>NC_066528.1:13522014-13622014 GCF_024679095.1 Eriocheir sinensis
AAGCATTAAATGTACTTAACCCTTGCCTGAAACCGTATTGATATGGAGTTATAACTGACTTATTCTCTAGGAAATTTACTAGATTAGCTTTCATTATTTTTTCGAATATTTTTGAAAATACATTTAAAAGAGAAATTTGTCTGTAGTTACTTAAGAGATCTTTATGGCCCTTTTTATAGATTGGAATTACATTAGCATGTTTTAGACATTGTGGGAATTTACCATAGAATATAGATTGGTTAAATAGAATTGATAAGGGAGTGGCTAGTTGGTATTTGTTGTTTTTTTATAAGAGATACAGAAATTTCATTTGTACTAGCTTTTGTGTTTTTTTAAGTTGTTAATTATAACGATTACCTCTTGGGGGTCAATATGAGGAACTGCCATAGATGTTAAATAATTGTTGGGGAGAAAGCTAATAGGGTCAATATTAGCTGGTGGAATGTTACTATCTAGGTGAGGTGCAATGTTCACATAGTATTCATTAAATGCTTCAGTTATTTCATCTGGACTTGTTAATATTTTGTTGTTATAGGTCATAGGAAATGTAATTTAGATTAGTTCTATTGTGATTGTTTTTTAAATCATTAATAGCTTTCCATATTACTTTTGTATTGTTTTTAAAGTTTGTAAATGTATTCATATAATATGATTTCTTGGCAGTTCTTATCGTTGTGTTTAGTGTATTTCGATACTTCTTATAATACTCCTCAGATATGGCCCCAATTTTGTAGTCCTTGTACAAATTGTTTTTAGTTTTTATGGATTTTAAGATAGCTTGTGTGATCCAGGGACTATTAAATCGTTTTTCTGATATATGTTTTGTTTTTATAGGAAAGCATTCCTCAAATAGGTCTTGAATTTTTTTTATGAATCTAGCACAATTTAAGTTAACATCTTGTAAAGATAGATAGTCTTGCCAGCATATAGAGTTTAGTTTAATTGAAAACAGTTCTTTATTATTATTAGATATGTCTCGGATTTTTTTCTTATAGAGTTTCTGATTTGCTTTGGGAGTTGATATATTTAAGAATATTGGGAGATGATCTGAGATGGGAAAGTGCAAAATACCTTTTTTTATTTTAATGTTAAAGTTTATGTATATGTGATCCAAAAGTGTCGGTACACCCAGAGATGAGCTGTCAGGAAATCTGGTAGGTCTAGCAATGAGTGGAGTGAAGTTTAATAGTTGTATATTTGTAAGAAAGTTATTTGTTGGGATGTGAGAAGTATGTTCAAGTAAATTAATGTTAAAATCTCCAATCAGCACTATTTTATTATTTTTTGCTTGATGAAAGAAGAGAAAGAAGAAGGAAGAGAAAAAAAGAAAGAACAGGATAGGAGGAAAGAGGAACGAGGGGGAAGGGAGGGAGGAGGATAAATGAAAAAATGGAGAGAAGTAGAAGAGAAGAAAGGAAAAAGATTAGAAAAGACGGAGGAATGACAGAAGAAAAGGAAAGAAGAAACAGAAGAGAAAAGAAATTGATAAAGAATAAAAGGAGGAAAGGGCGGTGAGAGAAAAAGAAAGGACACACGAAAAGGAATAAAGAAGGAAAGGAAAGAAGAGGAAAAAAACGCGAAATAAGAATTGATAAAATATTAGAAAAGAAAGATGAAAGAAGAAAAAAAGAAGGAAAAAATAAAAGAAAACAGAAGAAGACATATATAATAAAAAGAAAAGAAGAGAGAAGGGACGAAGAAGGAAGGGATGGAAATTCTAAAAAAGTACACACACACACACACACACACACACACACACACAAAGCCGACATTTTAATCAATCCAGTTTATTTTTTTTCCGCGATATCCTTGAGTCCCTATCTCTCAGTTCATATAACCCAATGTTCCCTAGACTCGAACACAAAAAAGAGAGATACAACACGTTCTTTTGGCCTTAACGTTCATTTGATCCAGTGTGTGATCGTTTACGTTCATATAACCCAATGTTCCCTAGATTCGAACACAAGAAAGCGAGATACAACACGTTCTTTTGGCCTTAACGTTCATTTGATCCAGTGTGTGATCGTCTACGTTCATATAACCCAATGTTCCCTAGATTCGAACACAAGAAAGCGAGATACAACACGTTATTTTGGCCTTAACGTTCATTTGATCCAGTGTGTGATCGTCTACGTTCATATAACCAAATGTTCCCTAGAATCGAACACAAGAAAGAGCGTTTCAGCACGTTCATTTAACCATCTATACGTTCATTTGATCCAATGTCTGATCCTCTACTTTCATGTCATCCAAAATTTCCGAGAATCGACCCCGAGGAGTATAAGAAGAGAAGTAAAGTTCATTTTCGAACCAACACAATCTCCCTTCTGGCGATTTCTCACATTGGTACGATAAAAAAAGTCTAAATCGAGTTGACTTTGTATAATTGGAATAGTTTTTTTTTGTTTACCGGACTTAGACACATCATATATCTTTTCTTCATTTTTTTCCTTCTTTCTCTTTGTTCTCTAATCTGTTTCCTTTTCTTGTAAATCCACAAATACACACACGCACTCACACAGAGCAGGCGACTCTCGCCCTTGTTGTAATCTAATTGCATCAGTCGCTTCCTTTCATTGTCCTACGACTATCTTTACCCCACTTGAAACATGTCATGTGTATCTTTTATATAGAGATGTTCATGCGTCACGCCCGCCTATTCTGGAGAGAGAGAGAGAGAGAGAGAGAGAGAGAGAGAGAGATTTACATAGATAACCAGACCACACAGACCCCATGGTCCAGACTAGGTGATCTGTCCTTAAACCTAAGTGCTTCTACATTAATCAGATGGCTGCAAAACTTTGCATTTTACTCTAGTTAATATTAAATTGAAGGAAGTGACGGTCAAGCTTGTTTTTAAAGGAGTCAATCGTGTTACATTGGACCACTGAAGGCGGGAGCTTATTCCATTCTCGCACTACAACGTTGGTGAAGACAAATTTGGTGCAGTCTGAATTTGCTTGTCTACATTTAAGTTTTGTGCCATTGTTCCTCGTTCGCAAAGTGTCATCGATCAAAAACAGTTTTGATTTGTCCACATTCGTGAAACCATTAAGTATTTTAAAACATTCGATCAGCTTTCCTCGGAGGCGACGTTTCTCAAGTAAAAACATGTTAAGGGTGGAAAGCCTCTCTTCGTAGGACTTGTTGCGCAAGGAAGTGATCATTTTTGTTGCCCGACGCTGAACACCTTCTAATTTAGCAATGTCCTTTGCATGTTGAGGAGACCAAAACTGTACCACATATTCCAAGTGGGGTCTGACTAAACTATTGTAGCGCGGAAGTATTACATCTTTATTCTTGAATAAAAGTTTCTTTTAATGAAGCCCAACATTCTGTTCGCTTTATTTGCTGCATCGATGCATTGCTGTGAGAATTTGAGGTTTGACGCGATTTTGACACCCAGGTCCTTGACGCAATGAACGGTTTTGAGTTTGACGCCGCCCATTTAGTAATCGAATTTCTTATTTCATGTTCCAACTTGAAGGACCTGGCACTTGTCTACGTTAGAGAGAGAGAGAGAGAGAGAGAGAGAGAGAGAGAGAGAGAGAGAGAGAGAGAGAGAGAGAGAGAGAGAGAGAGAGAGAGAGAGAGAGAACTTGGTTGAGGTAATGAAAAGGTACATGTTTTAAGTTCAAAATATATTGTTTGCGAAGCACAACAATAACGGTATACGAGTATACAAGCTGCGGACGAGTGAGTGACAACGTGAGTATGTCACGGCTGCCAGCCTCATACTGACTCGCTGCTGGCAGAGAAATGCAAGCTATACAGAATTGTATTGTCACATGATTCTTGAGTGATATGAAAAACTCCGTGCATAACATTGCTCGGGTACGGGGACAATTTGTCCTCAAATTAAACAAGTAAAAGACACAGACACACACACAAAATAATTGAAGTATCTAAAACAGAATGTTGTGCACGGTGGTAACTTTACGAACATTGCATATAATGAAATAATAGAGTAGGCTAAATACGGGACATCCATGGAGTCTTGGAAGAAATGGTAAACAAAAAATGGAATATAAAAAGGAACATTTGAGAGGTCACAATAAGTATGTGGCTTTACATAATAAAAATCAAACCACCAGGAAAATAATTAGAATGGTAGTTGAGACAAGGAATAACATGGGTAGTAACACGCGGGAAAAATGACACAGCACCACCAAGGTTTAGCATGAAATCAAGTGAAAGTGATATCCACATACAGGTAAGATAAAAAAAAAACTAACCTAATGGTAATAATCGTAACCTTGCGGGCAATGGTAATAACACGGGGTGGCATAAAAATCACATGTAAAACTAAGAATGTCAAGATCAGTCTATGAGGGTACAGAACCTCGATATATAGTCACAATAAAAGTTACATCTAAAAACAAAATAAACACAATAGAAAGATAAAATTACAAAATATGGCGTATGTGAGCTGGCCTGTTATAGGAACATGGCGATAGGGAAAACAGTGGAAAAAACAGAATGTATATTGTTGCACAACCTCTTGTATAAGGGAGTTACATTAAAATACATTAAGATACAATTGGGCCGTATTACTAAACATTTCGCCCCCCAAGTACACATATTTGACAAGGCTTTCGTAGGAGTTTTGGGCATTTCCAGTAGTAGTTTTATGGCCCTGGTGGTAGTTTGACCCTTCTTCTGTACCGTGAACCTAAAGAAACACTCATTAGAACCCGATTGATCGCCTCTTTAGCCTTTTTTCTCAAATATAGTAGCTATGAAACTATGAGTGGTAACTGAACAGGGTGATGAATCAAACCTTAACGGGTGTTGCTAGGTTCCTATTTACCAGCAACAGGTTACCATGTGACGGAGATGAACACCGAGGCCACACACAGCTATGCGTATGCCCCCAACTTAACCCTACCTTTACTGGACACATCACTTATAACACCCAGTAAAACTAGCCAAGTAAATAAATATAATACCTTAATACAGTAAATATCATTGAGACAAGAATGCGCCATGGCGTGACTAAACAATTACCCAAATATCCCACAAACATATAATGCATGTTGCAAAGTATGGGTAGCTGCCTAGCAGGAGCAGTCTATTTGAGATGATTAATACTTATCTCCTGGTATGACATATTCTTTTTATGTGGTTCTGTTTTACACCAGGATTTAGCTATGAAAGTGCTACAGCAAATTTACCCCAGAATTCACAATAACAAACACTGCGGCATGTATCATCCGGCCGCCTTCACTCCCCAATCTCTTTACAAACTAACAGAAACCCACTTTAACCTTGTGGATGGTAACCTATCACTGCTAAAATTGTAACCTATTGCCGCTGAGGGTAGTAACCTATTGTTGCAAAGGAGAGTAAACAATCACCCTATGTATGAGACTTACCAAATCAACTCAGATACTTCCATAGCTGTCTCCTTGTGATAACAACACCACTTTAAAAAGCACGATAGTTTGTCCAGAAATGAGTAGTCTGCGTCTCTAAAATAGGTAACAAAAATTTGCTAAACAATAGCAGGGGCGCAGCCAGAAATACAATCAGAGGGATTGGAGAGCAGAAAAAGGCTAACCAAGAGAAATTTGGGGTGGTGCCCGGCCCATCCCTGGCTGTGATAGTGGTCCAAGGTACTACAAATTACAAAGTAACACTAAATTGTTCACCGAGCATGTATGAGTGCATATATTCTCCCCTGGTGAATCTCTGGCGAGCATCACAAGCCCTCCATATATACTTTCACGAGTGCTTCCAGCAGGATATTTGATTCAATAGTGTAGGGGTTCACAATCACCACATATTCAGTGAATGGTGTTCAATACGGTTGACACGTCCTTATAAAGTGATGTTTTGATAGCACTGAGACGTTTTGTTCATTGTTTTGGCAGCGGGTCTTCCTCTTCTTCATCATGCAGTGTTGTGTTGTGGGGAAAATCTGCCCTAGATCCGGGTTACCATCACACGCGGTGTCTCGAGCCGCCGTCAAGTTACAGCGCGCTGAGTTCGAAAGTGTTTAGTGAAGAGCCTAGGAAAGCCTTAAGACATTTTTTGTGGCTTGTGAACATCGTAACTCTTTAGTGAGCCAGGGCCCCTGTACCAGAAATATGCAAATGCAAAAGGTAAACAAACACACATACACACAAAACACACAAACACACACACACACATACACACACACACACACAAACACACAAACTCACACATTCTCTGAGTCCACTTCCATCTGAGCCGCTTTTCCGTTTCACCGACTCCTTCATCACCACATATATCACCACCAACATCGCCAACACCACCACAAACACCAGCACTATCACCGCCATCATCGCCATCACCATCCCCGCCGTTACCACCGCATACACCACTCCCACCACCACCACTTCCACCATGAACACCACTATCATTTTCATCGACACTTGAGGCTTGCCAGAGGAAAAGTATTCATTAGCTGAGAGGGGGAAGATGTATGGCGGGCCGTTGAGCAGCCACTCGGAGGCGCCAACAGCAGCAACCGTCAGGCGTGCGATCTTCTCCAACTCGTAAGACACAGTTTTCGTTTGGACACAAATGTCACATGTCAGAGAAAATTCGACCTTGAAGAATGAAGAGGACACATCCTTCTCGACCTTTGCTTCCACCTTTACTAGAGTATACCCGAATCTGAGCAGGTTGCATCCTGTGACGGGAAGATATTCTCTAGATATTTGTTTCAGCGTTTCGTCCTCCGCCGTGACCCAGACACCCTCTAAGTCACCTTCCGGCTTCACAAACAACCCAAAGCCACCTGCCTGCTTCACAAACAATAATGTCGACATGGCTTTTTGTGGTTCTATTTCATTCTTCATATGGATTATCTTTTCTCCATATTTTTCCACGACTACATCAGGCTTGACACAAATCCTGATGTAGGTGACGATGAAAGCGCCCATAGAGATCACAATGAGCAGGAAAATCTTGTGTCCCGCCATCACCAGTGCTTGCGTGTGAATGTAAGGACTACATGGAAAAACACGAGGAGGCAGATATCAAGCTCGTTTATCTGATAAGATAGACGACTTTAAATGAAAAAAAAATGTGTTGGTGCGGGTGACATATTGTCATTACATCGTCCTCGTTGAAGCAGCTGCGAATGATTTTAGGATTTTGTGTTCTGGAGAAGGAGGAGGAGGGAGAAGGAGTTAGAGGAGGATAAAACAAACAGAAGGAGGAAGGGGAAAAAAGAGAAAAAGAGGGGGGGAACAGAAAAAAAAGTATTTTTACATAGATTTACATAGAAAATCAGACCCCACAGACCCCCATGGTCCAGACTAGGTGGTCTGTCCTTTAAACCTAAGTGATTCTACATTAATCAGATGGCTCCAAAACGTTGCAGTTCAACTCTAGTTAATTTTAAGTTGAAGAAAGTGACGGTCGAGCTTGTTTTTGAAGGAGTCAATTGTGTTACACTGGGCCACTGACGGTGGGAGCTTATTCCATTCTCGCACTTTTTTTTTTTTTTTTTTTTACACCTATGGAGACAGTGCAAGGGCGTAATGAAAAAAAAAAAAAAAAAAGGCCCGCTACTTACTGCTCCAGAACAGAGATAAGGAGTGTTCGTAATCAGAGGTCAATTTCGGGAGGAGAGGTGTCCTGATACCCTCCTCTTGAAAGAGTTCAAGTCATAGGCAGGAGGAAATACAGATGAAGGAAGATTGTTCCAGAGTTTATCAGCGTGAGGGATGAAAGAGTGAAGATGCTGGTTAACTCTTGCATAAGGGGTTTGGACAGTATAGGGATGAGCATGAGTAGCAAGTCTTGTGCAGCGGGGCCGCGGGAGGGGGGGAGGCATGCAGTTAGCAAGTTCAGAAGAGCAGTCAGCATGAAAATATCGATAGAAGATAGAAAGAGAGGCAACATGGCGGCGGAATTTGAGAGGTAGAAGACTATCAGTATGAGGAGGAGAGCTGATGAGACGAAGAGCCTTTGATTCCACTCTGTCAAGGAGAGCTGTGTGAGTAGACCCCCCCACACACACATGAGATGCATACTCCATACGAGGGCGGACAAGGCCCCTGTAAATGGACAGCAACTGTGCGGAGAAGAACTGGCGGAGACGGTACAGAACGCCCAGCCTAGAGGAGGCTGATTTAGTTAGAGATGAGATATGAAGTTTCCAGTCGAGATTTTGAGTTAAGGATAGGCCGAGGATGTTTAGTTTAGAGGAAGGTGATAGCTGGGTGTTGTCAAAGAATAGGGGATAGTTGTTTGGAAGATTGTGTCGAGTGGATAGGTGGAGAAACTGTTTTTGAGGCGTTGAAGGACACCAGGTTCTTCTTGCCTCAATCGGAAATAATAGTAAGGTCTGAGGCTAAGCGTTCTGCAGCCTCCAGCCTTGAGTCGTTAAGTTCCTGTAGGGTGGGTCTTCTATTAAAAGAAGTTGAGTAATGCAGAGTGGAATCATCGGCGTAGGAATGGATAGGACAGTTCGTTTTGGAAAGAAGATCATCAATGAACAACAGAAAGAGAGTGGGAGATAGGACAGAACCCTGTGGGACACCACTGTTAATAGGTTTAGGGGAAGAACAGTGACCGTCTACCACAGCAGAAATAGAACGGTCAGAAAGGAAACTGGAGATAAAGGTACAGAGAGAAGGATAGAAACCGTAGGAGGGTAGTTTGGAAAGCAAAGATTTGTGCCAGACCTTATCAAAAGCTTTTGATATGTCCAGCGCAATAGCAAAGGTTTCACCGAAACGGCTAAGAGAGGATGACCAAGAGTCAATTAAGAAGGCTAGGAGATCACCAGTAGAACCCCCCTTGCGGAACCAATACTGGGGATCGGGTTCCGGACAAAAGTTCGAAGTACGTAGGGTATAAAGTGCGTCATGTCAAAAGTTCGTAACGGAAAAATATCGTAATGGAAAAAAATCGTAAGGTTAAATGTTCGTCCTGCAAATGTTCATTAGAAAAATGTTAGTACACGTAAAAGTTCGTATGGAAAAAGTTCGTATGCAAATGTTCGTACGCAACTGTTCGTACGCAAATATTCGTCAGAGATAAAGTTCGTATGGTATAGAAAAAAACTTCGTATGGCAATAATTCGTAGGATAAAGTTCTTTTGATTTTAGGACCAAAGTACGTATGGAAATAGTTCATATATATATATATATATATATATATATATATATATATATATATATATATATATATATATATATATATATATAGATATAGATATATAGATAGATAGATAGATAGATAGATAGATAGATAGATAGATAGATAGATAGATAGATAGATAGATAGATAGATGTGTGTGTGTGTGTGTGTGTGTGTGTGTGTGTGTGTGTGTGTGTGTGTGTGTGTGTGTGTGTGTGTGTGTGTGTGTGTGTGTGCATTTTTTAACATAACTGAGCGACCAAAAGGTCTCCCAGTGGTGAAAAATAGTCGTCCAGTAAAACTTTTTAAGGTACTGGGCGACAAGATTTTTATTCTTGAAATAATTCCTGGAGGCAGTGGCTCATCATGTCTGTGTGCTCAATGTATATTATTTTGCGTTAACGGGAAGGCGGCGGCGGCAGAGTGCAAGGTTATGATCAATGTCAATATAAGTAATGTCGGGACACGCGCATCGGGGGAGAGGCAGTATGAGGGAGGGATGGGAGGTATAGCTGTGACGTATCATGGGGTGGCGGTGACAGAAAATGGATGAAGTAATGCTTGAGCAGAGACGACAGTAAAATGTCAACTTTTAACGTTTATTTAGTTCTTACATGAATTTTTTGTTACCACACTACATGTAATGTTATAGGTTGATTTTTTTATTGTGAAGCCTTGGTAATAGGTTAATTTTCATGACGATCAAGAATCGATCGATTTAACAATTCGTTTATGAAAAGTTAGGATGGAAAACTGGTCTAACGATAGACGTATATGGTTTCCTTGCTCTCCACATGGGTTTCATAATTCAGTAAACATGAGGATAAGGGAGGACATCTACTACTACAACAATATATAATCATAAAACTCTTTGGGCCCACGCATTTATTACAGCCATAGACGACGGGGGAAGGTGGCTTTTAGGGTTTGAGCTCCAGATCTTTCATCAAAAGCCCCAGATTTTTTTAGGGTTTTAAGGTGTTAAGATATACTATACATATCTTTTAATTAATTCATTAAATAATTAACTTTATTCTAGTGTAAGACGTATCATAAATTAATATTGTCATTATACCAAAGTCCCCAGAAGTCACTATCTATGGGGTTGTTTTTATTTATTTTTCCCAGGGGAGCATACACCCGGACCCCTCCCCTTTGTCAGACAGGGTTTAAGTCCCCGATGTCTACAATGTCTAGCATCGCCCCTGATTACAGCAGAGGATATTATCTGATGTTGCACCAGACAGGCTATATTTAGTGACATCACTGTCATCGTAAATCTGTAATTTTGCATTTTATATATATATATATATATATATATATATATATATATATATATATATATATATATATATATATATATATATATATATATATATATATATATATATATATATATATATATATATATATATTGTTGGGCATGGCGTCGATGGGGAAAAGTATCGCGATGGCGAGCGGACACGACCGCAACACCACACACGACCGTGACTTCAGAGCGACTGAACTCTCGGCTCAGTGTACCCCAGTGTACGTCATGCGCGGGAAGGGACGGTTTTACAAGGCCAAGAGAATACAAGGTCCCTTCAACCTCGTACCAGAATTCTTCTCTTCTGCGCAGTGACGTCACGGGAAGTCACTTACTCCCGCCCACGGTCCCACCCCACCAGTCTTCGCCTGACCATTGGTGGGGATGCATCTCGTTTGCTCCATTTTCTTTTATTTCCATGGGTGACTAGCATTTAGGCTCCATTTTCTTTTATTTCGATGGGTGACTTTAGCATTTAGGATTAAGGAACTGAAGCAGTCACACAATTAATGGGCTAGAAGTCGGTACTGGGCATAAGTGGTTAAGGTGTTACAGAGGGTGTCAGAGGGAGGACAGGTGAACTGTTCAATAGAGGATGATTGCGGCGAGTAAGAATATGTCAAAAAATACTTGGATAAGAAGGTTAATCACATACACACACACACACACACACACACACACACACATATATATATATATATATATATATATATATATATATATATATATATATATATATATATATATATATATATATATATATATATATATATATATATATATATATATATATATATATATATATATATATATATATATATATATATATATATATATATATATATATATATATATATATATATATATATATATATATATATATATATATATATATATATATATATATATATATATATATATATATATATATATATATATATATATATATATATATATATATATATATATATATATATATATATATATATATATATTTATATATATATCTCTATATATATATATATAGTACGTACATAAAAAAATTATAATGGCAACAACAATGATAAATTGTAATAATAGTAATAATAACAGTAATAATTATAATATTACTAGTAATTATAGTACTACTACTAATGATAATAATAATAATGATAAAGTAATAAGTGTAGTAGTAGTAGTAGTAGTAATAATAATAATAATAATAATAATAATAATAATAATAATAATAATAATAATAATAATAATAATAATAATAATAATAATAATAATAATAATAATAATAATAATAATAATAATAATAATAATAATAATAATAATAATAATGAGAGAGAGAGGGAGAGAGAGATTTACATAGAAAATCAGACCAACCCAGACACCCAGAGACTAGGTGGTCTGTCCTTAAACCTAAGTGATTTTACATTAATCAGAAGGCTCCAAAACGATGCATTTCTACTCTAGTTGATATTAAGTTGAAGGAAGTGACGGTCGAGCTTATTTTTGAAGGAGTCAATCGTGTTACACTGGACCACTGATGGTGGAAGCTTATTCCATTCTCGCACTACGTTGGTGAAGAAAAATTTGGTGCAGTCTGAATTTATTTGTCTACATTTGAGTTTTACGCCATTGTTCCTCGTGCGCAAAGTGTCATCGATCATAAACAATGTTGATCTGTCTACATTCGTGAAACCATTAAGTATTTTAAAACATTCGATCAGTTTTCCTCGGAGGCGACGTTTCTCAAGAGAGAACATGTTAAGGGTGGAAAGCCTTTCTTCGTCAGATTTGTTGCGCAAGGAAGGGATCATTTTTGTTGCCCGACGCTGAACACCTTCTAATTTAGCAATGTCCTTTGCCTGTTGAGGAGACCAAAACTGTACCACATATTCCAAGTGGGGTCTGACTAAACTATTGAAGAGTGGAACTATTATATCTTTATTTTTTAATAAAAAGTTTCTTTTAATGAAGCCCAACATTCTGTTCGCTTTATTTGCTGCATCGATGCATTGATGTGAGAATTTGAGGTTTGACGCGATTTTGACCCCCAAGTCCTTAACGCATTGAACACTTGTGAGTTTAACGCCGCGCATTTCGTAATCGAACTTCTTATTTCTTGTTCCAACTTGAAGGACCTGGCACTTGTCAATGGAGGATAAGGAGTTGAGGAATGGAGGAAGGGAGAGAGGCAGGAAGGAAAGAACAAAGGATGGGAAGATGGAGGAAAGAAGGAAGAGAGGACGGAGGAGAGCAGGAAGGAAGGGAGGACGGAGGAAGTAAGGATGAAAGGAAGAGAGGGAAGACAAAAAAAAAGGAGGACAGAAGAGAGGACGAAAGTAGTAGTAGTTGCTTAAATTACAGGCTCACGGAGTAGAAGGTAAAGGCGGAGTAGATCACTTAGCAATAGGAAGCAAAGAGTGTAAATCAATGGTAAAAGATCTGACTGGGGATGTGTTACGAGTGGGGTCACACAAGGGTCAGTATTAGGTCCACTTTTGTTTATTATTTATATCAATGACTTAGATACAGGAATTAGTAGTGATGTCAGCAAGTTTGCAGATGATACCAAGATCAGTAGAGTAATTGAGTCGGATCAGGACGCAAGTATTCTCTAAGGTGAACTCAACAGATTGTAAGACTGGGCGGATAAATGGCAGATGGAGTTCAATGTAGGGAAGTGCAGTTTTCTGAGTGTAGGTAGGAACAACCCCTCTCATAACTATTGCTTAAATGACACTCTCATAAGCAGGTCTGGGTGCGAGAGAGATTTTGGGGTCTTAGTGAGCTCTGATCTCCGTCCAAGGGCACAATGCATTCAAGCTAGAAATCGAGCAAATAGGGTATTGGGATTTATTTCAAGGAGCGTAAGCAACAGAAGCGCCGAAGTCTTCCTCAAACTATATTTAGCATTAGTTAGACCTCATCTTGATTATGTAGTTCAGTTCTGGTCACCGTACTATAGAATGGATATCAAAATGTTAGAATCGGTGCAGAGGAGGATGACTAAGATGATTCAGGGGTTGAGAAACTTGCCATACGAGGAAAGACTCAAACAGTTAAACTTGCATTCTCTAGAAAGGCGAAGGGTGCGTGGAGACATGATCGAGGTCTATAAATGGATGAAGGGCTTTAATAAGGGAGATATTCATAAGGTTTTGTTGGTAAGAGAACCGGGTAGGACACGAAGTAACGGGTTTAAACTGGATAAATTCAGATTCAACAGGGACATAGGCAAAAATTGGTTTACTAACAGGGTGGTGGATGAGTGGAATAGGCTTAGCAGTCATGTGGTGAGTGCCAATACAATTGTCACATTAAAAATTAATTAGCAGCAGTAGTAGTAGTAGTAGTAGTAGTAGTAGTAGTAGTAGTAGTAGTAGTAGTAGTAGCTGCGAGAACGAAGATTCAAGATCAAAAATGTGTTTATCCCCCCCCTCCCCCTTGCTATGTATCATCATCCTCTCTCTCTCTCTCTCTCTCTCTCTCTCTCTCTCTCTCTCTCTCTCTCTCTCTCTCTCTCCTGTACTTTCTTTTATACTATACTCTCTACTTATACTATACTCTCCTTATCCGATACTTCTTTTACTCATACATTTCTTTCTTTTCCCTCACCCATTCTTTCTTTTACAGAAATTCTCTCTATTTTCTCCTTTCCTACGGGATTTTCCATTTTCACGTCCATTTTATAACTTATTTATTTTTCTCACCATACGATCCCGTCCTCCCCCTTAGCCAACCCTTCCGTGCATATGTAATCCTCTCTTCCTCTCCTCTCCTGCTGGCTTTTATATTCTCACGCCTATTTTCTTTGCTCCTTTCTTATCATACATCCCTTTCTTCACTCTAGCCCAATTAACACTCTCCCTCTTACGAACACTTTCCTCACGCCCATCCTACATCCTGTCTTCTCCCTCTTACGAACACTTTCCTCACGCCCATCCTACATCCTGTCTTCTCCCTCTTACGAACACTTTCCTCACGCCCATCCTACATCCCTTTCTTCCCCCTCTTACGAACACTTTCCTCACGCCCATCCTACATCCTGTCTTCTCCCTCTTACGAACACTTTCCTCACGCCCATCCTACATCCCTGTATTCTCCCTCTTACGAACACTTTCCTCACGCCCATCCTACATCCCTTTCTTCCCCCTCTTACGAACACTTTCCTCACGCCCATCCTACATCCCTTTCTTCTCCCTCTTACGAACACTTTCCTCACGCCCATCCTACATCCCTGTCTTCTCCCTCACCTAGCACTTTCCCTCTTATGAACACTTTTCTCACGCCCATCCTATGCTCTCTACCTCTATATATATTCCGTCCTTTTTGGGTCCTTCACTGAGCTCGACCTGGCATCTGGATGCCCTGGTGGAACCACCAAAAAAAATATGCATGCACCCAAATAATTTTTCTTACAAGTTTATCGCTATAGTATTTAGAAATCACATTTTTTCTCATAGCTACGGTATAGAGACACTTGACTTACTAGTAGTATTTAAGAAACGGGGAAGTGCATGAAATATGAAATTATTATTTTTTTTACCACAAATGTCACATGCAACATGTTGTTCTTGTCAGCGCTGATAATATTGACGAATATCCACCAACACATTTTTTTTCAGTCGACGCAGCAGTTACTACATTCTTTATCTTCTAAGTCCTGTCAGCTGTGCGTCACGTGATGTGTGTAGATGGCGCAACACAGGCGAGGCAGGTCGCGGTCTTTCAGTGATGGTCGTTGGAGGTGTTGAACAAACTAGGCAGGGTCCAGAGAACACTATCTTCTATGGACCCTGGAACACACGTGATATGAACTTTATTCGCTACTGTTGGTGGCACACTCGCCAAACAAAAGAGTATTAGGCTGGGTTCACACGAGACACTTTTAGTGGTCAGTGGCCGCCACAAAAAATGGTCGCCACGAAAAATGGTGAGTAGGTGCACCCTGCACGCGAGCCACTCGGTGGCGGCCACTAATGAGGTCAGTACGTGGGGTTATGGGTCTCGTAGAGGCAGCAGCTGTCTGTGCTCTCTTGGCAAAAAGCGCTGAAGAAAGTACTGCCATGGTTTCACCCCATATATACTTAGCAACAGACTACTGCGTGTAGCATTCCACACATCATTTACAGAGCTAAAAGAACACGATATTTTTTTTTACTACCTCAGGAGGTCACAGGATAGGATTGATCATCTTATGACAGTAATTGGTCCACGTATAACACGGCAGGACACCAACACGAGGAAGTGTGTGCCAGTAGAAGAGAGACTTGCGGTAATCTTAATGTAAGGCTGAACAAGAAGAATATTAATACACACACACACACACGAAACGGCTTATGTAATATACTCTCACCAGAAACCCTTTGCAAGCACCAAGCATTCTGAGATACGCGGATGAAGAATTTTGAAACACCTCTCCCTGCGCACTGATAAGCCTTGTCGCTTGAAGTTAAGTAATCGTAGTATGATAATTGATATGTGTTGCGGTGATAATTCCTCGTCACAAGGGCGTTTTTTTCGTCAGCAGGATGATGTCATTCAGGTGCTAACTAATTTAGCACCGAGTGACTGACGTTAGGTCGTCAATGCATTACAGAAATTATTGGAAGAATATTTATGAGTGTGTGTGGTGCCGAGACAAGCTTGATGGGCGAGCCTCCCGTAGCTCACTCAGCGAGGGGGGTACCTCTTTGGACGAGTGGTTATCTCAAGAGTGGGCGCCGGTCACTAGTGGCGTCCCTCAGGGCTCGGTTCTTAGCCCAGTGTTCTTCATTATTTACATCAATGACGTGGATGTGGGGACCAATAATCTCATTAGAAATTTGCAGACACAAAAATTGGTAACTCGGTTCTCACTGACGGATTTGCATAAAATTTCAGCTTGGTCTGATAGATGGGAGATGCCCTTTAATGTAGAGAAGAGCCAGGTCCTTCAAGTTGGAAAAAGAAATAGGAAGTCCGATTACCAAATGAGCGGCGTCAAACTCAAAAGCGTTCATGCGAGACCTGACTTGTGAGCGTTAAGAGACAGATCGCTGGGCTGGATCGAGGTATTAGGCTACTCGTTGAAATTATGTATTATAAGGAGAGCCTGAAGCCATCTCTCTCTCTCTCTCTCTCTCTCTCTCTTGAAGTAAAAGAAGAAGAAGAAGCAGTAGAAGAAGAAGAAGACGAAAAAGACGAAAAAGACGAAAACGAAGACGAAGAAGAAGAGGAAAAAGGAAGACGAAAAGAAGAAGAAGAAGAAGAAGAAGAAGATGACAAAGACGAAAAAGATGAAGAAGAAGAAGACGAATGAAGAGCAAGAGGAAGAAGATGAAGATGAAGCAGATGAAAAACAAAACAGCAACAACAAAACAAGAACGTTTCCACACATTCTTGGTTTTCCTCCAGAGCGACGAGAAGAACAAATGACGCAAGAGTAGGATATGACAAGAGGATGAGAGAGAGAGAGAGAGAGAGAGAGAGAGAGAGAGAGAGAGAGAGAGAGAGAGAGGAGGGGGGACAAAAAACCTCGCTGGACGCTGCTCCGACAAAGGAAACAAGATCGAGAGACCAGAGGAGAGGACAGTTTCCGTTGGGGAGGCGCCTTGGTCCTCTCCTCTGGCTGGGTCTTGCTGCGGGGGAAAGGGCGGCGCTGAGTGGGAGGCCATTTCGCCTTGTCTTGTGTGGAGTCTGAGTTGGAGGCGTGAAGGCTACACCGAATAAGACAACAGACTTAAATCATCAGTGTGTATTTCCTTCAAGCGTTATGAGCAGCACCATATCTTGCCGCTGGGCACTTTTTAGTTGTTTATTTCTGACACAAACTCAAGTGTAGCGTAAATGAACAAAGAACATGTGTATCCGGTCGGCCATCGTGACATACAAAGCGATGAATCATGATTACCACATCAACAACAAAAATAACAGCAACAACAACAACGGCAACAACTTCTATTACTACAACTACTGTACTACTACTACAATACTCTACTACTACTACTATAATATACTACACTAGCTGTTACCGCTGATGATGTTGTTGCTGCTGCTACTATTACTAGGCCAAAAGTAATAAGTTACATATGATAGAGATATTCATTCCTAACTAACTACGGATTGATGTATGTAGACATCCGAGTACATATATCAAACACATAGCCTACCTGGGGAACACATTGCGGGAAAACAAACTAACCACACACGAACCACAACTTATAAATTATCATAATCAAAGGCATGAGTTCACCTCCTAATCTGCCAAGGTCCTGCCTCGCCGATAAGGACACTTAGCAGGAGTTTTTACAGAGACAGAAGTGTCCGGCGAGGTATTCTTGTCGGGGCCTGCGACGTGATGAGGAGACAGCTATACAAAAAGGTGGAGTTGAGACGGACGTGTTCCCTGTATCTTCCACGCGCGAGGCCTTGCTTTAGTTCACCTTCTCACGCAAAGGAATAACAGTGGTAGGAGTTAAATTCGGAGAGATCGACGGAGGCGACGTGGTCTCCACGCCCTTCTGTGTTAAGATGCTGGTTCATACCCTGTCCCTGTTATTCCCATTACTATAATATATATATATATATATATATATATATATATATATATATATATATATATATATATATATATATATATATATATATATAAACAATCCCCATATATTCACAATAACAATACTTCACACTAATTCAAAATCAAAATGGAATAACATGCACAGAAACATCTGAGTAAATCAACAGCTGAATCAACTTTGCTTGTAAAGTTGATTCAGAGACTCCACAGAGTCTCCACCCAGCCTCGGCGCCACTGTTGGGGCCAGGGACAACAGCCGTGCACCGCCGCCTCCACGGGACACGGCAGCGGCGGGGGTCACGGGCCGGGCAGGGGTTCATACAGGCTGTTCTCGGTGACCTGCACAGAACCTCTTGTGCCTCCACCTCGGCGGCCGGTCGGCTGAATGCACCTCTACATTGTTAATGATGATCTTTTGTATAGTTTATCATTATCATCAACATTCTCTCTCTCTCTCTCTCTCTCTCTCTCTCTCTCTCTCTCTCTCTCTCTCTCTCTCTCTCTCTCTCTCTCTCTCTCTCTCTCTCTCTCTCTCTCATTAACACACACACACACACACACATGGATACACTAAGGTGAGGCAGAGAGTTTCCACTGCCGCTCCAAAATGGCCACCGCTGCTGTCAACTCCTTCTGCGTCACCACCTGTACTGCCAGCGCCGCAGCCGCCATCACCACCACCACCCACACTAACGCCACTATTACCACCGGCAGCACAGGTGTGTTGGACGGCGGGCCAGAGCAAGGGTTCTCCGTGGCGGTGTCAGATGTGGAGGGCGGGCCAGAGGAAGGGTTCTCCGTGGCGGTGTCAGATGTGGAGGGCGGGCCAGAGGAAGGGTTCTCCGTGGCGGTGTCAGGGCAAGAGTCTGGTGGAATGAGTAGCCATGCGGAGGTGCCATTAGCAATTATCCTCATGCGTGTAATGGCCGATGAACTGTGAAATGTATCTTTAGTTTTGATATAACTGCCGACCTCCAGACGAAATATGAGCCGATAAGGAAAAAGAGGCACGACCTTTACCTCCACCTTTAATAGATTCCACGTGGTACTGTTCAGGTTCATGCTCTCACCAGGAAAACAAACTTCAGTTGGTTGTACAGTTTCGTCCCTCGTCCTGATGCAGACTGCCTTAAAGTCACTTCCCGGCTTCACGTATAGCGTTACTGACATGCTTTTCTGTGGTTGTTCTGTAATTTTGTAATAAACCCCTTTAACGGTGTTCTTCACGACAATATCAGGCTTAACACAGTCCCAGGCCGAGGCGAGGCAGAGGGCGCCTCCAAAGCCGAGGGCGAGCAACACAACCACAGCCACACGTCTTGCCATCACGGAATCACAAGAGAGAGAGAGAGAGAGAGAGAGAGAGAGAGAGAGAGAGAGAGAGAGACGGATATCTTTTAAAGAGAGAGAGAGAGAGAGAGAGACCCATCTCTCTCTCTCTCTCTCTCTCTCTCTCTCTCTCTCTCTCTCTCTCTCTCTCTCTCTCTCTCTCTCTCTCAAGCAAAGTTATTAATGCGAAGGGCAAAACTTAAGAATAACCACTCCAAACCAATATTCGTAGTAATTTAGCACGTGAAAGAATTATTATTATAATGCATTTTCGTATACGTTTTACCTTGGGGAGGGGCCAGGGGGGCAAGCCTCATTAATTATAGAGTTAGGTGGCTTGGATTTTCTAAGTCCTTTGTTATTGTTTCACAAGCGCCTCTATACACAGACTGAGCCTCATACCTGCCTTGCAGTGCACCCTACAAACTAGTTCCTAAGTCAGTAATATCCAAAATGCGCATGGATTATAACGATTTCGGACAAAAAAACGGTCTTTTAAGAGTTTTACGTTATTTTTTTCTCTATATTAAAGCAACTAATGCCGCGGCTATTTGTATTTTCTAATACATTCGTAAAATATTACTACGCGAGGGTATCAGCGGCGGCACCTAACGGTGGGTTCCTGAAGTCAGTTGTTTTCAAGCCGCCATAATGGATGGAAGGCCCGACACTCACTCCCTCAAAATATCCGTCTACTTTACCTTTCGGTAAGTGTTAACTGAGTATTTAACCTCTTTATTGGTGTGCATGTAGGTTGACAAAAGGACCGATTACTATCCCAGTACCGGGTCCAACAAAGACACGGGCGTGTCAAGTGTCACATATGGTGTGACAAGCACGTGTCAGAAAACAAATGGATATTGTTCAATGCGCGATACTTATAGTGGAGTTTGAGTAAAATGGAGGCCAGGGTCATACGTAGCAGTCGGTAGGTCACTCCCGCTTCAGTTAACAGCAGGAGTGTCAGTTCGATCTGGATGACAGCTGTCACAAATCTGTTTTATTTTGTACCTTAAACTACTCGGTAAAAATTATCTAGCATCAACTTACAAGAAGTGGACGGGTTAACCGTCAGTATTGTACCATATGTAATTATGAAACATGACATTTCCCAAGAGTTGCTCGACTACGATTGGGGTGGTGGGGTGGGGGTTCAACTACGCTGACCATCCAATTGCACGCCCTACACTCGTCAACAGACCCGCTGCAGCGGCTACTACGTTATATAGGAATAGATTACAAGAGTATACGTTAAGGAATTTCCTTTCTTTAGAGACTAGGGATTTTTCCCGATTTTGGGGATTTTTGTAGGGACATTTTGAAAGCCCATTTTTCAGTGATTTGGCCGTCTACCACCAAAACCACTGTTCCCTACAGGGATTAATCGAGCTAACGACCACCAAAACCACAGCTCCCTAAAGGGATTAATCGAGCTAACGCCGCCGCCGCAAAATAGCTCGCATTCATTACCTACCGAATGAAGCATCACTAGGTCTTCATATATTTTTTTTTCTACAAACGTTTGGTTAGCGACAGTACGCTTGGTTAGCGTTGGTATGCTTGGTTAGCGACGGTACGCTTGGTTAGCAACGGTACGCTTGGTTAGCAACGGTACGCTTGGTTAGCGATGGTACGCTTGGTTAGCGATGGTACGCTTGGTTAGCGATGGTATGCTTGGTTAGCGACTAGCCCACGCATGTGAGACCAGGTCCACCACGCGTGGTTATTTTTTTTTTTAGAACACGCAACCCAACGGCTGCCGTGCTGAGGGCCGGGTATAGCCCGGGCCTGCTCAGCCCGAGTCCCGGATGACCTTGAGTCATGGCTCAGGGCTGTATTGGGGTGGTTAGCGATGGTATGCTTGGTTAGCGATTAGCCCACGCATGTGAGTATACGGTAGGGATTTTCCTTACTTTCGAGACTAGGGAATTTTTCCTGATTTAGGGATTTTTCTTGGGAAATTTTGGAGGGCCATTTTTCAGTGATATGGGTTCCCCCCCCCCCCAATACCCCGGTTCCCCACAGTTCCCCAGGCTTGTCTTGGGGGATTGGGGGGGCTGGGGTGGTGGAGGGGGTGGAGTGGTGATTCTTAAGATTTACCGGCAGAGGCAACACCAAGGAGACTATATAATAAAATCTCCTTGGGCAACATGTACACAGGATATCAGCTGTTGTGCTCACCCTCTCAGACTCTGTTGGATCAGCCTTATATAGCTGTAGCCTGCACCTCCATTAACACTCATTCGTCGACTATACAATATATCCCCCAAAGGCTGTGCACGTACTGCCTTAGCTTATGTAGATTCGAACAAAGCCACAGGGCCCATATGCTCAAACATTTCGCGGCTTATACACCCACATTTGATAAGGCTTATTTCGTGGGGAAGGCCGGTTGTGTGCGATTCCACGGGTAGTTTTATAAACCCGTGAATGCTACAAAACACTCATGAGAACGTGTTTCACCTTTGTAAGTGACCTATAAGCCTCACCTTCACAAACACGAGTAAAGTTGTCTTCCCCCACACGTCCTTCCTCGGTGACGGCCTCTTCTCTTGTGCCCCGAATGCCTTTGACGGTGCGGGGCCGAACCACCGCTTGAACCTGCTTCGAAGTGGGCATCGAAGCCCCCGGAACCGTTTCGAATTATGCAAAAGACTTATTTCCCTTATTACTTCACGATAAGATAATAAAAGAAATTGATGTCCGGCTTGTTTTCTGGTATTGATGTTGAGCACGTACACTAAAAGGCCAGCTGGGACGCGCAATTTTGAGCTTCAACATCATAAGGGGGAGGGAGAGGGAGGGAGAGAGAATGTGGAGATGAAACGATAGCAAAGATAAGCACGGGGGAAGATGAGTGGCAGTGGACGGGCGAAGATGAAGAGGTGAAGGTCTGGAACAGTGTTGTCCAAACTGGGGTCCGCAGCATAAATCAAAGGGGTATGTAAAAAAACGATGAACACACACACACACACACACACACACACACACTCCGTGGCGCAACTAGTTAGAGCGCTGCCAGTCTTCACGTTCTGATAGGGCGGCGGTTCGAGCCCGCTCAGGCCGGATTCTTTCCGTTGACTAGGAGTGGTTACTGTCCCCCCTTGAACAAGGGTAATGGGGTGTGTGGTGTGTGAGGTCCTGGCAGTACCCATGGATCGACGATAAAAAACACTTTCTCATGTCGGGAGGGTACCTGCTGGCGATTACGAGTCCAACACGTGATCAGGCCGTGGTGAATTACACGACAGAAACTTTCCATGTTCTATGAAGGAAAAGAGAGAGGGAGGGACGGGTACCTAAGAAGGACGTGTACCTTAATATAATATAATATAATATAACATAAATATAATACGGTATGATATAATTGAGTTTAATCAGCTATAAGGGGTATGTAACAGTAGGAGAAGGTAATACAGGGGATGAAAATTTTTGGAAGGAGGAGGAGGAACACAAGAAGGGGGATGAGAGGGGGCAGAATTGTACACAGAGGAGGAGGAAGAAGCAGGAACACAAGAAGGGGGATGAGAGGGGGCAGAATTGTACACAGAGGAGGAGGAAGAAGCAGGAACACAAGAAGGGGGATGAGAGGGGGCCGAATTGTACACAGAGGAGGAGGAAGAAGCAGGAACACAAGAAGGGGGATGAGAGGGGGCAGAATTGTACACAGAGGGGGAGGAAGAAGCAGGAACACAGGGAAGGGGAGGAGAGGGGGAGGAAGAGTACACAGAGGAGGAGGAAGAAGCAGGAACACAAGGAAGGGGAGCAGAGGGGGGAGGAAGACACAGAGGAGGAGGAAGAAGCAGGAACACAGGCAGGGGGATGAGAGGGGGAAGAAGTGTACACAGAGGAGGAGGAAGGAGCAGGAACACAGGGAAGGGGAGGAGAGGGGGAGGAAGAGTACACAGAGGAGGACGAAGCAGGAACACAAGGAAGGGGAGGAGAGGGGGAGGAAGAGTACACAGAGGAGGAGGAAGAAGCTGGAACACATGGATGGGGAGGAGAGGGTGTGGAATAGTACACAGAGGAGGAGGAAGAAGCAGGAACACAGGGAGGGGGAGGAGAGGGGGAGGAAGAGTACACAGAGGAGGAGGAAGAAGCAGGAACACAAGGAAGGGGAGGAGAGGGGGAGGAAGAGTACACAGAGGAGGAGGAAGAAGCAGGAACACAGGGAGGGGGATGAGAGGGGGAGGAAGAGTACACAGAGTAGGAGGAAGAAGCAGGAACACAGGGAGGGGAGGAGAGGAGGAAGAGTACACAGAGGAGGAGGAAGAAGCAGGAACACAAGGAAGGGGAGGAGAGGGGGAGGAAGAGTACACAGAGGAGGAGGAAGAAGCAGGAACACAGGGAGGGGGATGAGAGGGGGAGGAAGAGTACACAGAGGAGGAGGAAGAAGCAGGAACACAGGAGGGGATGAGAGGGGAGGAAGAGTACACAGAGGAGGAGGAATAAGCAGGAACACAGGGAGGGGGATGAGAGGGAGGAAGAGTACACTGAGGAGGCGGAAGAAGCTGGAAAACAGGGTTGGGGAGGAGAGGGGGAGGAAGAGTACACAGAGGAGGAGGAAGAAGCAGGAACACAGGGAGGGGGATGAGAGGGGAGGAAGAGTACAGAGGAGGAGGAAGAAGCAGGAACACAGGAGGGGGGATGAGAGGGGAGGAAGAGTACACAGAGGAGGAGGAAGAAGCAGGAACACAGGGAGGGGGATGAGAGGGAGGAAGAGTACACAGAGGAGGAGGAAGAAGCAGGAACACAGGGAGGGGATGAGAGGGAGGAAGAGTACACAGAGGAGGAGGAAGAAGCAGGAACACAGGGAGGGGGGATGAGGGGAGGAAAGAGTACACAGAGGAGGAGGAAGAAGCAGGAACACAGGGAGGGGGATGAGAGGGGAGGAAGAGTACACAGAGGAGGAGGAAGAAGCAGGAACACAGGGAGGGGGATGAGAGGGGGAAGAATTGTACACAGAGGAGGAGGAAGAAGCAGGAACACAGGGAGGGGGATGAGAGGGAAGAGTACACAGAGGAGGAGGAAGAAGCAGGAACACAGGGAGGGGAAGGAGAGGGGGAGGAAGAGTACACAGAGGAGGAGGAAGAAGCAGGAACACAAGGAAGGGGATGAGAGGGGGAGGAAGAGTACACAGAGGAGGAGGAAGAAGCAGGAACACAGGGAGGGGATGAGAGGGGAGGAAGAGTACACAGAGGAGGAGGAAGAAGCAGGAACACAGGGAGGGGGATGAGAGGGGGAAGAATTGTACACAGAGGAGGAGGAAGAAGCAGGAACTCAGGAGGGGGATGAGAGGGGGAAGAATTGTACACAGAGGAGGAGGAAGAAGCAGGAACACAGGGAGGGGGATGAGAGGGGGAGGAAGAGTACACAGAGGAGGAGGAAGAAGCAGGAACACAGGGAGGGGGATGAGAGGGGAGGAAGAGTACACAGAGGAGGAGGAAGAAGCAGGAACACAGGGAGGGGGATGAGAGGGGGAAGAATTGTACACAGAGGAGGAGGAAGAAGCAGGAACACAGGGAGGGGGATGAGAGGGGGAAGAATTGTACACAGAGGAGGAGGAAGAAGCAGGAACACAAGGAAGGGGATGAGAGGGGGAGGAAGAGTACACAGAGGAGGAGGAAGAAGCAGGAACACAGGGAGGGGGATGAGAGGGGGAGGAAGAGTACACAGAGGAGGAGGAAGAAGCAGGAACACAGGGAGGGGGATGAGAGGGGGCAGAATTGTACACAGAGGAGGAGGAAGAAGCAGGAACACAGGGAGGGGGAGGAGAGGGCGACGAATTGTACACAGAGGAGGAGGAAGGAGCAGGAACACCGGGAGGGGGATGAGAGGGGGAGGAAGAGTACACAGAGGAGGAGGAAGAAGCAGGAACACAAGAAAGGGGACTTGCTACATGCCTATTTATATATATATATATATATACACATATATATATATATATATATATATATATATATATATATATATATATATATATAGTGTTACGCCAAGGCTTAGCTTAGTTTAAATTGTAATTGGCGCCACGTGACGTAATGAGGGTTCCCTGCGGCCCCGTTGAGGGGGCGGGCTGGAGAGGGACGCCATGCGGCGAGGAAGAGTGGAGACGGAGAGAAGACAAAGGACGCGCTCGCCTGTGCTCTGTGCCTTAGGACTTAATCGCCTGTGATTTGTGCCTTGACTGCCTCCCCCTTGGACTATAAGGATTGTACAACGTGCTATTGCTTAGTAAACCCCAAGAAAGTCCGCCCTGTATTTAATTGTGCCTCGCTGTGTGCTCTGTGGGTGTGTGCGAGTGTGTCCGCCGGAGTGTCTTTGTGTCTGCTGTCCGCCTCGTGGGAGCACTGTGTTTTCCATAGCGAGCCCAGTTTAAGTAATTGGGAGAGCACCTGTCTGCCTGTGTGAGGGGTAGACAAGTGGAGCACAACAGTGGTGTCAGGAGCGGGGTGGAAATTGTGCTGTGAGTGGACGGGCAGACAAAGAGTGACGCCTCGGGCACAATGGAGCTCGGCGAGCACGGTGCGGCTGGCGGAGCGAGTGGTGGGGGTAGTGGTGACCTTGAGGCTGATGAAGACGCTAAGCCTGGCCAGCTGGAGTTAATTGCCTCAATGTTGGCTGGCTTGAGGCAAGAAATAACGCTTCAAGGTCAAAGCAGGCACAGCAGGCCGAGGCCTGAGGCACAGGCCAGCAGGCTTGAGGAGCAGGCCCGTGAGCAGGCCGAGCGCCTGAGGCACAGGCCAGCAGGCTTGAGGAGCAGGCCGTGAGCAGGCCGAGCGCCTGAGGCACAGGCCAGCAGGCTTGAGGAGGCACTACAAGCAAGCTTGGCTGTGCGGCAGGAGGCACAGCAGTATACCGATCAGGCCAGTGAGGAGGTCCGGGGTGACCTACAAAGGGGCCTAGAGGCACTGAGAGGTGAGGTGCAGGAGGTAAGGTTTGAGGCGAGGCAGGCTGCCGTGTGCTGCCCCAGAGGAAGTGCAGAGTGAGCCTTTGTGTGATTGGGGCAGTGTCAAGCCTCGCTGAGGCCACGCAGTGCATTCTCTGAGCCTCCGGGCCTGGCGTGTCCGGCCGGGGGTCACGGTCGGGGTTCAGCGGCTGGCGTGGGCTGCGGCGGGGCGCGAGCGGCGGCCCCGCCACTGTTGCCAAACAGCCCGCCACCCTCGCCTCCTCACCTAAACCCTACCCTGCCTCCTTTCTTGCCCCGAGTGCCTGCCTTCTACCCTGCTCGTTCGTTTCCTTCCCACGACCACCGCAGGCGTAAGCCGGCTGAGTATGACGGCAAGGTAGCTTGGGAGGCCTACGTTGCTCAGTTCGTCATGCTCGCAACAGCTCAAGGGTGGACTGAGGAAGAAAAGGCGCTGCAGCTGGCAACGGCGCTGCGGGGCCCGGCACTCGAGATTCTCAGCCACCTTCCAGCCACCAAGCAAGCTTCTTTTACCAGCCTGTCGGAAGCCTTGCAGCGCCGCTTTGGGCACCGTCACCAGGCTGAGGTGTACAGGGCTCAGCTGAAGAAGAGGGCGAGGCAGAAGGGCGAGACGCTGTCACAACTGGCGCAAGATGTGGAGGCCCTTGTGAGGCGGGCTTATCCGGCTGCTGGTGAAGACATGACGACCGTCCTCGCCCGTGACGCCTTCGTAGATGCTCTGCAGGACCACCAGCTGCAGATCTACGTAAAGCAAGCCCACCCTGGTGACCTGCAGGTGGCTTTGGCGAGGGCCATGGAGTTCGAGGCGTTTCTCAAGACGTCAAGCCGCCTCGCTGACTACGCCAAGCCTCGGAACGACGTGCGAGGCCGGAAGGCGAAGTTCGAGCGTAAGGCGGCGTCGAGGGAGACGAGCCCCGAGTTTGGTGGCCGTTGCTGGGGCTGCGGTGAGAAGGGCCACAGACGCGACCGGTGTCCGAGGGGGCGAACGACGCGTTCCTCGACCGGCCGAAGTCTGGGGCTTACAGACTTGCTGCAAGGACTGCGGCAAGTCTGATCAACGCTCCAGCGACTGCCCCAAGCCGAAGCAAGTGGCGCAGGCGGGAAACAGCAGCGGGCTGGACAAGGGGGCGACTACCCAGCCTGCCAAGGTCGACACGCCCCACTTGTGTAAGATGCCGCCATACCACTAGTTCGGTGCAGGTGGAGGGCAACGTAGACGGTAAGTCTTGCCGCCTGACAGTCGACACCGGGGCTGAAAAGACCCTGGTGCGCCCCGAGTTGCTGGACGCTGAGCGGCTCCGCAGAGATTGTGCGGCGTGACGGGGCATTGCGTGGCACTCCAGGGGCCTGTAGTGGCTCGTGTCGGCGTGGGCGGCGCAGAAGAGCGGCTGCCAGTGTACGCCGCCGACCTGGATGAAGAGGGCTTGCTCGGTTTTGACTACCTGGTGCAGACTGGCGCATGTATCGACTTTGGACGGAAGCGGATGAGGGTGCACGGACAAGAGGTGCCCTGGCTTCCGGAAGTCGGTTGTGCCGAGGTAGTGACGGCCGAGCGACTGCACCTTGCCCCCAGGACGGAGCGACGAGTCCAGTGTCGACTGTCGAGGGTGATGCACGACGCGGAAGGCATAGTAGAACCCTCAGAAAACCTGCACCTGACTGACGGTGTGGCAGTCGGGAGGAGCCTCGTGGGGAGCGGGGAGGAGTTAGTGACAGTACTCGTTGCTAACTTCTCTGACGAGGCTCGGCGACTACCCGCTGGTGCCCGACTAGGCACATGTGAAGAGGTGGAGCGAGCTGAACAGCCGTCGAAGAGTGCGTCTACGCCTGCGGAGGGAGTGCTGCCTGACTTCCTTGAAGACCTGGCGCTCAGGGGCTCCGCTAACCTGACGGAGTCGCAGGCGGAGAGGGTGCGCCACACCTTGACGCAGTACTCAGACGTGTTCAGCCGGGGCGACTTGGACTTGGGCCGCACGTCGCTGGTGAAACACAGCATCAACACTGGAACCAGCGCGCCCATCAAGTGTCCCCCTCGACGTATCGCACCTGCCCGACGAGAGGAGATGCAGCGCACCGTCAACGACCTGGCAAATCAGGGGGTGATCGAGAAGTCCGACAGTCCGTGGTCTTCAGCGGTAGTCCTGGTTAAAAAGAAGGACGGCACACAACGCTTCTGTGTGGACTACCGGGCACTGAATGACGTGACTGTGAAGGATTCCTACCCCCTGCCGAGGATCGACGACACCTTGGACGCGCTGGTAGGGGCGAGGTGGTTCTCCACGCTCGACCTGAAGTCGGGCTACCACCAGGTGGAGATGGCCGAAGAGGACAAGCCGAAGACAGCCTTTTCCTTCGGGCAGGGCTTGTGGCAGTTTAATGTCATGCCCTTCGGCCTCTGCAACGCCCCTGGCTGTTTTGAACGTCTGATGGAGCGGGTGCTGGACGGCCTGCAGTGGAGGACGGCCTCATCTACCTCGACGACGTCATCGTCTACGGAGGCACCTTCGAGGAGGAGCTGGGGAGGCTGGAGGAGGTCCTGCAACGCCTGAGGAAGGCTAACCTCAAGCTCAGCCCCAAGAAGTGCTCCCTCTTCCAGTACGAGGTGCCGTTCCTGGGGCATGTCGTCAGCAAGGACGGCGTGCGCACAGACCCGCAGAAAGTGGCAGCAGTAGCAGACTGGCCTCGGCCCACTAACGTAGCTGAGGTCAGGAGCTACTTGGGTCTGTGCACCTACTACCGTCGCTTCGTGCAGGACTTCGCCACCATCGCGGCGCCCTACACCGCCTCACTCGTAAAGGAGTGCCTTTCGAGTGGGACGAGGCGTGCCAGGCTGCGTTCGACGGCCTGAAGAGGGCCCTTGTGGAGGCGCCGGTCCTGCCGTACCCCAACCCGAAGCTCCCTTACCTGCTTGACACCGACGCCAGTGCGGAGGGCATCGGGGCTGTCTTGTCGCAGGTGAAGGATGGAAGGGAGCACGTGGTGGCCTACTACAGCGCCAAGTTCAGTAGGCCTGAACGCAACTACTGCGTGACCAGGAAGGAGCTGCTGGCAGTAGTAAAAAGTCTCGAGCACTTCCAGCCGTACCTCTACGGCGCTGAGTTCACCGTCCGGACCGACCACGCTGCCCTGCAGTGGTTGAAAACACTGAAGGCGCCGGAGGGTCAGCTGGCGAGGTGGTTGGGAAGGCTCGAGCAGTTCAACTACCGGATTGTTCACCGCCCGGGTCGTGTGCACAGCAACGCCGATAGTTTGAGCCGGCGCCCGTGTGAGGCAGGTTGCTCTCACTGTGCTAGCAAGGACCCCGACCCTGTGACTCGACGCCCGTGTGAGGCAGGTAGCTCACATTCCGTCCCTGAAGGACCTGACGCCGTGAGTCAGAGCCCGTGTGAGGCAAGCTACTCACACCAGGCGCGTCGGGACCCTGACCCTGTTTGCCGACGCTTAACAGTGCCTGCCAACGCCACTGAAGGCAACGACCGGTGGCGTGAGGCAGAGCGCAGACCCCGCTCTTGCTCCTGTAGTGCGTTGGCTCAGGGCCAGCGAGGAGCGACCCGGTGGGAGGAAGTGTCGGCGGAGAGTCCTGCCACTAAGTGCCTCGTCGACCAGTGGGAGACGCTGCGGTTGACCGGTGGGGAGTGCTAGTAAAGCGCTGGGAGGTGTTAGGCGGAGTGGGCAGAGACGCCTGGGTAGTGGTGGTACCCCGTGCAAAGCGTGCTGAGGTGTTACGGAGTTGCACGCCGGTGTTACTAGTGGCCACTTGGGCTAGAAAAAGACCCTTAAACGTCTCCGCCAGCGCTTCTACTGGGTCGGTATGCGGAACGACGTTTCCGAGTGGTGTCGGGCCTGTGACGTTTGTAGTGCGAAAAAGGGCCCCACACGCCGGAATCGGGCTCCGCTTCAGTTGTACAGCGTGGGGCGCCAATGGAGCGGGATGCTGTAGATATTGCTGGCCCGCTGCCCATGACGCCCAGGGCAATCGTTTCGTATGCGTCGTGATGGACTACTTCACGAAGTGGCCTGAGGCGTATGCGCTCCCGAACCACGAGGCTGAAACAGTGGCGAGTGTCCTAGTAAACGAGTGCTTCACCCGGTTCGGTGTGCCGTCAGAACTGCACTCAGACCAGGGCCGTGAGTTCGAGTCCCGTGTGTTCCGTGAGTGCTGCGACTTGCTGGGAGTGCGGAAGACCCGAACGACGCCACTCCACCCGCAGTCGGACGGGATGGTGGAGCGGTTCAACCGGACACTCGCACAGCAGTTGGCCAAGTATTGCGGGGCAAACCAGGAGGACTGGGACGTCAAGTTGCCCGCAATGCTGATGGCGTACCGGTCCGCTGTGCACGAGGCCACTGACTATACACCCGCACGTCTTATGTTTGGCCGCGAGCTCAGACTCCCCGTGGATCTGGCGACGGGGCGGCCGCCGGACGTGGGCCTGCCGACTGTCACCTCTGGCTTCGCTGCCGCGCTGCAGGAGAACCTGGTCGAGGTCCATCACCAGGTGCGCGGCAAGCTCAGAGTGGCAGGCCAGGCGATGAAGGACTACTACGATCGCCGCATGCGGGACGTGAAGTATGCGGTGGGTGACAGGTGTGGCTGCATAACCCTCGCCGGAAGAAAGGGTTATCACCGAAGCTGCAGAGTCCCTGGAGGGGCCCTACACGGTGATTGCAGTCCTGTCCGCTGTCACCTACCGCATCAGGATGGGCCTCAAACGCTCCTCTGTCGTCCACGTTGACCGGCTCTGGCGCTACCATGGGCCGGGCCGTTACTCCTGGGGTACTGGCGCTGAGGAGGACCCTGACTACCCCAGTAGTGACGAGGAGGACCGGGCAGAACTTGACCCGGTGGACGTCGAGGTCGCGGATGATGTGGAGGAGGAGGCAGGTGGAGACGCCGACCTGGAGGCCGGCTCTGCTGGTGACCTGGACCAGCCCGCTGCCTCTCCCTCGCCCTCACCTCCACCGCGACGACCAAGACGTGAGAGGAGGAGGCCAGGATGGCTTACAGATTTTGATACAGAATGATTTGTTTAGTTCCCCAGTTATGTTTTATTTGTTTTGTTAAGTTGGCGAGGCGGGTCGCCTGAGCTTTAGGGCGTAGTGTTACGCCAAGGCTTAGCTTAGTTTAAATTGTAATTGGCGCCACGTGACGTAATGAGGGTTCCCTGCGGCCCCGTTGAAAGGGCGGGCTGGAGAGGGACGCCATGCGGCGAGGAAGAGTGGAGACGGAGAGAAGACAAAGGACGCGCTCGCCTGTGCTCTGTGCCTTAGGACTTAATCGCCTGTGATTTGTGCCTTGACTGCCTCCCCCTTGGACTATAAGGATTGTACAACGTGCTATTGCTTAGTAAACCCCAAGAAAGTCCGCCCTGTATTTAATTGTGCCTCGCTGTGTGCTCTGTGGGTGTGTGCGAGTGTGTCCGCCGGAGTGTCTTTGTGTCTGCTGTCCGCCTCGTGGGAGCACTGTGTTTTCCATAGCGAGCCCAGTTTAAGTAATTGGGAGAGCACCTGTCTCTGCCTGTGTGAGGGTAGACAAGTGGGCATAACAATATATATATATATATATATATATATATATATATATATATATATATATATATATATATATATATATATATATATATATATATATATATATATATATATATATATATATATATATATATATATATATATATATATATATATATATATATATATATATATATATATATATATATATATATATATATATATATATATATATATATATATATATATATATATATATATATATATATATATATATATATATATATATATATATATATATATATATATATATATATATTCAGACACATAATGAAAAGCAGAAAAAAACTGGCTGACTATTATTATTATTATCATTTATTATTATATAATTCCTCTTTATTTCTTCTTTTTCTTCTTCTGATCATTATTGTTATTATTATTATATATCTGCATGATAGATAATTCAGTCACTTAACGACGATTTCGGTGTTCTACATAAAATGATAATAATAATTAAGATTTTTTTTGGGGGGGGGTATTTTCGTTGGGGATATACCCCAATGGAGGAAGGCGGAGCAAGCCGCGCAACCCCCCAGACGGCTGGTAGAGAGATACCCAATTCTTTCAAGGAGGAGGCCCAACAACGGGGCTGAGGGTGTCGGAAAGAGCCCATCTTTCCACCCCCATGGTAACTGATAGGTCTCGATCCCATACGCTCCAGGCACCCTGCCAAAGCGCAAGGCCGAGACTCTACCACGGGACCGCCCCCATTTCAATAAAAATAATAATAATAATGATAATAATTATTATTATTATTATTATTATAATAATAATAATACAAAAGCATGCGACGAAGATGAAACAGAGGAACAGATGCAAGGGTGTCAGGCATGCGGGGTAGAGAAGGAGACCCTGGAACACTTTATAAAAGTGTTACGCCACCCCCTACCACACACCATCCACGGGCAGGCAGGCGGCGTGATCCCCTGGAACAGGGCTACTCAACCATTATGAGCAAAGGTCCAGTTAGACAAGTACAAATGTATGCAGAGATCCGATTAAATATTGTAGCTGGGCCCCAGCTCCAGGAGTAACAAAATATAATTTTACATTATGAAAGTCCTAGCGATGGATTCTTGCAAGTGTATTTCCTTGACTGATTGTAGGGCCTACAGTCAGGCAAGGAAATATACTTGCAAGAATCTATCACTACCAGGACCATGTAAATCAGTTATATTTTTCTACTGCTGGAACTTGGGGTCCAGTTACAACACTCATAAGGTCCGGATTCGGACCGCGGGCCGCCAGTTGAGTAGCCCTGCCCTAGAACAACCACACGAGCACCAGTCACGCACAGCGGCCCACACCGAACACCGAGGGGAGGAGGGAACGAGGCAGGGCACAAAGGATACACGTTCAACACTAAGTTCTAGTTTAATGACAGGTTCCTCACACAGTACAGCAACTTTCAAGGGCACAGAACAGTTAATCAGGCACAGTACAGGGGCACGGCAGACACGCACACCGGATGCACACAGCTCGCGAGCGGAGCACTCAGCTGGACACTCTCGCCCGTAACTCCCCACTGCCGACTCAGCACCTCCTCTGCCCGGTGGCTGGAGGTCCCGGGCTCCCCTCTGTCTCTCTTGTCCCAACAAATAGAGTTGCACCATGCTGAGCTAACATTGCATCATGCTTCACATACAATCATTAACATACAGCACATTCGTAACAATAGAATGCAACAGGTACAATAGACAGAGGCAGGAACTGGACAGATAAGTAACTAGAGCAATTGGGAGACAGGAGTGGGAAGACAGGAAGGAGGAGGAGGACAGAGGCTTGAAAACTGTACTGGGACTGACTGATGACAGAGACACACATATGATAGTGACACACACGAAGAACTTCCTGCGTAATAGCTGGAAAGCAAGAAGCAACTAAACGGTGCAGAAGAAAGGGAGGGAAAAGAGACTGAAAAATAAGAAATAGAAGAGAGGAAGAAAGAAGGAGAGAGACCTAACAAGCGTTCAGAAGCGGAACAGGTCTAAAGAAGAAGAAGAAGACCGTTCGGCGAGATTCATGCTACAACAAACATTTACATTCAAGTTATTAACATCACATGATAAAGTACAGTTCTTTAGCTTCAACATTATGCAAAAATATGTTCTTTATAGTAAATAACATCTCTGCTACAAACAAAGAAATTCATTTGCTACAGTCAACCGTCGCTCACGGCATCACGCGTGGCTGGAGCTGGGTAATCAAAACTCCATCATTATCCACAGCGACATTTTATATGCCGGCATGGCTGGAGATCTATCTATGCGGCGCGGGCCCGGGGGTCTTAATTGTCTCCTTGTGGGGTTCCCCACACACACACTTCTACAAATGATCGAGTATGGCAATAAATGGGGGCTCCCAAATGGACCATCTGGGGGGGGCGGCGGGCCCCTTTGTTGGGGGCCTGGGGGGTCGGCGGCCTGGGGGGGCCGTCTTTTTATATGACCCCAACACCCCTTCCCTTAGTTACGTCACTGAATTTAGCCATTGGACTTGAGCCTGTATCATGGCACCCCCCTCAAGCTGTCACCCGGGGCCCCCCGCCCCCCCTTACTACGCCACTGGAAGAAGCAGAACACAAGGATCGAGGGGGATGAGAGGGGCAAGAAGCATGTACAATGATCAAGATGTGAGTATAGAAAGAGGAGGTGGATAGTTGGCCAGGCAAGGTACAGCTCATTACAGAGATCAAAGACAGAGGGGGTCAGTACAATCACTGGGTGTCAATCCGCTACAGAGGTGATCGGTCTAAAAGACCTCTGTAGTAGGAATATTTACAATGTATTTCCATCATTGGCCAAGGCACGCCTGTTTAAGGAAGTAGAGTTATCATTTTTTTCAGCAAGGGAGGCAGCCCAAGGGAAAAAAAATAACATTCACACAAAAATATATAGGCGCTGCTGCAGGTGAAAAAAATGAGAGGCAGTGGCTGAGTGGTCAGCATGCAGGCGCAGTGTCCTAGAGGACCCAGGTTCAAGTCCTGCCCGCCGCTACAAGCTGACCAAGTGGCTTAAAACCACCCACATGCTGTCCTGAAGGCCACCCATCAACCCAAACTCTAGCGAAACGATCTACAGTGGAGCAAAGATGAGTTCCGGGGGGCAGCGTGAGCCAAACAAGACGGGCCACTATACACACTTTCCTGCACCACGAGCGGGCTGGGGCCGACCAATGAGCCCCATTAAGATAGCCTCCTGGTGCAACAGTAAAAAAATAAATAACAAAGTCATTTTAGGAGAGGTGGCTTGATACTTGGTCTGCCCCTCAAGGCCCCATGAGGAGCCCACAGGAGCAACATGAAATGAAGGCCTTGCTGCACCCACGGCACCCCAGGCCCCTTTAGACTCTCGATCAGCCTCACATCCCACGGGAGGAAAAGGAGGGACAGTGGAAGGCAGACAGGGAGAGACAGATGAAAAAGTGGAGGAAATTACATATTATCAAAAGTCGAAGCAAAATTTGTCAGACAAGGGACAGGCGTCTGAGGCTGAAGGAGGAATGCCATGAAGTCTCCACTGCAGAGTTGGGCAACAATTCTTGATCAGAACTCTCCTCACGGCTGCGATGAGTGTGGAAATGGTGGTTCTTGATGAGGGAGTGAACACACTGGGAATTAGGAAAAAGCCATGTGCCCACACAGCACTCTGCAGTAGATTTTTAGTCTGAACCTTGACCAAGATAGTCAGTTCCCAACAGAAGTAAAGCTAGAGGGAAAGTTGGCAGCAAACACTAAGCTGCATGTAGTCTTGGTGCTCATCTCCATTTCACTGGCCACTGGATGTGTGGTGGGAAAGAACCCATTATCCTGAGACACATGCATGGAAAGTGATTACTGTTTTCCTTCCCCAGGTTTCTCCAGGTATCTATTTACGGACCTGCCCAAATGGAAGGATGAACAGCCGGCTGGGCTGCACACCAGCTGCCCTGAGCTGGGAGCAAGTCCAGGCCTGCATTTATAGCCAAGCATGCTAACCAGTATACCGTGGAGGGACCACAGAGGCTTTAACTATTGTAACGTGCTCCATTTTGCCAATAAGCGAGTTTACAACTCAATTAGCATTAGTACATACTCTGTCAGGCAAACAGCTGTGGCTGCAGCACAAAAATCAGACCAAAACACATTGTTTTTGCTTGACCAAGGATTTAATCCCACTCTCACACTTATAAGCTGTGTTATATTTCTTCACATTCCAGACACACTGGTTTGCATGTGAAAATCAAAGGGAACTCATCAAAATTTCCTTTTATTCCCAATCCCTCTGATTACCAGATAAATACCGGAAAATGACTAATACTAAAATGAGCTTGACTAAAAACATTATATCCTCAACGTACAAACTTTATAGAGATGGCACAGAATTTTGATCAGTATAACCCTTTCCAATTTTCAATTAATATAAAGGCAAAGTAACAAGTAGGTTAATACCATCCTTAACGTAGAAACACTTCTTTCTCCGAGGCGCTGCAAGGGCTGCCTCTCAACACACACATGCTGGGCCAGGAGGCTGTGTGCTGCTGGCCACCAAGGAATGATTCACACAGTCTGTCTGGCCCAGAGGTGCAAGCTGCTAAGGCTCATTACTCATCAACCACAGGAATGGAAAACATGAAAGACTTATAACTGTACACATACTCATAATAAATCAAATTTCAATGTTTAAGCAAAGGCCAATATTTACATCCCATTAACTCATCACACGCCAAATGAAACACTACATAAAATACTGACGCCCTTCAAACTTTAATTTTCAGTCTAAAAAAATAAAGGCATTTGACAATCACGGCCCTACACGCTGAGGGGTGAGCGGAGAAAACTCTGATTGATACAAAGACTTCGGGAAATTATAAAATGTCTAACATCGACAATGGGAAATGCATGACGGTGATAAATGAAAGCTCCAAGACTGACATCACTGGCCACCCAATAGACACCAGAGAACACAGAGGCGATTGCTGTGTTCCCTGACGGCTAGTAAGCGAAGGATGGCAGGTAGGCTAAGTTAATATGTCCAGATGTAAACCCTGAGCCTAGGTCCATGATGCTGGTAATATCAATGCATCCACTCCAGTGCCTCCTCTGCATCAAAGAGCCACGACCCTCTGCCACACACAAGACCAGACCTCATCACCAGGAAAGTGGTAAGTGCTTAAAGCCATCAACAGTTTACTCTCTTTCTCCCCTTGGTAATTTATCTTCCTCCCCCTCCCCCGGATATAAATACCTAACAGTCTTACCTACAGTCATAATCCTCTGTACAAACACTAACAACAAGGATTAAAGGAAATAAAAATCAAATAAAATATATAATACAAATCCTCAACTGCACTATAAATAGTAAACTCAGATGTGTGCTATATCACAACAAAACAACGGTAGACAAAACAGAGAAAAGCAGTGATACGGAAAGCTTGTATATCGGTAAATTTCTTAAGTACGGAGAAAACAATAAAATAATTTCAGTCAGGTGCTGTGATTCTCTTTGGATAATATACTCAGATTTTTTTTTCTCTCTAAGACAACTAATAATGAAGGAATGAAACAGGTGATGAGAGGAAGAGGCGCCACATCCCCACATCACTGCATGGTCCAAGGGCGTTAGAGGTAGCGGTCCTGGAGGGAGGAAGAACAACAAATTAGTTCACATAGCAACAAAAAAAAATAAATAAATAAATAAATAAAAAAAAAAAAAAAAAAAGGGAGAAAGGTGATTGTTACTTATGAGAAATAAAACCTGTATGTGTGTGTTTGTATGTATGTATGTATCCATCATAACTATCAAGCCCTATTGGCGAATGGAAGTATGCGGCACTTGAACAATTCTCTACTGCGACACAAAAGCATAAATTAATACATATAAACGTAAATGAAAGCTTTCCTTACTTTGAAATTCCATGTGTTTGTATAATCCATGAGATCCTCAATACTACAAATTATTACAAAACTGTTTACTTTCCAGCATTTCTGTATATATTCATTTAGAAATCTATTTTTGTATGCACATCATTATGAGTTATATAAGATGTGCATGTGGTGTGTCAGAATGGGATGGAGAAAATAATGAAAGCGTGTATGAGCGGTTTGGTATGGGTGCGACAGTGAAAGGAGCGGAGTGTGGAGTGGGTGAAGCGTGGTGCATTGAAATGGTTTGGACACGTGATGAGAATCGGTATCAACCCATCACTAGAATGTCTGTAAGTAGTTTCTTCTTTTTTGACAGCAGAGGAAGCCGGCCAAAGGAAAAACAAAATAAAAAAGGCCCTCCTGTACGCTGCTACACAAAGCGGAGAAAGAGGATGCCCAAAAGAATGGTCATGTTTAGCTTGAAAGGTGTGTTTACTCTCCCCTCAAGAAGGTGTAAGCCGTACAGATGAAGTGACAAAGACATTACAGAACAACACTGTGCACATAATTTTTTGCTTTCCTGAAAATTTAACAAACTGGGGAAGTGCATTGAAAAATAATAGTGAAATAATCAACCAAATGCATGATAATTGATATGGAGCAGAGATTAGCCCAAAGAGGATCCCATTCATATCCAAATCAAGTGCAAAGATGTGACAATTCAAACGTAAAATACACCCGCCCCTCAATTTGCTGGAGCCCAGATTTTGCCTGGGAATTCTGATACCTGAGAAATCAAGGGTCAAGTGCATTTCAAAACATCAATTCTTCTTTACTGCAGTGAAATGAACAAGAAGGGGAAGCTGAAATAAAGAGTAAAATATATTGTAGGAGAATTTTAAGATTATTTTGAGTAGGAACAGAAGCTTTACTTTACCTTGAGGTGGTCTTCGGAGGCATGCATCCAACAAACTAAATAGGTTGACATGAGCTACGTTTACTTAAGTCTCAGAACTCGCTTTGCAACACGTTCTGTTCTTGAATTCAGAAAACAAAATATCCACTACCCTGCAAGTCTGTAATCACTGAAGCTTATTCCCCTTGGCTGCGGATTTCCTACAAGAAGACATCACCAAGCTACCGGAATGGAACAAAAAGTGGCTGCTACAATTCAGTGAAGAAAAATGTATAGTCCTGCACCTTGGGAGCATACCAATACCACATGGGAAACACTCCACTATCCACAACAGAGGCAGAGAAAGACCTGGGAGTATATGTTACCAGGCTACCAGTGAAAGCCAAATCCGTGCCAACTGCAGCAGACGGGTTAACTACTGCAGAAGTGATGAGGCATTTTTAGATTGGATGATCAAAGCATAGGAAACTTTGACTTAATAACCACATATTTCCATTTTTTGCCAGTGTAAAAACTTCATTATTAGTTTCAATTTCCACTGTTCACACTTTGAATTCTAATATGGAAAAGAGGCCCTCTGTGTCTTGAGCAAAGCTGGTGCAAGAAATTTTAAACTATATCAAAATTAGATTTGTGTTTACTCTTCCAGATGCCGGAATGATTATCCAGAAACACGTGGCAAGCCATTCTACTTGGACAAACAACTAACTAGCGGGGAGCATACGCCCGGGGACTCGTCGCTTCACTCACCCACCGCCTCCACTACTACCTGAACTCCGGCTGGTAATCATTTCCTAGATTGAGTACGTTTACAAGACAAAGGAAGTTCTTATCAATTACAATATTACAAAAATAATAAAACCTGTCCCTCTATTAATATGTATAATTATAATTTACTGCTGGTAATCATCTTGACGGCCCTCTTTGGATGACTGAACAACATCCAACCCACACAAAAAGGCAGCATAGCACAAAATTGATCAAGTATGTTTGTAATTAGAAAACAATCTTAGTTTTCGGTCAGAAAATCATAAAACATCAGCCGCCGGGTTACTTACACAACCAGTTAGGAAAAGAGTAAATGAGGTAATCTGAAGATCAAATGATTTTCATATGCAGCAAATTGTGTAATTGGTAAACACAATGCTTGAAATAATCATTTTAAGCAAAAAATCAGCATGCAGTGCAGAGGCACACACCAGGCGAGTGAGTCGTCATGCACGTCAAGAACGCATATACTTACTAGTCTAACCGTGTCATCATTTTCTCTGAAGAGCAGAAAGAAATTGCACGAGTTAGTAATCATCCTAGCAAAGAAAAAAAAATATTGCAGTTAGTGAACGAAGCACTACACTTCACTCTGTCCTCGCACACACAACAGCTTCCCTGGGGACACTCAGCTCTGGCTAGCCAAACATGCACAGGCAAAGATGTGCACACTGGGTAACAAATACGCTCATGCACACTACATACAAATGCACGAGGATACACACACACCAACGCATGCCATGAACTATAACTAACTAACTAACTAACTAACTAACTCTCTCTCTCTCTCTCTCTCTCTCTCTCTCTCTCTCTCTCTCTCTCTCTCTTACTGAGAGATAATAATACATGCTTATATTACACTTTAGAATAAATAACATCTACATGTTGCCCTTCATATTAATATATGAACATATGAGAGGAATCAAAGGGCACAGTAAACAGTAAAGATAATATAAAACCATAATGTTAAGCCATCCATTGAAACTGCCTCTAACCCCTAAAGGACGGGTGATAGGTTTTTCCAGACTGCCGTTCCTGGGAGTAATTTGAACTTGTCGCGGGGATTTGTATGTCAATGCGCTTCCCGGGCAAGAACACAATCCACCCCCTCAGTCTTCAGTCTTCCCTTGACAGAAGAAACAGTTGCATGTGCCTTTAATATCTCATGCATCTATTCTTCTCAAGAGGATGTGGAAAATATGGAGCTTGTAGGCACAGTCATCAACTCGCCAAACCTGCCTGCCACGCCACCTCACACAACACTCTGACCGTGGGCCTGCCATGGGCGAAAAGTTACTCCACTTCATCGCTTCACCACAACAATACCACTTGACCTTGAGACTTTGGTTTTATTGCAGATTAAACAGGAAGGATGGATTAGTGCAATGCAGTTAAAATTAAATCTACAGAGCCAGGCAGAGCTGAAAAATTTATAATGGAGAATGAGCAATATCCCGGAAAATATCAAAGCATCCCTGTCCTTTAGGGGTTAAACTCACCACCAAAGATATTTCACTTTCCCTTATCACAAGAGATACTTCTGTACAGAATTAGAACAGATAGTAATTCCTCACAAAGAAACACTCCACCCTCAGCAAAATACCACACATCAACCAACTAAGTCACCATCACCAAGCAAGATGGCACCACTAAAAGCACTTGCCTGTGCCATAACAGATTGGGGCCATCCACCACGCCCCACCAAAAAAGCCTACTGGTGCTGACGGCAAAACGGGGGGGGGGAAAAAAAGAAGAAAAAAAAGAGCAAGATTCTGTTAAATTTTATAGCAGTTTCTTGTTTGCCTAATAGTGATTTAAGATGTACTGAGCTAATAGTGTTGCTGGCTGTATGTGGCAGAGCATACAACAGCCTGAAAGAAAAACATGAACCAGTGCAAGCAATTTAGTCAAAACAGATTATTACATATTTATCCAGCTCACCCATTATTATTGTTTTGTGCTGCCTATACGGCTAGTGGGCGCTCTTGAGGGGCCTCTTAGATGACCAGTCCATTTGTGGCAAAGGCGAATTTTATTTATAGTGGCTGCCGTGATGTATGACTCTTGCAGCTGTGTACACCTGAGCCCCTGTGTTCATGGGGGTCCATGTCCCCAACTCCAGCAAATAAGAGGGAAAGATGTAAACTATGCTATTCCCTTCACGGAGACAAGCCAGGGAAATATGCTGGATGGGTAAAATTGGTGCCAGCTGACGGTGGAGTTCATGACCATGTGTTCACTAAGCACACGAGGTTAATCAAGCCAGTGACAGTGAATAATCTAAGGGTCCAAGGCATTGCCATAATGATGTCTTCTGTGCAGCTTCTCAGGGGACATTCTAAGTAGCAATCAATGTTAAAAAGAAACGAGTATTATTTTCCCACTAGAGGTTTTACTATATCTGGCATGACTATCAGAAGTATAATGTTAACCCAGTAGCAGCGACAGGCCAAATTTGTGGCTTTACCGTGTACCAGCGACGGGCCAAATTTGTGGCTTTACCGTGTAGCAGCGATGGGCCAAATTTGTGGCTTTACCGTGTAGCAGCGATGGGCCAAATTTGTGGCTTTACCGTGTAGCAGCGACGGGCCAAATTTGTGGCTTTACCGTGTACCAGCGACGGGCCAAATTTTTGCCATGATATAACCCCCCCAAAAAAATTAGATGATGCATAAACTGATCACAAATGCGTTAATGTGTTTTAATAAATGGTTTGCGTGAGTGATGATTTTTTTCTCCTTTTTCTCGCTTAGAAGGCCTTTAACAAACATGATCCCCGCAGCTACCAGGTTAACACTACTTCTCTGGTAATGTGAATAAAGATACGCTGAGAATCCCTGAAAATAACCTGGAATATAATTGAACTTAAAACACACAGGTGCACCAGAAGAAATATATGAAAGCAAAACATGATAAAGCCGTGCAACTTCCAGTGTTTCAGTTTCATGGGTGAGGAAAATAACAGCTAAGGGGAAGCAAGTGCAATACAGTGTAAAATAGAGATATTAGTAAACTAACAACGGTACCATAAAATAAAGATGTGTCAGTCACAGAATATCAAGGGAATGTGAAAGATAATAAAAAATAAACCAGAAAACAAGCAAGACTACCAGGCTAAAAAAATGGCCATGCAGATAAAGTGGATGTCATCAGCCTCAAGCCCAGGAACACACACACACACACACACACACACACACACACACACACACTCACACATCAGGTGCTCACTATTATGGACCTCAGGAATGGCTTAAAATTCAATACAACATGTGTTTATCTCTTTTAATGATATAAAACATCAAGCCAACATGAAGGGGATTGTCTTGCTTGTCTCGGGCTATACACGGTTAGTCTCAGTCTGCGCCCCCCAGGACACACCCCAGCAAGGCTAGCACACCACCACGGCCGTGCCCCAAAACCATGGCTCAACACAATGCCGATAAAACATTTGAGAGATATGATGCCGCAACCATTTAAAGACCAGTACTCTCCACACTGTCTGTTTAAGTGTGTTAATTTAGTTAAAAGATACTGAAATGAAGATTAGAGATCACCAATTAAACTTATTTGAATGAATACTGATAAATGGACCGTATTGGCCATGCAGGCAGCGCCACATGTGGCCACTCAACTCTAATCTGTATTTTTCATAGAGTTCAAGTTATAGACTAGAGTGCGTCTGAGGCTGTCTCAGGGATACATGGCCATGATGCCGCCGTCAGCCCAAGCCGATGATTGCACACACTACACTCCTACCCGATTTCAATTTTTCTCGATGCCAAATAGTAGAGTCAGGAAATCGGGTAGGAGTAAAGTGTGTGCAGTCGTTGGCTCGGAGCGGTGGCGGCACCAAGGCCTTGTATCCTGGAGGCAGCCTCGGACGCACTCTACTACATAACTTGAGTTCTATGGAAAGTACTGTTTTGACAGTTCAGTGAATGGCCACGCGTGGCGCTGCCTGTATAGCCAATACGGTCCATTTGAACAAGTTCTTAAAGACATTAACTACTCAAGTGATTTACATGAGGAGTGTGAAAAGGTTACCTATCACTACTTAATTTTTTTGTGGCTTGTCTGAAAACGAATTTCTTAAAACCAACACTAAATAAATAATAATCATACTATTTACATGGCTTTGAATCCATGATATTCATACTGTGTGTGAAGAGCCACTTCATATTAAAGATGGGAAAGATTATTTATCTGCGGTGTTCAGTTTCTCTGAAGGCCACTCAGACACAGCACCCAACTACACCTCGCACACCACAGGCTGTGTTACCTAGTGTGCCTTTCAAAGATGAGTGAGAGGGATTGTTACTACAGCAAAATTACCAAAGAAATGTGTTTTGGCCTCTGCTCCTACCCTCATGCAGAAGAGTTTGAATGGTGAAGAAAGTGGCAGGACTTGGAAACATTCCTTCAGTTATTTCCCAATAATAGTTTCGCTGAACTTACTCTAAATTTAGAAACAATATACCTTGAAGGTGACATTCTGATATTGACACTACATATCATATGACCCAGAGTATACAGCAGCTGCTACAATTATTTTTGGTACAAAACACGAGGAATACTCATGAAAACTACTACCATACCCATATATCACTAATAAGTTAGAAACCTACAGGTTTATGTCAGGTAACAAGAGAGTAAATATAAATACATGAATCAAGGATATAATACATTTACCTCTCACACAAACTGCAGACATTGTTCCACTCCACCAAACACCTCAACATGCCACCACCACCACTACCTGCCACTCACCACCACCACCACCACCACCACTGTGCAAGCGAGACACACAAGACACGTGAAGATGTTAGTACAAGCCTGGACAGGGACTTAATGGGAGCAGTGACTTAAGCATAGTGGCCTTGCAGCTCCCCTACTCCAGTACCTGAAGGGAGGACATGACGTTGTTTGCCAGGCTGCCCAGGCGACCGGCCACCTTGGTCACCCCTTGCCGCACGGACTCACGCACCTCGTCCAAGTCTGGGGCCTGGGGGAGGGGAAGGAGGATGGACTGGGGTCACTGGAGGGAGGGTGAATGAGGAAGAAGGAAGGGCTGGGGTCATAGCTTGCCACAGGGTGAAGCTGATTTCCACACTTCTTGCTTGGGTGCTCTTCTTTCTACAGCACAGGAAGCAGCTCAAGGGAAAAAAATATAAACAAAAAGCCCACTAATCACTGCTCCTATGAGAGAAAGTGGGGAAGAGTGGCCAAAAGAGAGGTCAATTTCAGATGGTCACTCTTTGCTTGCCTGTTGTCCCTTCATGAACTCTCCTCTGCTTCTAAATCTGGTATCTAACTAGTATAGAATGGGACCCTTCCTCGATAAAAGAGAGGTCAATTTCAGATGGTCACTCTTTGCTTGCCTGTTGTCCCTTCATCGACTCTTCTCTGCCTCTATATCTGGTGTCTTACTAGTATCCTTTGCATCCTACACTGGATTCACCAAGTCATAGTATACAGGGCCTGAGCTAACAGAGTACTAACATTTTTGTGCTCTTTATTTGCCCATGTTCTTTCCTATGAGTGTAGTTTAGAATGGATAATATCACCTCTATTGTAACACCATTCCCCAGCCTATGTCAAGCCCTGATTCCTACATTTTTTGCATCCTATGGGGTGTACTAACTTCACTGTACTCTTTATTTGCTCATGTTCTTTCCTATGAGTGTAGTTTAGAATGGATAATATCACCTCTATCGTAACACCATTCCCCAGCCTATGTCAAGCCCTCATTCCTACATCTTTTGCATCCTATGGAATGTACTAACTTCACTGTACTCTTTATTTGCTCATGTTCTTTCTTATGAGCATTTATTTATTTTTTTTTTTTTATATATACAGCTAAAGAAACAGCTCAAGGGCAACAAAAATAGGTGTAGAAAAAAGCCCACTAATCGCTGTTCCCACAAAGACAAAAGTAATGAGCGGCCAAAAGAGAGGTCAATTTTGGGAGGAGAGGTGTCTTGATGGTATGGTTTATGGTTTATTTTCAGACGTATGGTTTCGATTTGCCGTACGATTTTGCAGTGGCGTTTTAAGAGTTCACCACCGCTGCAAAATTGTTCGGCAAATAGGAACCACACATACAAAAATCAATATAGGAGAATGTTAAGGTTTATTTTCATGAGTACGGTTTCGAATTCCCGTACGAATTTGTGGTGGTGTTTTAAGAGTTCACCATCGCCGTAAAATTGTTTGGCAAATAGGAACTGTAGTTTGGAGTGAAAAATATTGTGTTGTCTTGCAATTCCCAACCCTACACCAAGCACTATTTCCTATTATTTCCTACATCTTTTGCATCCTGCGCTGTGTACTAACGTCACTGTACTCTTTATATTCTCATGTTCTTTCTTATGAGTGTTGTTTGGAGTGAAAAATATTGTGTCGTCTTGCAATTCCCAACCCTACACCAAGCACTATTTCCCACTAGTTCCTACATCTTTTGCATCCTGCGTTGAGTACTAACGTCACTGTACTCTTTATATGCTTATGTTCTTTCTTAAGAGTGTAGTTTGGAGTGAAAAATATCGTGTCGTCTTGCAATTCCCAACCCTATACCAAGCACTATTTCCTATTATTTCCTACATCTTTTGCATCCTGCGCTGTGTACTAACATCACTGTACTCTTTATTTGCTCATATTCTTTCTTATGAGTTTAGTTTGGAGTGAAAAATATTGTGTCGTCTCACAATTCCCAACCCTACAACAAGCACTATTTCCTACTAGTTCCTACATCTTTTGCATCCTGCGCTGTGTACTAACTTCACTGTACTCTTTATTTGCTTATGTTCTTTCCTATGATTATGAGTGTAGTTTGGAATGGAGAATATCACCTTTGTTGTAACACATTTCCCAGCCTACACCGAGCACTGATTCCCACACCTCTCACTTTACACTCCCTGGCTGGCTATACGTCCCTTACAAGACTCCTCCCCTGGCTCTACTGCACCCAGCAATACTTATCCTTGGCTTTAAAGAGAACACTATGCTGAAATGGGAGCAAACATGACTGATAAATTGTGTATATATTCAAGCATGTTGGATTACTATATGAGTCAATTAACCTTGGCTCTAAAGAGAACACTATCCTAAAATGGGAGTAAACATAACTGATGTGTGTATATTCAACCTTTTGGATGACCATATACTTTGAGGTGAAGCTCTAGCCAACACCAAAATCTTACATCACAGGACATTAAAAGTAAACCAAAAAGAACTTATAATTTGGAAGGGAAGTGTGAGAATATTTAACCCGGTAGCAGCAACGGGCCAAATTTTTGGCTAAACCATGTAGCAGCGACGGGCCAAATTTGTGGCTTAACCATGTAGCAGCAACAGGCCAAATTTGTGCCATGAAATAACCCCCTCAAAATTAGATGATAAATAATCTGATCACAAATGCTTTGATATATATATTATGAAATGGTTTGTGTGAGGGATGATTTTTTTCAAATTTTTCTCACATAGAGGGACCATTAAGAAACATGATCCCCGCTGCTGCCGGGCTAAGACAGGTGTTCAGCTTAAGTCAGCGTTTATGCAAATTATGAATAAATGATGATAAACCAAAGTCCATACTTGACCACCTCTTGAACAACCTCCCAACCCCTCCAGCATCCAGTAAACCCCAATTAACTCTGTGCAGATGTAGTTTCACTTTGTCCTTTCTTTCAGCTGACTGCTACTAACTTATACAAGCTTCCTGCCTCTCGACATTTGAAAATTAGTAAAGAATAATGTAAATAAAGGTACAATTTCCTCATTCTTACAGTGGGCCAGTACAGTGCATAGCTTCACTTAACATATGCCACCTATGTAATGCCCCTAAATTTATGAACTGTGCTGCTTGACAAGGTGTGACCCATCCCTTGCAGGTGAACCATTAGGCAGTAAAAACATAGCATGAGACATTCCACACAAAAAATAGTCTTGAACGAGCAACCAAAGGAACATTCCAACTATAAATGCAAAGAAACGTTTAATATTAACTTGTGAGCTACCATAAATCAAGTCATAAATCAAGAAATATACATCCTATCTACTGCCTCTTTAGTTCTCAAAAAGCAGGGAATATACAGACTGCTACAAACTGATGGCACTTATGGATGATGCAATAAGGTCTAGCCAGCACTGATATCTTATACTGCAGGTCATTGAGAGTAGATGAAGAACTTGTAACTTGGAAGGGAAGTGTCAGAATATGTAAGACAGAGGAGGGTGGTAGAGGGAAGGAATGGGAGTATGTGAAAATGAAGAATAGGAGCATGAAGAAACTCTCACACCTCTTCAAAAGTATAAGAAGAGATGAAGAAGAAGAAGACAAAGAAGAAGAAACATAAAAGGATAGTCAAAGAATAGAACAGAAAAAGAAGACGAAGAAAAAGAAGAGGAAGAAAAAGAAGCATAAAACAAGTGAAAGAGTAGAAGAAGAAGAAGAAGAAGAAGAAGAAGAAGAAGAAGAAGATGAGGAAGAAGAAGAAGCAGAAATAAAAGTAGAGTCAAAAAACATCACATAACACAACATTTTCTCACACTACCTGCAGGGATCCACCGCTGTAGTTCTGTCTCTGAGTCTGGCCGTTCCCAAAGAGCTCTGCCGAGGAGATGGAGGTCGAGCCTTCATACCGGGACAGGGTGGAGCGGACTTCACTGTTGGGGTCTCGGTCGTGGAAGAACATATCGGACGAGATGGCCTTAGCATTGCCGAACTTCTGCTGCGCCTGGTTGTCCTCGACGGGGGTGTACTTGTAGTTGGCCGAGGCTGAAACTGAGGGGAGCTTTCTGATCACTTGCTTCGGGGTTGTGATTGATTGATTGGGCTAAAATCATGGCGCCGCAACTGCACTGGTCATATGGCATAATGGCACTGAATAAAATGACCTCGTATAAAATCATAGAATTATAAAAAGTTGAAAATCGTAATATTATGAAAAGTTTAAGTGCAGAACAGAAATTCTAAAAACAATATGTCTACATTACTATTTTATTTGCATCTTATCCACAACTTCTGAACAATAAGAAGCGAGAACACCACACGTTCCATACTGAGCAATATCGTTTTTTTGCAGCAAGGGAGGCAAAAAAACGACGACAAAAAGAGCTCACTGGGTGCTATTTCAGTAAAACAAAAAAGAATAAGAGGCCGGACGCAGCACACATCCGCTCAGCACCACGGCCACTCACTCACGAAATGGAGCGTCTACTATATCTCAATGCACTTTCCAATTCATCTCATTTCTTTCATCCTCAAGCTTCCTATCCCACGCCCACAAGACTGCCCCGTCCTTACCTTTACTGGTGGAGAGGTTGCTCAGGTTCGTGGATGTGGTGGTGGAGGAGGAGTTGTTGGTCTTGTCAAACTCGTTATCCCAGGAGGAGGCGAGAGAAGGCTTGTTGTTGAGCAGGTCGTCGATCCCCGGACCCTTGCCACTTGAGAACCCAAAGTTACCCTGGTCTTCGAAGGGGCTGTCCCGGTACCTGGTTGTAAAGATTCGGGTAAGTCTAAGAATATTATGTTTATTTTCTACAGCAAGGGAGGCAATCAAGGGCAAAAAACAAAAACAGAAATAAAAAAGTTCGTATTACGTTGGTCTGACAGAAGAAATAAAGATTGAGACGCCAGAAGAGAGGTCAGTTTCAGGTGGAGGTGTCTTGATACTCTCCTCTAAGAAGCATTCAAATCATAGAAAGGATATACAGACGAAGGAAGGCTGATCTAGAGTTTACCAGCGGAAGGGATAAAAGAATGATGCTGGTTAACTCTTGCATAAGGGATTTGTATAGAATAAAGATAATCCTCTTAGAAACATTCAAATCATAGAAAGGAGGATAAACAGACGAAGGAAGGCTGATCTAGAGTTTACCAGCGGAAGGGATAAAAGAATGAAGATGCTGGTTAACTCTTGCATAAGGGATTTGTATAGAATAAGGATGATCCTCTTAGAAGCGTTCAAATCATAGAAAGGAGGATATACAGACGAAGGAAGGCTGATCAAGAGTTTACCAGCGGATGGGATAAAAGAATGATGATGCTGGTTAACTCTTGCATAAAGGATTTGTATAGAATAAGGATGATCCTCTTAGAAGCGTTCAAATCATAGAAAGGAGGATATACAGACGAAGGAAGGCTGATCTAGAGTTTACCAGCGGATGGGATAAAAGAATGATGATGCTGGTTAACTCTTGCATAAGGGATTTGTATAGAATAAGGATGATCAAGAGTACTGATATATTGCTACTGGCACATATATTTATCTATAGTAGAGAATCAGTATAGTGAAAACAGTCATTTTTAAAAGATTAATTACCATTTTCAGTCGTTAATTTACTAACTTAATTTTTTTTCTATCTTTTAACCATCAGTATATGTTGCCTTATAATGTCCCTTCCTCTCTTCTTTTTTATTAATCCCTTGAGTGCAGATTTCCCACAAGAAGACATCACCAAGCTACAGGAATGGAACAAAAAGTGGCTGCTACAATTCAATGAAGAAAAATGTAAAGTCATGCACCTTGGGAGGGGAAATCCAGCATACCAATACCACATGGGAAACACTCCACTATCCACCACAGAGGCAGAGAAAGACCTGGGAGTATATGTTACCAGGCTACCAGTGAAGGCCAAATCCGTGCTAATCGTAGTGAACGGGTTAAGGGATAGTTCAAGATTATCAATATTCATATTCCCTATACCTATCATTCATCATCTTCATCCGTCTTTCTCTTGTCTAAATGTATTACTCCCATTTCTTCTTCTTTTTACTTTCCCTATTCTCTTCCTCAACGTCTGATGCCTCTTTCTCTCATGTTCTCCTCTCCATCCTTATCTTGCTAAGTCTCTCCTATCCTGGTCTTATCATGATAAACAATTTTAACCCGGTAGCAGCGACAGGCCAGATTTATGCCTTGATATAAACCCCCGAAAATAGATGATACATAATCTGATCACAAATGCTTTGATATGTATTATGAAATGGCTTGTGTGGGGGGTGATTTTTTCTCATTTTTCACGCTTCGAGGGACCATTAAGGAACGTGATCCTCGCTGCTACCGGGTTACTATTCAGTTCCTATTGTTCCTTTCACAAGTTTGACTCTGTATTGCAATTTTAGTACACTTACATTATTCTCCTGTTTTATCTTCCTCCCTCCTTCTATTATTTCTCTCTCTCTCTCTCTCTCTCTCTCTCTCTCTCTCTCTCTCTCTCTCTCTCTCTCTCTCTCTCTCATATCAAGACATACATTAGTGTAGTTCTCAGTCTGGGCAGCCACAGGAAATGATGACGATGATACATATCCTGCCAGTCACACTATGCATTTCAGAAACTTGGTCTCACAAAATATTCAAGAGAGAAAGCTTCAAAGTACACAAAGAGAATTGGAAAGAAAACTGCAGGAAGTGAAGTGAACATCATGGTTAAGAAAACAGACAAAGGTTGAAGATATTTTAACCCAGTAGCAGCGGGGATCATGTTTCTTAACCCTCTCGCGCACGATGACGTGTTTCGCGTCATCGAAGGTAAAAGGTCCTGGCGCACGATGACGCGACAAGCGTCATAAAAGTTAAAAAATTGATTAAAAATTAAGTTTTCAGTGGAAGTGCGTCAAATTTGGAGCGTCATTTGTTGGGATAAGTTTCTTAATGATAACATATGCATCCTTTCTAAGGAGCGTAAATGAGGAGCGTGGAGCGATTTTTAATTGTTAGCCTACTCTGACGGGAGAGGAAAAAATACAGTTTTCTTGGTGTAACTCAGGAACTGATAGGCGTATGAAGATTTTGAGAATACCATAAGAATTCTCACTAAATTCTGCTTTGAAACATATATTCAGCTAAAAAAGTTGGCCCACAAAATTTCAAGATAGCAAGTGGGGAAGAGTTGGTACTTAGGATTTATTGTCTACAATACTCTATACGGAGACTTGAAACGAGTTTCTATTGTTTATGTATATTTTTTCCTCTATTTTTATTTGCGCATGTTCTAGTATAAGTCTTTATGAAGCCAATGATACCAAATTTATTGGGGTACGATATATCTGTGATGGTAAAATACGTACTGGAAAATAGAGTTTCGCGGCGGCAAAAAAAGGCTGGTCGGGCCTGAGAGATGCATGGTGAGTGGAAGAGAAACTTACTGGAAACTTACTGTGCGCGAGAGGGTTAATGGTCCCTCCAAGCGAGAAAAATGAGAAAAAATCACTCCTCACACAAACCATTTCATAATATATATCAAAGCATTTGCGATCAGATTATGTATCATCTATTTTGGGGGGTTTATATCATGGCACAAATTTGGCCCGTCGCTGCTACACAGTAAAGCCATAAATTTGGCCCGTCGCTGCTACAGGGTTAATGACTGTCAAAGATAAGAAATGGACTTGGGGCAGGCCATATCAAGTGTAGGGCTTATAAAAGGATTTAAAGGCAGCTCATAAAAGGTACACGAGTCTCCAAGTTCCCGCTAATCATGCTCTTCATTTCTGCTCAGACCTAATCTCATCTTCAATTTACTAAAAGGCACACTTTCATCATTAGAAAAAGTACAAATGTAGGTAAATCTAGTTCTTATAGATTTCTGACACTTGGCCAAACATATCTCAAACAGTTTTACTTCATCTTCCTCATCTCTCCTCAACCCTGATGCCCTCAAAGCTGAACTCTCTGCTCAGCTCCTCTGAAAATTTCAATTTGGGTGATTCAGGGCATATATCTTTTACTCATCTCCCCTCTGACTCCACCATGCCTGATATTGGAGTTCTTAATAATGATTTCAAAGCCCTTGCTGACCAGAACCCTCAGAAGGCTTATGGACCAGGAGCTCCTTCTATTGTTCTTAAGAACTGCATAGCTACTCTGACATATTGCCTGGTCTAACTCTTTCACCTCTGCCTTTTCAATATTTATCTTTTCTTCCTGCTGGACGTATGCTTATACATAACCAGCATCTATCAAATTCCACCCTTCTTTAAGATAACCAGTATGAATTCAGCAAAGGACCTTCTACTGGTGAGTTTGCCTTTCTAACTGATTTCTGGTCAACCTCTCCTGTTTATGCCACACAGGTGGTTTAATGTTCATACAGCAGTGTCAGTAAGATCACATCAGGGAGTCTCCTTTTCAGTAATGGCATCTAAATATTGTGGTTCCTTTACATTTACAAGGACTTCATTATAGTCTGTACTTCATTTACTTGAATTAAATACCAAGAGTTCATGTACCCGTGAATTTTGTTTATGTAAAACTTACCTTACATCAAACTCAACAAATAGTGACTCAGTTTTCATGCTGAGGATATTTTCCCCACATCAGAACAAGAATCTTTTTAACCCAGTTATCCAGTTGCTAGGTACTTATATATTTTGATTTTTGTCCTCTGATGGCCATCACGGGTGACTACTAAATTTTCTTTATTTCTACTCCATAGAACAGCTCCTCCGTCAAGAAAATATTGTCGTTAAACACAGTGCAACAGGAAGAGCTGAAGGGCACAGACTTTAAATAAAGGACCAAAGGAATAAAGACAACTAACTAAAACAAATAATCATAATCTGGCTTAATTAAAATTCCATACTTTAATATCTGTGGTAATCATCTTTTGCAAATGAAGAGCAATATCCTTTGTACATGTAAATGAAGATTAGTAAATATGTATGATACAGCAGTAGGATACTTGACATTCATTAGTTACTCACACCTCCATGGTGCAGTGATTAGCATGCCAAGCTACAAATCTGTGGGCCAGGGTTCGAGTCCCGGCCCGGGCAACTGGTATGCAACTCACCCAGCTCTTCATCCTCCCTTTCGGGCTGGTCAATAAATGGATACCTGGGAACACCTGGGGAAGGTAAACTGTGGTAACCCAGATGTCACACTGGCTGTGTGTCACAGAGTAATGGGCTCTTCCCACCACAGGCTCAAGGGTCAATGCCATAGAAACGAGCGCCGAGGTCACGCATAGCTATGCCCCCAACTTTACCTCTTTAGTTAATATGTTCTTAATCATTCAGTAGGAGACATAAACCCATGTAAGGGAAAGTGATTAACACAGATATAAATGTCTATGTAGGCCTAGTTTAGATCATTTATGATATTAAAGTAATTTCAAGGTGATATTATAGAGAACACAAACTTAAAAAAATTTAATGGCCACCTGCAACACTTGCATCAGAGAACGGAAATCAAAGAATATATGGATACATGGCAAATTAACTTTTAAGAAAAAATCCACTCTTGTGTTTGACAAATAATACATTTTTTGTCCAAAACTAAGAAACTATATAAAAAATGGATTCTTTTCCCCTTTTTATCATATTTTCCTCTTAAGAATCAGAATGTCTCCCAAGTCCAAACAACAACTGCCTTACAATGTGCTACAGAGGAAACCCAACAGCAGTGCAGAGCCATTCCTAGCCTACAAATACTGGTGCCAAGGTGCAAAAATAATTCACTAAGCAGGAGGGACGTTACAGGGCTGAAGAAATACTGGCAGCCACACTAAGTTATTGTTCTTGTTAAGTGGTCAATATACTTCACGCACTTGTAACTGCAAAAAATCAGTTACCTCACTAGAAAAATATGAACCAGTATCTAATTAATTATTATATATAACTGGCATATTACTAAACTTTAAAATTACATAATCATAACAACCCCCGTTTCCCCGAGTCCAGGCAGGGAGTTGAAATGGGCTATTTGACCAATTTGACAAAGGTTCAATGGAAAAATAGTTGATGGGGTATTCAATTTGATGAAGAAGCTATGAAAAACTAGTTGATTTGACAAGGGTGTCATGAAAAACTAGTTGATTTGACAAGGGTGTCATGGAAAACTAGGTTGATTTGACAAGGGTGTCATGGAAAACTAGGTTGATTTGACAAGGGTGTCATGGAAAACTAGGTTGATTTGACAAGGGTGTCATGGAAAACTAGGTTGATTTGGCAAAGGTGCAATGGAAAACTAGTTGATTTGACAAGGGTGCCATGGAAAACTAGGTTGATTTGGCAAAGGTGCAATGGAAAACTAGTTGATTTGACAAGGGTGCCATGGAAAACTAGGTTGATTTGACAAAGGTGCAATGGAAAAATACTTGGAGACATTTAAATTGGCAAGGGTGCTATGACGAAAACAGGTGATTTGACAAGGATGCTAAAGAAAAATAGTTGAGGGGACTTAATTTGACAAGGCTGCCATGGAAAACTAGCTAATTTGACAAGGTTGCTATGAGAGAAAATAGTTAAGGGGACATTTAATTTGACAAAAGTGAAATGGAAAAATAGTTGAGGCGGTATTCAATTCCAAACCTCAACCTTCTGCATCATAGGAGCAACGTCCATGTAAAGTGACACACACAACAGGCAGAGGAACACAAGGGCATGCATTCTAAGGTCATGGGTCTCAAGCAAACTCCTCCAAATCATAATCAAAAACTGTGAAAAATAAAATAGTCACTAAAGTATTTCTGATCTCGCTCTCTTGCTAATTATTCGTGAAAACCAAAACCTCGAACACGGTGCCCAGTGGAAGTTGGAACTCGGAACAGAAAAAAGAAAAAATGGAAAACAGAACAAAATCAGACACATAGAAATAAAAAATGAATAAAATGAGAAACGTTTTTTAACACACAAACAAAAGAAAACAAAACTGCAGCACTCGGAAAAGAAAAAAGAAAAAATGAAAAACAGAACAAAATAAGACAAACAGAAATAAAAAAATGAATAAGACAATACGTTTCTTTACACGATCAAATGAAAACAAAACTGCATCACTTTAAAGAATCTCCAGTAAAAGTTGGAATTCAAAAGACAAAATAAGTAAAAAAAAGTTGACCCAATATGATACAGAAGCAAAAACAAAACAAGAAAACGGCAACACCTCCAACGAGCATTTCAACAACAAGGTCAAAAACACCCTAAGCAAGCCAGTCCTTACTTTGGGGGGCCCGAGGAAAACCTAATGATAGTCTCAAAGTCGTCCTCAATCTCCTCGTCCCTGAAGCTGGTGGTGTTGTTGTTGCCCAGGGTGGACGACTTCACACCTGAGGGGCTCTCCTGGTTAATCGTTTTCATCTCCCCGAACATACTGTGAGACGCGCCACTGGGGGAAGAGAAGAAAAGTTAGAGTATAAACATTACTTACCACATACACAACATTGAGAGAGGGGAAGAGGAAACTATGAGAGGGGGGAAGAGGAGCAAAGTACAAAGATAGCCACTGGGGGGAAGAGAAGAAAAGTTAGAGTATAAACATTGCTTTCCACATACACCACAACATTGAGAAGGGGGAAGAGGAAACAATGAGAGAGGGGAAGAGGAGCAAGGTTAGGGATAGAGACATTACTTTCACAATTCAGCGTCACATTGCTCTGTCTTCTCTCCGAACAACTGTGAACAGCACCACTGGGGACACGAGTGAAATTAAAGATATAAACATTCCCGCAAGAAGTGCTACTGGGGGGGGGGGGGGGGGGGGAGCAAAGTTAAGGATAGAGACATTACTTTCACAATTCAGCATCACTTTACTGTCTTCATCTCTCCGAACGACTCTGAGAAGCACCAATGAGGGACAGGAGTAAAGTTAGAGATATACTCGTAAACATTACTGTGATAAGTGCCACTGGGGGGAATGGGGGGGGGGGAAGAGGAGCAAAGTTAGGAATAGAGAATTACTTTCACTCTGTCTTCATCTCTCCGAACGACTCTGAGAAGCATCACCGAGGGACAGGAGTAAAGTTAAGAGGCATAAACATTACTCTGAGAGGTGCCACTGGGGAGGAAGAGAAGCAACGTAAGGGATACAAACATTACTTCCCGCATTCAACATCACACTTCCCAGGTCGTCCTCTTCTGCTAAAGCCATACAAGCGTTACAACTTTATAGCACATCAGCTAGACAGTCACATAAGGGAGTGAGACTTTCAGTAATGGTACCTAAATATAGTGGTCCCTTTAAACATACATGGACTTGTTAATGGAAAAAATATTGATTAGTACCCTTCAGCTCTCCCATGTCATAAGAGGCAACCCTGCAAACAGAGACTCTCCTTTCCATCCTTATTCAGTCACTAACCACTGCTTTCTTCCACACCGCCAACCAAACTTCAGAAACTAGGGTCTATTGCCCACTCCAGAGTTGACAAAAAATATAAACATGTCCCACTGCTGTCTCCTTCTAATGACTGAGGCAAGACTTAGCATAGAAAAGGAGGAGGAGAGGGAAAGACTAAAAAAAATGTGACCATCATAGATAGTCATAGAAAGATAGATAGCCAGGGATAAATAGACCCACACCCACACACAAACACAGAGATAAATAGGCAATTAGATCGCTAGCCAGAACATAGACAGCGAGATAGATAGCCAGAGACGAATAGAGATAGATAGGTAGCGTTGGTAAGCCTCCCACCTCACCTTCAAATGCCTCGTCCTATGCCCAGCCTCTCTGTCTGCTGTGCACCCTAAATAGTGTTAGTCAGCCTCCCACCTCACCTTCAAATGCCTCGTCCTATGCCCGGCCTTTCTGTCTGCTGTGCACCCTAGATAGTGTTAGTCAGCCTCCTCACCTCACCTCCATATGCCTTGTCCCATGCCCAGTCTCTCTGCCAGCTTTGCCAGACTGTCATACTCAGCCTCTTATGTTTGCCGACTTCCGACCCCAAAAAACTGTCTCTTCCACCCCAATAACTAGATTCATTTATAGTTCTCGTTGAAATGGTTAATTATTGATGTCTTTTTTGCAAGAGTTAAGTGTCAAAAAACGGTAAATACAATGTGGTGAATGCGATAATCTGACACCGCTGCTCTCTGCCTACTGTGTCCCCTAGACAAGTGTTAGTTAGCCTCCCAAACTCACCTCCGTATGCCCAGCCCCATGCCCAGCCTCTCCGCCTGCTGTGCCTTCTTGGGGTCAGTTCTCTTCATCCTCTCCTCCTCGCGCTTCCCAGCTAGGCTCATGTCCTCGTAGGCTCGCTCCAGACTCTGTAACTGTAGCGAGAGGAAGACATGAATTATGGGTCAAGAAAACGAAGATCATTGCATAGTTTTAGGATTCCTGTTTTCCATAACTAACACTATTAACCACTTGACTGCAGATTTCCTACAAGAAGACCTCACCAAGCTACAGGAATGGAACAAAAAGTGGCTGCTACAATTCAATGAAGAAAAATGTAAAGTCATTCACCTTGGGAGGGGAAATCCAGCATACCAATACCACATGGGAAACACTCCACTATCCACCACAGAGGCAGAGAAAGACCTAGGAGTATATGTTACCAGGCTACCAGTGAAGGCCAAATCTGTGCCAATCACAGCGGACGGGTTAAGTGGGGAGATTTAAATTAGGCTAGTCTTTAACATGTCCAGCTCCTTCAGTGACCAATAGTTTGTTCATATTCCTTACCTCCATAAGCACAGTAAGCTAGGGACTGAAAATAATATGTTTCTTATAAGAAAATATATATAAACAATGATGCCAGAACACTCCAAGCAAGCAATCCCATAACATGTCACCCTAAGCAGGTAATGGGGGTTAGGGCCATATTCTTAAACATTTCTGCCCCCAAGCTCACATATTTGGCAAGGCTTTCGTAGGAGTTGTGAGCATTTTCAGGGGTAGTTGAATGACCCTGGTGCTAGTTTAACTCTTCCTCTGTACCGTGAATCAAAGAAACCACTCCTTAGAACCCGATTGATTACCTTTTTGGCTTTTGGTAATAGTTGATGTGAGAGGTGGTAGCGTTCAAGCATACCGACGTTAAGGGGGAAGATAGCCCAATGATAGGCCAAGAGGGAGGTTCATAAGAGGGAATAAACAGGTAAGTACCGTAAATTAGAGTGACTTCAGATATGGGATGACACTGGGCACTGGCGTCAGCTGTATCGAGCAAAGCAGCAGGCAATACTTACGGACTGTTGCTGCTCTTCTTTGGACAACTGCTTGGCCTCCTGTTTTAGCTGGTCATTGCGAGCTGCCTCTTTTTCTATTGCACTGAAGTCTTTTTTGACGCGCTGGGCACCAAGTCCTCCCATCTTCTTGGCACCAAGCTAAGGGGAAAAAATGAATACACAAGTTGTTAATAGTCATGTGTAAAAAAGTTATTATTCTAAAAATTGAATGTTCTTGATTTTTTCTGGTGCAATACTAACGTATTTGATGGACAATCCTCTGGAAACTGGTGCCGTCCTGAGGCAGCCCAGTGACTTTCCTGACTCACTTGTACATCACAACAATCCTCAATTTCCCTTATGTATTTTCAGGGTACAGTTCACAGCTACACGTTTCTGAATACCTGATCATAGACTTCACAACTAGTTGACGGGAAATCTCTTCAGTCTTGGCACGCTGGCTTCGCGTAAGGGGCCGATTGTTATGGCGACTTTCACTGCGACAACTCAAACACACTCTGCGTTCTTACTCCGAATTTAAGTGGAAACAGGACGAAATCTTCAAGTTTTAGTGCATACAAGCAGGCAGGAGTGTCTCTAGAGTGATTTGGTCGAGGATTCAAGGTAACTTATATAAAATAGCACCATGCGTGCACTTTGAAAACGTTGTGTAAAAAATGGCAAATTTGCGTAACTTTAGGTTGAAATCTTTACGTAAAATGAATGATAACTGTAGGATAGTGAAGTCCACAGTTTTACGTATTAGGAAACAAGAAATGTACGTTTAGTTAGTGCCTACATGGCAACTCAGCTCAGTTCAGCGTCGCCTAACTCGCCTTAGGCACGCAGTCAGCTGGGCACTTCCCTCTGTAAAGGATGATCGCTGTCCTGCCTCTGTTTACTCTCCAAGTAAAGGACCTACAGTTATTCATCGTCTCTGTACCCTTCCCCACAACTGCAAGGATCCAGAGGACGATACAAGAAGACACAGAAGGCAGTGGATCGAGTGGAAGTGACGGAGGAGACACAAGATATGAGGACGCCACGACCCGTGGAGTAAACTGTGGAGGAGCCGTACTACGCCATCAGTGCAGTGACTCAGTGTTGTGTGCAGTGCAGTGGTGTGTTCAGTGCAGTGTGGTAGTGAGGGGCTGTTCACTACGTCCTACGAGGTCAGTATGTGTGCATGGGGAAGGCCAACTCTGACCCGACTGAGCACTCTTTCGGCAAGCGCCGCACCGTGAGCGGCGCCAACTACTGGACGGCGTGCAGAACTTCATGGTGAGCAACAGGTTGGCCCAGCGCCTGCATTTGCTGAAGCTTCGTCGGGTTCTTCCCGGGACGTGCAGGCCGACCTGGACCGGGCCAAGGCAGAGGAGAAGGAGGACGACGAGGTGATCTTGGCCCAGCTTGCCAGGGAGCTGGCCGACGACCAGCCGGACCCGCCGACGGACGAGTTGCTCCTCGCCGGGTCGGCAACCACGCCTGCTACCTGGCCAGGAAGGTCCAGGCCAACTCCTCTGTGGCCGAGTGCTGCAAGCAGGAGCTTGCCCAGCAGGAGGAGATGAAGATTACCGTGGAGCTCGAGAGGGGCACCCGCCTCTGTGATGTTCGACGCCCTGGTCGAGCTGGTCGACAGGGAGAGCTGGAGACGGGCAGGCGGTCCTGAAGCGGCCATCTCTCCCAATGGCCCACATGGCGTCCTTCGGGATGTCGCTGTGGGACTCCCTGATGTGCAGGGAGGACAAGAAGGAGCGCAGGTTGAGGTTCCTCTCCTTGCCATGCGCCACAGGGACGGGTTCAGGCACCTCCTGGAGTTCCTGCGGCCTCAGACCCGACCTTGCAGGGGTACAGGTGCCAGGAGGGGCACAACCTGGCCAACACCATCTTGCCGCACATCAGCAGGTCCCTCTTCAACTGTTTCGGTGCTAATTTCTCCAAGGACGTGACCTCAGAAGCGAGGAAGAACAAGGCCTTGAAGCAGCCGACCGGCAGGAAGAGGAGCAGTATCGAGGAGGGCAGGAAGGAGACGGCGAGGAACAGGGACGTGTACAAGTCCAGGAAACTGACCGGGGCCCACAAGTCATAGGCCAAAAGGCTAAAGTGATTGTTCAGGGACGAGGGCCAGATAGCCGGCAAGACGTGCTGCGGCAATAGTGACATCGAATTCAACCAAAATAAGTTGTGATTGTATATAGAAAATTGAATATTTTGCTTTTGTTGAGTAAAATTAAGATGTTTCTGCATGCTTTCCTCAAGTATTAAGTTTCTAATGTGAAAATTAAGTGATTTACTAGATGTTAAAAACTTACGTAAAAAATTGCACTAAATAAAAAAAAAAGTAGCTATTTCGGGCAAAAACTTATAAGATATGCTAAATATTGCTATTGATTCTGAAAATATAAGTGATTATCTCTGCATTTGGTGATGTTTGTGCATCTAGCGTAAAATCTGAGGATTTTATAGCCTTTTTAAGTTTTGTTATACTTATATAAAAAACAATTAATCGGGATTTTATTAGGGAACGACTTTGAATTTTTTGATACCGCTGCTCATGGAGACTCATATATGCCTAAGGGAGGTGCCTGTTTTAGTTTCAGGTCGCTAGCTGCTTTGGTTTTGAAAATATTTAAATTTTAAATTTTTGAAAATCGGCCCCCTGCGAATCGGCCCCGCGCCCCGTTTCCCGTCAAGAGATTGTGAAGTCTATGACCTGATTATGTGGACACTGACAGCAATCATAGCATCATAAGAAAAACAAAACAAAAACACTAATGTAGTTCAGATAGGACGTGTTATGGAGTACCCAATACTTTTCTGGTGTATCAAATGAAGCTTACAAAAAATTACTCAACAAAACAGGAAGCTTCCAATGAATACCCATTATAGTTTTGCACAGTAGGAAAAAAAATCACACAGAAAAAATGAGGATGAATGAGTGTGAAACCTAATACACATACCATCCCTGTAACTGCCATTGTGAAGGTGTTGGTGGTGCTGGGAAGTGTCAAACAACTCAAAAAAGTGCAAAATAAAAAGCAGATTGACTAATTATATCAGTGCTGAGGTGCTGCATGAAAGTCACTCCAAAGAACATGACTAAGGGCCACTTTCACAGTCACTTTGTTTCTTTTGATCGTTACCAATGGCAGCGATCGCCACTATAGTATTTCCACGTAAAACTGGCCGATGGGGTAGTGGCGGCTGCGGGGTGAGCCTAGCCCCGCACCTTACCACACACTCTCAATACCTCTCACTTCCTCTGCAGCCGCCACTACCCCATAGGCCAGTTTCACGTGGAAAACTATAGCGTCGATCGCCGCCATTGGTAACGATCAAAACAATCAAAGTGACTGTGAAAGCGGCCCTAAGCGTGGGATACTTTAGTACTTTCCAACTCAGGCATCAAAACAAATGGTAAAACACTGGATAAAATGTCCCTGAATACCTAAAAGTAACCACTGAATAAGTTTTAACCCCACACCCAAACCCACATCAGAACACAGCATCAAAACAAATGGTAAAACACTGGATAAAATGTCCCTGAATACCTAAAAGCAACCACTGAATAAGTTTTAACCCCACACCCAAACCCACTTCAGTACACAGCATCAAAACAAATGGTAAAATGCTGAATATATGTCCCTGAATACCTAAAAGCAACCACTGAATAAGTTTTAAAAACACCCAAACCCACATCGGAACACAGCACTGAAACAAATGGTAAAACACTGAATAATATGTCCCTGAATACCTAGAAACAACCACTGAATAAGTTTTAACCCCACACCCAAACCCACATCAGAACACAGCATCAAAACAAAAGGTAAAACACTGGATAATTTTTTTTTTACAGCAAAGGAGACAGCACAAGGGCACAAAAAAAGGAAACAATAATAAAAAAAAGCCCACATCTTATGTCCTTGAATACCTGAAAGTAACCACTGAATAAATTTTAAACACACCCACAAACCCACACGAACACAAAGCCCCAAACCATAAGTTCTAAAGGCACACACAACCTATAACAAGAAGGAGCTTATGAGCACATCCACACAAACAAAGACACACACACACACACAATGATATAACCAATGCAGATCTTTTTCCACACCCACATCCACATCCACATCCATACATACTCCCTTGTCACCAATACCTTGAGGGATGACCCACTGCTGTCCACCTGTGCGTAAAATTATGGTGTAAGTTAGAGTATGAGATGGGACAATAATAGGACACCCTTATCTACAGCACACTACCAGGACATGGGATCAGCGTGTGTATCTGTGTGTGTTTTAGAGTCTTGAGGGGAACGAAAGGAAGAAGCAACAAGTGTAATGTTAACCGGGTAGCAGCAGGGATCATGTTTCTTAATGGTTCCTCTAAGCGAGAAAAATGAGGAAAAAATCATCACTCACACAAGCCATTTCATGATACATATTGAAGCATTTGTGATCAGTTTATGTATCATCTATTTTGGGGGGTTAGATCATGGCACAAATTTGGCCCGTCGCTGCTACACTGTAAAGCCACAAATTTGGCCCGTCGCTGCTACACTGTAAAGCCACAAATTTGGCCCGTTGCTGCTACACTGTAAAGCCACAAATTTGGCCTGTCACTGCTACATGGTAAAGCCACAAATTTGTCCTGTCGCTGCTACCGGGTTAAGATGGAATACATAAAGAGTAGCAAGATTAGGCCCTTCTGCCATGACCAATCTCTTGAAGGGGTCACAATGAGCAAGAATCAGGACCAAAGAGAATGAATGTGGTTGGGATTGGATATAACATTATGATGAGGTGGTTTGATTTTCTTCTTTCACAGCAAAGGAGGCAGCTCAAAGGCAAATAAACAGAAACACCCCTAAACACTACTCCAACAAAAGAAAAAAAGAACGAGGTCAGAAAGAAGGTCAATTACGGGTGGATGGAACACACATTTCCCATACCAAGTACGTCACGGCAGAATCTATCAGCTGACTTAAACCATGATCTTTGTGGGCACCCCTTTGGCTCCTCTATACAGAACTACCTTTTATAGAGACAACCCAATGAGCAGGGTAATATACAGCCAAAGTAGGTGTTCACAGACTATGCAGGTAACACGCCTATAGTCAGTCACATGGGGTAATGGGGTAATTTGATACAGACATTCTAGTGGTACTTCCATGATTCTACAAAGGGATCTATTTATCTCATTAAGTTTCTATTTATGTTCATGTCTCAGTCATATATATTTTTTTTCCTGCACAGAAATCAACAATGCCATACACTACTGTTGACCATTGCCATTAGCCTTTAATTCCCTTGACTCATTTAAAAACTTCAGTCAAATCACCTTGCAGTTTACATCTTAGTCGTCGCTGCCATTACAAGGTGGTAGGAAATATTTCTTTCTTTATTTTTTATTTTATTTATTTTTTCAAGGGCATAAAAAAAGGTAACAAATGTGAAAAGAAAAGCCCACTACTCACTGCTCCTATATATGATGCTGCACAATTCTTAACAAGGGAATTAATCAACATATACTACTAAAAATATATGAGATTCAGAGGAAAAAAATAAAAAATGCATCCAAAGTGTTGTAGAGAAAAAAAAATAGAGAAAAAAATAATGAATGCACTAGAGTTAGACAATGAACATACTGACATCCATAAAGGTAAAGTTGGGGACATATAAGCATCAGTGTTCATCTCTCTCTCACTGACCCATCCTCTTTGGGCCAAGACTAAATCTGGACCCAGTGATTCATAGCTAGACATGCCGATAACTAACCCACAGAGGCGCCAACATCCAAAACGCACACTAATAATATGATGGCAGGGAAACAAGTCAACACATCGTAACTACTCTATTCCACTATCTTAAAATTAGACACTATTAAAAGATGATTCAAAACGCACGCTAATAATACGATGGCAGGGAAGTGAGTCAACACATCGTAAGTACTCTATTCCACTCTCTTAAAATCAGAAACTATTAAAAGATGATTCAAAACGCACGCTAATAATACGATGGCAGGGAAGTGAGCCAACACATCGTAAGTACTCTATTCCACTCTCTTAAAATCAGAAACTATTAATAAGATGGTCTCAAATCACTAGCAATTTAATAACTTTTGGTGTAGAACGAGACAACCAAACATTGCCTTCTTACAGCAGACAATGGAGAAAATGAGGAGGAGAATTTGGGGAAAGGAAAAGCAAAAAATATATATAAACAGGTTGAAGAACTATATGAAAAAATGGAGAACGTAGGGAGAAGAAATTAAGGAAAGAAAAGTGAAAGAAAATATCAACAGACTAAACAATGGAGAAAATGAGGAGGAGAATTTGGGGAAAGGAAAAGCAAAAAATATATATAAACAGGTTAAAGAACTATATGAAAAAATGGAGAACGTAGGGAGAAGAAATTAAGGAAGGAAAAGCGAAGGAAAATAAAAACAGACTAAACAATGGAGAAAATGAGGAGGAGAATTTGGGGAAAGGAAAAGCAAAAAATATATATAAACAGGTTAAAGAACTATATGAAAAAATGGAGGATGTAGGGAGAAGAAATTAAGGAAGGAAAAGCGAAGGAAAATAAAAACAGGTTAAGAAAACATCGGGAAAATGTAAATCATGTAAAGGCTGGTCTCCAAGCCTAGTGAGGGAACAAGACAAGAAAGCAGAGTTCTCACCTTGGAGGCAGGTTTGCGCTGGCCGATGGTGGACTTGCGGGGCTCAGCGGCAAGCCTTTGTGCCTCACCAGGGGTCATGTTGAGCGCTGCCTCCACGTTGGGTGCCCCCCCACTGTCCTCCGTCCCATTGTTCAGGTTGGCACTCTGATTGGAGAGGGAAGGCATTGGGCCGTATTGCTAAACATTTCGTCGCCCAAGTTCACATATTTGACAAGGTTTTCGTATGAGTTTTGGGCATTTCCAGGAGTAGTTTTATGGCCCTGGTGGTAGTCTGGCCCTTCTACTGTACCATGAACCTAAAGAAACACTCATAAGAACCTGACTGATCCCCTCTTTGACCTTTAGAAATGGCTGATGTGAGAACCGAAAGTGCCTTATTATACCGACCATTGAGTCAAGGCGTTCTGTACTCTATGGTAAATTAAACTCAATGGTTGTTTCCCTTGCAGTTTCTTGTCCTCATCATTTGTCCTACTCTTCAAATTCTATGCCTAAACTCCATTTCTCACAGCATTTTTTTATATGAATTCTGACTTACTGCATACGAACCCTCCTCTGTATTGTCTCTCATGATTTCTCAACAACCAGTTTTGAGACCAGTGGCATTTATTCTCAAACATTTCACTACACCCATATCCAATACGGCTTTTGTAGAGGTTATGGGTATTTCCAGGAGTAGTTAAAAATTATGAGTGTGGCGATATGAGACACTTAGTAACATAGTGTACCAAGCACCACGTATAGAAAGACGCTTGGTACTTTATGTTGTTAGGGGACTCATATATGACAAGGCTTCTGCACCATGGAAAGAAAAACACTCATGAGAACCAGACTAATTTGATTTGCGACCTTTAGAAATACTTGTTGTGGGAGTCGAAAGCATCTGAGCTACAAGCCTTAACCTGGTAGAAGCAGGGATCATGTTTCTTAACCCCTTCAATACAAGCAGACAAAACATAACCTCTATGCCATATCCTGGTTTTACAGACTCTATATAAGTCCAATGACCATGGGCCTTATCACAGCCTTCTCTCTATATGGTCGAGATTCAGAAATGACTCATATACTTATACTGCGTCATGGTTAATGGTCCCTCCAAGCAAGAAAAATGAGAAAAAATCACCCCTCGCACAAACCATTTCATAATATATATCAAAGCATTTCTGATCAGATTGTGTATCATCTATTTTGGGGGGTAAATATCATGGCACAAATTTGGCCCATCGCTGCTACACGGTGAAGCCACAAATTTGGCCCGTCGCTGCTACCGGGTTAATGAATTCAATCACTGCCTTTAATTTAAGTCAACAAACAGCACCTTGATTGTTGAGTCTCCCACCCGTGCAAGCTCATTAGTTTACCATGACGAAAACAGAATCTGACCTTGGGAGTGGAGTAGAGTGAAGCCGGAGGGGAGAGGACGTCGGGGGAGGGAGGGACAGCAAGGTTGGCGTGGTCCTCGAAGAAGTCCACCTCCTTCTTCTCCTCCTGCGGCTCAGTGTGTCCGTCAATGTTCACCTGCAAGGAAAGGTGTCAATTTCAGAGTCCTGATATACACACACACACACACACACACACACACACACACACTCTTTCTCTTTTCTCATGCATGGCTAGACAGAATCAATCATATAAATATACAGTAGACCCTCTTTTTGACACGACAGGTACTGAAGAAATTTGTGTTTAATGATATTCACGCTAAATGAAGGTGTTATTCCAATGGGATTTATGGGACTGGTATGGCTTTCTTTTTTCAATGGGGTCAGCTATAGCAATATCAAAGGTAAAGGTAAAGTTGGGGACACACGCTATAGCTGCGCATGGCCTCTGTGCTCATCTCCTTCACATTGACCTTTGAGCCTGTGGTGGGGGGTAGCCCATCACCTGGAAACACAGGGACAGTGTGACATCCAAGTTACCAGGCTCCCTGACCATTAGACCATCGAGGCGTATATTAAAGAAACAAAATAAATTGCAATAGTGCTGTTCCTGCAAGTAGAGAACAGTAAAGGTAGCCAAAAGAGATTGTCAATTATGTTTAGGTGTCGTGATACACCTTCTTGAAAGTGTTCATGTCGTTGGATGGAGGTGATACAGACAAAGAAAAGCTGTTGCAGAGTGTACCAGCAACTTTGATTAATTATTGCATGAAAGATTAAGACACCACAGGGGAAAAGTTTGAAGTTTCGTTTAGTTGGCGCAACACCTGTGGTCATATGCCGGAGAGAGACAGAAGGGGAAGGAATTACAGGAGGAGGGAACAGATCCTAGGAGATGGGATACAACCCCCGATTAATACCTGGTACCCATTCACTGTTCGGTGGACAGGGGCGTAGGGTATTGGAAAAACCACCCAAATTTTTCCACTCCGCCCGGGAATCGAACCCGGGCTCTCTCGGTTGTGAGCCGACCACTGCACCACGAAGCCCCCCACCACAGGGGAGCTGGAGATGAATAGAGCCATATAAATATAAACCTATACAACTCTGGAGCAAAGCCTTGTGCAACAGGGTGGCGAGGAGTGTAGAAATGAGGCAAACCATGTGCGTCAGGAAAGCTTGTTATGAGTGAAGTTAGGAGTTGTATTTGGTGCACATAAATCAAAACTATCATCAAATTTGAACATTAATTTAACTACTCCATGTGTGAGTCTATATGATCAAAAAATAAAATCAACCAATTAGCTTTTGTGTTCCTTTTGCCCTGCAGCAATGAGGGTTCAGAAGGACTTCTCTAACCTGACATGCTTATTAGTGGCCTTCCATGTGTTACTGTGTTTATTCTACATTTTTCTGTTCTTTGTGTGACTGATTGGCCTCAATTCCACAGTGTTTTATTATTAGGCCCATAATTTGATTTGCCTTATATGGCAGGTAACCATGATATATACAAAATGTGTCCAATATTTAGGCCTTATTATAAAGAAATCATTAAAAAAAAGTGCTAAATGGGGGGTCTACTGTATTATAAATGCACACATAAAACATGCGTGGGCTCTGACAGACATACAAGTGGGATGACACGCACAGACACAAGCATGCAAGCACACACACACACACACACACACACACACACACACACACACACACACACAAGCTGTAAATACATCAGTAAAGTAAACAGGGTCTTCCTATGTCACTTCTCTTTCTCTCTCTCTCTGACCACCTAGCCAAAAAAACATAGGGGCTATAAGATCTGATTATCTATGTATGTTTATATAAATTCTCTCTCTCTCTCTCTCTCTCTCTCTCTCTCTCTCTCTCTCTCTCTCTCTCTCCAAATCATGCAATAAAAATGAGTGCGTTGCTGAGGTGTTTTCCTAGCATTACATTTGCCTTAACAAAGTGGAGTTCAATCTTTGGCCCACACACACACAACACACACAGAGGAGGTCCCACACAGAGGAACAGAGGCAGGCACAAAGGTCCCTTAGGCTACGAGAGTGTTACAGGGAAGCATCACGGTGGCACAAGTTATTGGTGAACTTTACTGTGGCATGATAAGTGTCTAGGAGGAGGAGCTGGGCCCTGTAAGCCAGCACACCGTGGGGAATGAAGGCCATAGCAATGAAGACTAGCCACTAATGATGATAAAAATTTGCTTGTGTCATATTTTGTGGGAGCACAGCCCTTTGGCATTCTTTTTTTTATTTTTTCCATTAAATAAGTTGTCAGCCTAACCTGCTGCGGAGGATGGGCAACTTGAAAAGCTTTGTGCTGCTGCCGGTCTGGATTCAGGCTATAATGCTTGTGGGTTTTGATCAAGCACAATAACTTTGACAATGGATGCACATGCAAGCATGTGTTACTCCATCAAAGGAATCTTAATGCTATATCAACTTTAATCAATAAAAAATAGTATTTTATTCAATTTCACGTGATATGAGGGAAGAGAAGTCTTGTGCCACCAACAGGCTGGGGCTGGTCACCCACGAGACAGCCTCCCACAGGGTAGGCTTGCACAAAGAAATTGGTATGTGATAAGGAATTCTTATTCAATTTGTAATTTTTCACCTCTGGTATTCCTCTAGTATCAATTTTGTCACTTTTCTTGTTATTTAACATGTCAAACATTTACGTGACATCTAATGTTTGTCACTCAGATCAAATATTTACATGCAATTCAAAATTATGGATGCAAGGCACAGAACAACCAACATGGTATTCCATGGAGCTCAAAGTTGTCCATATCTTGTTTTAGCCAATTGTTTCCTTAGTGACCAGAGGCCATTACAATGGTCACATTATCCATGGAGGAGTAATGCCTCATAACTATGGCCTTCATGAGAGCCTCAACCAGTGCCACACACTACACTAGCGCCCAGGCCTCCGCCCCTCTCACCCCCTTGCGGCCGGGGTGCCCGCAAGCACTGAAGCCGTGGGAGGTCAGGCCAACAGGACCCGCCAGGTCTTGGGTTTCAGCAGAATCAAGCTTCATCTTGACATGGGAGTAAAAATAAGCTGTCTTGATGCCAGGAAAGAAATAATTATCACAAAAATGTGAGTAAAACATTTTGCTTATAGGCTATCAAGGAGCTCCAGAATATTAAACTATATAGCTTTTGGGGAGGGGTTCTCTCTCTCTCTCTCTCTCTCTCTCTCTCTCTCTCTCTCTCTCTCTCTCTCTCTCTCTCTCTCTCTCTCCCTCTGTTCCCTTATATCTAAGAATGCTAGAAAGAGATCACAGGTTTTCTTTTATCTATGACACTTCACCAGGATGTTTTAACAAGGCAGAGCCAGTAAACCCTTGGCGAGTTTTGCTTTTGAGACAAGACCTCTCTCCATATTTTCTGACATCTTCATATACGGAAGATTCTATATGACAGACTGTATCGGCTATACACACAGCACCACACACTGCCACCCAGAGAACTGTCTAGAAGATACATGCTCTAGTGAGCTTGGTTCACTTTTCTATTTTGGGGTCCTGGGATAGAAGTTACTATTTTGAGCCAAATGTCTAAGCACGGTGCCTGCTGGTCTGGAGAATATATACAACACCCATTGTTTGTAAGTTTTAAGGCTTGTGTCGATTCTTGGTTGGTATGACCACTGAGTGCCATAGGTATGCAGGCTGGTATCCACTTCGTGAACCTTGGAAGGTCAGTCCAAAAGGCAACGCAAGATGTTTCGTCTCCTGGATACTTCTCTTATGACCATTTTGATTTATAACATCTCTAGTATAATTTTATTTGATGGAAGATGGGTATTATTTCTGGAGGTGTGATTATTTTGACTACTTGTATTAAATAAGTGCTTTACACACATACTGCTGTGGTAGGCAACACTGAAACTGTAAACTGTTGCCCTGACATTGTGCGCAAGGGGGCTCAAGCAGCAATGAGGCTAACTGATAGCCAATACAGTCTATTCTCAAGCCATTACTTACCCAGACCTTCAACTACTGGCAGCGTTCATCCAAGCACTCACTACTGTCATCACGGCATCACAGGCCAATGCGTGGTGGTACGGTTCATTCAACTCACACACAGGCAGAGGCATCAGAAAAATATACCTGGCACCTTGGACTACATGAACACACAACTACTAATAAACTAGGTGAACACACTACTAATAAAAAGTTTAAGTCATCATAAGCATCTATAAAAAAATGAATGGGAACACTTTCTCCTCATGCTTGCTTGTGTTTTGGAGACTAGGTATAAAAAGAAAAAAGCTTGCTCATTGATAGCAGAGCAAAAACGAACACCAAATATTTAACCTTTTCCATGCTGGCCAATTCTACGACAATAATTTAGAAGAAAAAGAAATTCATCATAAAATTAAACAACATATAACTGAGATAAAATTCCAAGCACACTACTGTACACTTTTTTTCCATGCTGGTGCTAAACAAAAAAAATATACCTTGAGCTCAAATTCAGACCACACTTGTATATAGAAAAGTACTACAATTGTTATTATCATCATTATCACAATTATCACAAGAGACAAAACATGTAGAGAGGGAGGAATGCGCCCCCAAACAACTGTGATGTCGAAAAAAATAAATAAATAAAGTGAAGGGAATGAAAGAGGAGAAAAAGACTAGATAACATAGCAGCTTATTGAGAAGGAGGGACAGATTGGGAGGGTAATAAATATCTCAAAATATACACACAACAAACTAAACAAAAAGAAAAGAAAGACGGAAAACAAATAAAACGAGCAGCATCACTATAAAAAAGGACGAGAGATGTGGAGTTCAACATCTGGCTTACCCTTGTCCCGTGAATCCTCATGGCTTGCTGGGACATCTGTGACAGCTTCTCCCGGTACAGCTGGGCGGCCCGGGAGTTGTACTTCTGCTGCGCGTCCGAGGTGGTGCAGTTGTGTTGCTGGAAGAAGGTTCTCTGGAAGGAGCGGGACTTTGAGCATTGGGGATAAATCTCAGGGTCATATTCTTAACCCAGTAGCAGCGAGGATCATGTTTCTTAATGGTCCCTCTAAGCGAGAAAAATGAGAAAAAATCATCACTCACACAAACCATTTCATAATATATATCGAAGCATTTGTGATCAGTTTATGTATCATCTATTTTAGGGGGTTTAAATCATGGCACAGATTTGGCCTGTCGCTGCTACACGGTAAAGCCACAAATTTGGTCCGTCGCTTCTACCGGGTTAAACATTTATACACCCAAGCTCACATATCTGACATTTTCATAGGAGGTTTGAGCATTTCCATGAGTAGTATTATGCCCCTTCGACTCTTCTTCCCTACCATGAGCCTAAAAAGAACCCATCACAACCTGACTGATCTTGGCCTTTGAGAATAGTTGATGTGAAAGGCAAAAGCATCTACAAATTCCAGGCATACTCTAAAAAATTTCAGCACTCAAGTCCACACATTTGACACTTTTGAAGGAGTTTTGAGCATTTCCGTGAGTAGTTTTATGGCCCTGGTGGTAGTTTGACTCTTCTGTACCATGAACCTAAAAAGACCTCATTAGAACCCAACTGATCTTCTTGGACTTTGAAGATAGTTGATGATATGGGAGGTGAAAACGTCTAAGAATACCAGCATGAGGCCCAATATTATCCGTCTCTCAATCTCAGGGCTAAAACATCCACACTTGATAAGGCTTTGGTAGAAGTGCCCAATATTATCAGTCTCTCAATCTCAGGGCTAAAACATCAACATTTAATAAGGCTTTGGTAGAAGTGCCCAATATTATCAGTCTCTCAATCTCAGGGCTAAAACATCCACACTTGATAAGGCTTTGGTAGAAGTGTCCAATATTATCAATCTCTCAATCTCAGGGCTAAAACATCCACACTTGATAAGGCTTTGGAGAAGTGCCCAATATTATCAATCTCTCAATCTCAGGGCTAAAACATCAACATTTAATAAGGCTTTGGTAGAAGTGCCCAATATTATCAATCTCTCAATCTCAGGGCTAAAACATCAACATTTAATAAGGCTTTGGTAGAAGTAAAATTAAAGTTGGGGACATATACTACAGCTGTGCATTTTGGTAGAGGTTGTGGGTATTTCCATGGGTAGTTCTACGAGCCCATGAGGTGGTGTGACAAGTTTTCTGCACCCTGAACATGAAAAAACACTCGTGAGAACCCAACTACTCTCCTTAGTGGCTTTTGGAAAAGTTTGGAAGGTTTCGTTTAGTCGGCGCAACAAAGTGGTCATAAGTGGCTTTTGGAAATAATTGTTGTGGGAGCTGAGTGTCTGAGAATACAGGTCTTACTTAGTCTTAGGTAACTCTTAGACAACGGTGGAACTATATATAGACGGTCCAAAATTCAGTCAGTTTTGTATGCCAGAAATATAACAACACTTCCAGCCTGTAGAATCAATATAAAGAAAAAAAACCCATGAAAAAAGCGACCCTGTAGGAGAAGAAAGATAAAGAAAATAAAGGAGAAAAAAACAAAAAAAGAATGACAAAAAAAACTGCGGAATACAAAACAGAAAAAAAGAAACCATAAAAAAACGAAAAAAAGCAGAAGAAAGAACGAACTAAAAATTATAGACAATAGTTAAAACATCTATTATGCGGCGTAACTATATTTATGCTACGGTCCTAAGGTTGGCAGTGACTATGTACCGTATAGACAATTCATTTTGGGGGGAGCTAATCTTCAAATACTGCTGCTGTCTAAGGGTAAACTGTATACTACCAATCATAAGTACCAGGAGCCATAACAATAAGGTAAGTAAAAATAGAGATGTAAAGGAAGGAAGTGGAGGATACAGGGACAAGAGATGAATGGATGTTAACTCAAGCATCATTTTTCTCTTTCATATATAGGGAGGGTGATTAGTTCATTTTTCTTCATCCCTCTTATCCTCTCTCTCTCTTCCTCCTCCTCTTCCTCGTTCCCTTCTTCTATTCTTCGGTTTTGAGTTACTACTGATGAGAAATAATGCTGCTTCCCCTTGCTAAATGTCTTGAAGTGTTGTGTTTAACTTATCTCCTGAACCTGTTTTTCCTATTTTTCTTTGTCCTCTGCAAATGTTTCATACTAATATCAAAACGGCCTTACCTGAAACTGTGATTATATTGTTGTTGTTACTAATTTACTTTAACTATTACTATTATTATTATCAGTATTTCTCTAATATATGAAGAATCTGGCAGAGAGGGTATGTAAGGGACAGAGCCATTTCTTCTACTTTGACTAGGAAAGGCAGACTACACATCGAAGAAGAACAAGAAACAAGTTGCAAGGGAAAAATGACTTTGTATTTGGTGTATCCAGGGTTGCTTTTCCCTTGCAACTTATATCTCAAACTAGAAAAACTTGGCTTTGTCCCAAAATTGACCTCTCTTTCGGCCGCCTCTTTTGATTCTTTTTGTAGGAACAGCAAGTAGTGGGCTTTTTTTTTTTTATTGTTGTTTCCTTTTTTTTGTGCCCTTGAGCGGTCTCCTTTGTTGTAAAAAAAAAAAAAAAAAAAAAAAAAAAAAAGGCCCTTCTCTGCCAGGCTCCTCACGTCACTGCTCTGGCCACTCACAGCATTGGTGTTGCCTCCGAGCTGCATGTTCCTCAGCTGTAGCCATGTCCAGTTGGTGTCCAGCTGGGTGGAGCGCACGAATGTGAGGTGCACGCCCAGCCCGCGGTGAACGGCCGAGCAGTCGATGCAGATGAACACGCCATAGGTGACCGAGGCCCAGGTGGGGTTCTTTGCACTGCAGTCAAAGCAAACCTGAGGAAGATGAGGATTTGCTTTTAGTGTTTTGTCTGAAAGTTCACAAGCCAAAAAATGTTGAGTATTTAATAAGAATTTTCACCCCTCAAAAGAAACACCTATTCCCCTATTTTCAACAATAAATAGTCCCTGAATTGGATTCTTTCTCCTTTCCGAAAGTCACTTGTCACTGCACGTCATCTGCACTATATCTCTGATGCCCTGCTCCCTCACGGGAACTTCCCTCCATGGGATAGCCGCAGCAGAAATGTCTCCATCTCTCCCTGTTCTGGCACTCCCTCTCAGCACACACAATCCTGCTACTTTCAACTCTCTTGCTTCAATACTTGCTCACCCACTTCACTTGCCTCCCTCTCCCTGAAAAAGAAAGCTGGTTTCCCACCAGGTACCCAAAGTTTGCTGTGCACGGGGAAAGTAAAAGAAATGACTAATAGTGTGTGTCTATACTGGTAAATGTAAATTTTACTATTTTTCTTGGGGTGAAGACAGATGGACGACCTACACCATTGTTGATATGCCCTGCCAAGCACAATGTGTATTATATGTATACATTTGTGCCCAACACATTAGTAATAAAACATAGACAAACGATGCACCAGCACTGTGTGGTTTTTTGCCCTCACAGGCTGCCTGGCCAGACTCCCAGATGTCCACCAGGTAAGAGAAGCAGGTACCGTAAACTGAGGTGACTTCGGACAGTTTTCAAGGTTTTTTGCTCATGAAATTTTGTTTCTAGGCCTAGGATCTATACTGAGTGTGCATTTACTTAATAGTTTTTGTGCTAAGTGAAAAAATATTGGTGTCCGAAGTCACCCCATGTCTGGGGGGACTTCGGACACCCTTGAGGGGACTTCGGACAGTGGCTATATTTCGTTGGGTTTACGTATCTGAGCCTGTTCGCACATTCCGGGGGTAACTTCGGACACTGTTGAACCAGGAAAAAAATGGCAAAAATCTTGGGAAAGAAGTTCCCACATTTCAGGTCAGTAGTAGCCGGGAAGTAGAAAATGGTCAATAATTTCAAAAAAAATGTTATTACAAAAAAACTATAAGATGTAGAGCACAGTTTCAGGCTTTTTTTTTTAGGAGCTTAATGATCACATAATCACCACAAGAAGTTTTTCTAATGGTAGGGCAACATTCAAGTGTGTTGGGCTCTTTGAAGTGCCCAGGATTTTACATCTCATTTATCAGATTTTATCATGATGCATTTCACTAGAAATTTATTCTTGTATATGTTATTTTTTAGCCAAGTACTTCTATTTCATATTTTCATGATATGTAGAATATCCAACATCACTGGACTGGCACCACCACCGCCGTTATGGACCCAAAAGTTAACGAGTTCATCTCTGGACAGGCTCCACGCGGGGCCTGGGCTCCGTTGATGACGTCACTGACGGTCGCCGGATCCGTGAAAACGGAATAGTGGGAACCCCGCCTTAGTCACCCCACAATATGTAGTTATATTTAGGTGTCCGAAGTCACCCCATTTTGAGCCATTTTTCGACATACCTCCATTCAAGTGACACTTACAGGTGTGTAGGATATGTTAGGCACCCCTGAATCATTCTAACTGTTCTAATTAAGCATGTTTCTGATTGTTTTCTCTAGTTTTGATGTAGTGTGTAATACAGATTGTTCCTGCCAGAAGAAGTTTTCCAAGGGGGGTAAATTTTACGAAATCTCAAAAACACATATTGTGCTTGTTTTCAAAACAGAAACGTCTCTCAGGAAAACAACATTCTTATTCGAAAACTATAAGGCAAAAGACAAATTCTGCCACTAAAATCATCTAGCTTGTTGTAACTGGCTACGAATTATTAACTTGTCAACTTTTTATCCACTTTTTGTCAGAAGTCACCCCAGTTTACGGTAGTTTACTTAGTCTTGTCTAGAGGCCCACGCCTCAGGCATGGTGACCCACCGCTGTGTCCAGCCCTGGCGTCCCTGGTGGTGAGGGACACGTGGTCTGGTGGTGGTGTTGTCCAGGCACCTGCAGTGTGGCCTGGCACTGGCGGCTCATGTGGCACTGCCCTCAGGACACTATCCACCAGAGATCACACCAATTTTTAGGACGAGGGCTGCGGGAAGGGCCCTTCATGCACCCCCTCCAGCCCTGTGGGTGTCGGCACACGGGGGTGCCTGTGCCCCGCCGCCCCCGTGCCCCGCCAGTATGTGCCCCGCCTGGCCTGGCGCGGCGGGGTGTGGGGGCCAGGCTGGCCGGCCGACACGACGCAATGGCTTTGCATTATATCTTCAGGAGGCTGGAGCCGTCCCTCACCGTGCTGCGCCTGCCTCCCCGCGGGTGCTGCATCACTCGCTCCTTTATTCCTTAAATTTCCTCCTTCACACAGGTGGCAGGAAGGCTGAGTCCCCCCCGCACTAAACACCTCACTTCAAGGCTTTAAACGCTGAACCACGAACTGTGACCTGACTCTGCTGGTGCAAGAGGGTTTGTATTATTTTTGTATACTCACTTTATTGGCGGAGATGGCTCTGAGCCGCTTAAACACGGCCTCGATGTCACACTTTGAGGGCCCGTCCTCTGCCATCTTGCTGACTGACGTGTGGCTTGTGACGTCACCGGAGGGAGAGTGTCGTACGGCGGAGGTAAGTTATCGTACATACACACACACACACACACACACACACACACACACACACACACACACACACACACACACACACACACACACACACACACACACAGTTCTTATTCGTTATTTTCTTTTATATAGTGACATAAGAGAGAAAAAGTCGAGCTCGATCTGTTCCACGTAGGCGTTAAAATAAATAAATAAATGATCATTCAAGCCAAAACCCATAAATTTAATGCTCAACTTGATATTAATCGCTTCCTATAAGTATATCACAACAGGAATAATAGGAAAAAAAAACATTAAACATTACTATGGTGAATGACGTACTTGTCTTATTATTCGGCAAACTTAGTGAATCTCCTCTATAAGTTTATATTTTTTTTTTTTGTCAGTGTAAATGATAAATCAAAACAAAATAGATCTCTCTCTCTCTCTCTCTCTCTCTCTCTCTCTCTCTCTCTCTCTCTCTCTCTCTCTCTCTCTCTCTCTCTTTAGCATAAAATTATCGTACACATACAGATAACATTACCGTGCACGTTTGATAATTATCGTACTTCAGCGCTTCCCTGTGCACCTGGGTATAGTCTATAATTATGTCATAGGTAGAGGAGAGAGAAGGAGAGGAGAGGAGAGGGATTAGAGGAGGAAAGAAGAGCAGAAAGAGAAGAGAGAAGGGAGGAGGAGGATAATAGGGAGATTAAAGGAGGAAAGATGAGCAGAAAGAGGAGAGAGAGAAGTGGAGAGATATTAGTAAGAAATGAAGAGGAGGAAAAAGAAGAGAGAAATTAAGGGGAGAGAAAATAGAGAGGACGAAAGACAGAGAGAGATAAAAGAGAGAAGAAGAAGGAGAAGAAGGAGGAACAGAGAGAGAGAGAGAGAGAGAGAGAGAGAGAGAGAGAGAGAGAGAGAGAGAGAGAGAGAGAGAGAGAATTGAAAGGAGGAAGGAATACACAAAATACTGCCAAGTCAGATACGCGTGGTCTTAGTGCTCAGCTCCGTCACACCAAACCATTAGTAACTACACGTAAAGAATGCTTAACTTTACATAGCAAGAACTGAAGGATATCGAGAAAAACGTCATATATTTTAGTGAAGTTAGAAGGGCAGAGAATGGGGAAGGAAAGGGATGATAAAGGAAGGAAGGAGGAGAGATGAAGAAGGGACTTAAGGAAACATTGAGACGGCAGGATGAGAAATGGAAAAAGAGAAAAGGAAAGGAGAGAATTAAAAGAAAAGGAAGGAAAGGAAGGGAAGGAAGGAAAGGAAAGAAAGGAAATAAAACAAAATAAAGGAAAGGAAAGGGAATGATGGTGAAGGAAAGGAAGGAAAGGAAGGAAAGGAAAGGAAAGGAAAGGAAAGGATCGGGAAGGAAAGCAAGAAAAGGAAAGCGAAGAGGAGAGAAGAAGAAGGAGGAGGAGGAGGAGAAGAAAGGTGGAAGAGCTGAGAGAGGAGACAAATTATAGAAGAAAGAAGAGAAAAAAGAGAAAAGGGGGAGAGGAGACAGGAAGGATCGAGCGTGGAGTTGGATCCTAAATAAGTTCTTCAGCATAAAAAAATAAAGTGTCAAAAAGGTTTATGAAGGAAAAGAAAACAAAAAAACAAAAACGCATCGAAATCAACTCACGATGAAGATGAAGTAGAAAAAGAAGGTTGTACGAAGAGGTGGAAGTAGCGATGAAGAAGATGAGATGAAGGTTTGATAATGATGATAATGATATGATGATGAATATGATGAAAATAAGACTGAAGATGAAAAAAAAACAATGATGATTAGGATGAAATTAAGACTCGGAGATAAAAAAAAAAGATATAGGGATGATACGATGAGATATGATGATAATGATGAAAATACGACTAAAGATGATGGAGAAAACGATAATGATGACGAAGAACAATGATGATTAGGGTGAAATTAAGACTCGGAGATAAAAAAAATTATATAGGGAAGATACGATGAGATATGATGATAATGATGAAAATAACACTAAAGATGATGGAGAAAACGATAATGATGACGAGGAACAATGATGATTAGGGTGAAATTAAGACTCGGAGATAAAAAAAATGATATAGGGAAGATACGATGAGATATGATATAATGATGAAAATAACACTAAAGATGATGGAGAAAACGATAATGATGACGAGGAACAATGATGATTAGGGTGAAATTAAGACTCGGAGAAAAAAAAATGATATAGGGATGATACGATGAGATATGATATAATGATGAAAATAACACTAAAGATGATGGAGAAAACGATGATGATGACGAGGAACAATGATGATTAGGGTGAAATTAAGACTGGGAGATAAAAAAATGATATAGGGAAGACGCGATGAGATATGATGATAATGATGAAAAAAAGACTAAAGATAATGAAAAATGATAATGATGACGAGGAACAATGATGAGGATGATGAAATTAAGACTCGGAGATAAAAAAAAAAAGATATAGGGAAGATACGATGATATATGATGATAATGATGAAAAAAAGACTAAAGATAATGAAAAATGATAATGATGACGAGGAACAATGATGATTAGGGTGAAATCAAGACTTAGAGATAAAAAAACAATGTAAGGAAGATGATGATATATAATGTTGATAATGATGAAAATATAAAAACAAAACAAAAATAATGATGATGAAATATACGATGACGATGATTAAAAGAAGACTAAAAATGAAAACTATAGAGATAAAAATGGAAGATAATGATGATGATAATGACAATAATGAAAATAGGAAAAGAGATGAAAAAAATACAATGATAATGAAATATAATGATGAGAATGATGAAAAAAACGTCTTAGATAAAAATATGAGAATGATAAAAATACGATTAGAAAATGATGAACAAGAAGCAATTGATGATGAAATATAATGATGAGAATGATGAAAAAAACGTCTTAGATAAAAAAAAATATGATAATGAGAATGATAAAAAATACGATTAGAAAAGATGAAAAAGAAGCAATTGATGATGAAATATAATGATGAGAATGATGAAAAAAATGACTTAGAGACAAAAGAAAAACAATAAAGATAAAAATATGAAAATAAAAATGATAAAAATACGATTAGAAAAGATGAAAAAAAAGGAATAGATGATGAAATATAATGACGAGAATGATGAAAAAAATACTTAGAGATAAAAGAAAAACAATAAAGATAAAAATATGAAAATAAAAATGATAAAAAATACGATTAGAAAAGATGAAAAAGAAGCAATTGATGATGAAATATAATGATGAGAATGATGAAAAAATGACTTAGAAATAAAAAAAAACATAATGATGAAAATATGATAATAATAATGATAAAAAATACGATTAGAAAAGATGAAAAAAAAGCAATTGATGATGAAATATAATGATGAGAATGATGAAAAAAAAAGACTTTGAAATAAAAACTACAATAATGATCATAAAAATATAATAATGAGAATGATGAAAATAAGCTTAGAAATGGTAGAAAACAACAACAACAGAGATGACAATGATATACAATGATGAGGATGACTGATAAGTAGATGATGATGATGATGATGATGACGAAAGATGACAAAAAAAACAGAAAGGGATGAACTATAAAAGAAAATAAGAGAATGATGACTATAGGCCTAGGTAATGAAAAAAAATACTGAAAATGTAAATGAACTACGTATAAGAGAAAGGAAAAGAATGATGAAAAAAATGAGAATTAAAATGACCTACAAAACAATGATGAGTAGGCCTAGATAATGAAAAAACAATGAGAATGAAAATGATCTGTAAAAATAAGCTAAAATAATGATGGATAGGCCTAGACAAAAAAAATAACTGAGAATAAAAATGAACTATATATAAAAAATAATAAAATAGTGCTCGTTGCTTCATAGGACGAGGAGGAGCTGCTGGAGGAGGAGGATGAAGAGGAGGAGGAGGAGAAGGAGGAGGAGGTTCTGCTGGAGGAGGAGGATGAAGAGGAGGAGGAGGAGGAGGAGGTTCTGCTGGAGGAGGAGGATGAAGAGGAGGAGGAGGAGGAGGAGGAGGAGGAGGAGGAGGAGGAGGTTCTGCTGGAGGAGGAGGATGAAGAGGAGGAGGAGGAGGAGGAGGAGGTTCTGCTGGAGGAGGAGGATGAAGAGGAGGAGGAGGAGGAGGAGCAAAAAAAATATAAAATAGCGCCCGTTGCTTCATAGGAGGAGGAGGAGGAGGAGTTGCTGGAGGAGGAGGAGGAGGAGGAGGAGGAGGAGGAGGAGGATACAAAAATAAAATAAAACATCTCACTTCGTTTCGGTGTAGAAAGTATAATACTGAACAAGGGACAGACAGCAGATTTTTATATAACATTTTCGAGACTTATTTTGCGTGACAAGAACCGGAAAAATACATCCCGACCTCGCACACACGATCACACACACATCCATTATAGAACATCTTTTTGGGGGCCATTTTTTCTTCTTCTTTCACTGTATATATGCGTATCATTAGCATTAGTACACTACTGATACATAAATTATACATCATACACTTCACTTATGTACAACCATACTTATAAGACAGATATACATAAATACGTAAATGTAATATCACAAATAGAAGGCGCAATGCCCTAGCTTATGGTCAATGCCGTATACGAATGCCCTTCTGTCACTGAGCCTCTGGGGAAGATGGAGGAGGAGGAGGAGGAGGAGGAGGAGATGGGGAAGGAAAGGGAAGGGAAGGGTTGCATGAAAATGGGAGGAGATGTAAATAAGCTTGTCTATGGAAAAGGGAAAAAAGGAGAAGGAGGAGGAGGAAGAGGAGGGAATGGGGAAGGAAAGGGAAGCATTAAGGGAGGGAGGAAAGGGTAGCATGAAAATGGGAAGAGATATAGGTAAGGAAAAAGGGGAAAAGGAGGAGGAGGTGATGGGGAGGGAAAGGGAAGAAGAGATGGATGAGAGGCGGAGATGAGAATGGGAAGGATGCTGCGAGTTGGCATGAAGGTAAGGTTGTCCCATTTTCCTTTAAACCAATACTCTCTAACCTTGCAAGAGTCAGCGGGTCACCACACTACGTTAAAATGGTTTGGCGGGGAGTCATCAGCGCCACACAGCGTCAAAAGGTTAAACTAAACTACCGGAGCGGGGTTAGATGAGAAATACAAATCGTAAGTTCGTATTCAACATCTAACACGACTCTTAGGAAAGTAGAATGCCACAATAAAGAATGAGAAGACTTTGAAATACTTGCAACTTCTCTTTTTCTTTTCTTTCACTCGTTTAACTTCCTTATTTTCCTCATGGCGTTGGACGGTTTGAATCATTAGCAACGTGGAAGGTATTAGAGACGTTAAATTCAGGAAGCGGGGAATGGGAAGGGAAGGGACGAGTTCATTTTGGGGTACAGACCGAACCCGTATTCCCAACCAATTCGGGGTTCAGACACCTACGCGCACATTCCTAAGGCTTTCGTATAGATTGTTTTGGGTGTCTCCATGAGTAGTTCTACGAGCCTGGTGATAGTTTGACAAGGCTTCTGCACCGTGAATGCGAAAAAACACTCAAGAGAACCCGATTAACCTCCATCATGGCCTTTGGAAATATAGTTGTGCGCTACACTCGTTTCTTGAGCCACACTTGAACTTGAACTGGATGGCAAAAAAGAAGAGAGCCGAAATGCGTCTGAGATTAGGGACTTCGGGGCGACAGACAGGAATCCGGGTGTTATACGCGGCTCACTGTGGCGCCCAAGTTGAAGAAATGATTGACTTGAGATCCGAAACGTGACTCAAAAAACAATGAACATGAAAATGAAAACGAGAGGGTTGTGACAGGGTGACTCATGAGGCGAATATGAGAGCACGGAGCAAGGAAACAACGCGGGGGGACTGAAGGAATTATAAACACAGTCATGGTTTGGCTTCGGCTGGGTGACTGGAGACGCTTGAAAGGGGTGACTCGGGTAAAAGAAACACCCTGAGTGGCTTTCGAGACGTGGAGGGACGATTTGAACCACGATCAGAGAGGTCAGTGGGATGAAGAGAAGTATTTACAGCAGAGGAGGATACGATGGGGATTGAGATTTAGCCGAAGTGAGGATGGGGAGGAGGGAAGGAGGGTTTCTTGAGGTACTGAGGAGGAGGAGGAGGAGGAGGGGAACCGTAGGAGTGATGGTTCTCAGAGGACTGGAAATGAGGCTCGTTGGGGTGATGGTGGTGGTTGGACGGAGGAGAAGGAAGAGGAGGCTGGCCCTGGTGGATTGGGGAAGGAGGAGGAGGAGCCGCATTGGGGTCACCATGGCTCTGTTCTTGGCTGTGAATACCCTTGTCGTGGGACCCCTTGTTGAAGCTCTTGCCGTGTTTCTTCTTCATCATTTGCTTACTCCGCAGCTCCTCAAGTTCTTGCTTCGAGTAGATCTGATAAACCTTCTCCTCGGGGTCTTGTCCGTACTCCAGCCCGAAGCCGATGAGGGTGGGGGGGTAGTATACGTCCTCGTCGGGTCTCAGGAAGGGCTTGGGCTGGAGGTGGCTGTACACGTCATTGGGCTGGTTGTCGCCTCGGGGCTGTTTGCCTCTGGGGGAGCAAGGAAGGGAATGAAGTTGGGGGCAAGGTGGAAAGATAGGTAAGGTAGTTAAGGTAAGGTAAGGTAAGGAAAGGTAAGGTAATGTAAGGTAAGGTAAGGAAAAATAAGGTAAGGAAAGGTAAGGTAAGGTAAGGTAAGGTAAGGTAAGGTAAGGTAAGGTAAGGTAAGGTAAGGAAAAGTAAGGTAAGGAAAGGAAAGGAAAGGAAAGGTAAGGTAAGGTAAGGTAAAGTTAAGTAAAGAGCAAGATGAAAAAAAAAAAACAGGAAGAATAGGAGAAAAAAAAACAAGGAGACGAAGGAAAACAAAGAAATGAAAAAGGAAAACAAATGAAAAAACAAAAACAAGAGTAATAAGAAAAAAAAGTAAACAGATCACAAAAAAACAAAACAAAACAATATAAAAAAACAGAAGAATAAAAGGACCCATTGTAGGACGCCTCACGTACCTTATATTTTCAAGGGGAAGGAACCCGTGGAAGGACAAGCTCTCTGCTCCGCCTACTGCCGCTGCCAACTGGAGGGCCACAGCGAAGCCAACTAGCAATGTTCCCTTCCACTGACGGGGGGAGAAAAAGAAAGTTATGGTAGTGGTTCTTAGGTAGACAGGTAATGGTAGTGGTTCTCAGGTACGATAGGGGAGAGAGAGAAAGTTATGATAGTGGTTCTTAGGAGAGAGAAAGTTATGGTAGTGGTTCTTAGGTAGACAGGTATGGTAGTGGTTCTCAGGTACGATTGGGGAGAGAAAGTTATGATAGTGGTTCTTAGGAGAGAGAGAAAGTTATGGTAGTGGTTCTTAGGTGCGATAGGGGGGAGAGAGAGAAAGTTATGATAGTGGTTCTTAGGAGAGAGAGAAAGTTATGGTAGTGGTTCTCAGGTACGGTAGGGGAGAGAGAGGTAATGGTAGTGGTTCTCAGGTACGGTAGGGGAGAGAGAGGTAATGATAGTGGTTCTCAGGTACGGTAGGGGAGAGAGAGACAGGTAATAGAAGTGGTTCCCAGGTATAGTAATGGTTGTGGTTCTGAGGTGGTAATGGTAGTAGTAGTGGTAGTAGTAGTGGTAGTCTTTTTTCTTTCTTCCTTCACCTCTAACTCAGTCTCTTCTTTCACCTCCCTTCTTCTTTCTTTCTTCCTTCACCTCTAACTCAATCTCTTCTTTCACCTCCCTTCTTCTTTCTTTCTTCCTTCACCTCTAACTAAATCTCTTCTTTCACCTCCCTTCTTCTTTCTTTCTTCCTTCACCTCTAACTAAATCTCTTCTTTCACCTCCCATCTTCTTTCTTTCTTCACCACTAACCCATTCCACTAACCTACTAACCAAACCTCCATCACACCAAACAGGTTACCCAAGAGTGCAGAATGGCCGGTAAATACGGGTTTCCGCGCCTATTGTGACCGCCCTTCCCGCTATGCCGATGATGGTCCAAAACCGACTTCAATCCTATGGCAAAATCGATGCTCCGCTGACCCTGGCCGCAATGTGGTCTTCAGTGCTATTCCATAAGGTCTGTGATGCGCTTTGTGACTTTGTTGATACGTTATGAACCGCGACGTAACTGCCCGTGACTGTGCAATGGTTTAAGGGCAGGAGAAAGAGGGAGGTAGAGGAGGAGGAGGAGGAGGAAGAGGGAAGGAGATAGATAGAGGAGGAGGAAAGGAGGGGGGGAGAGGAAGAAGGGAGTGAACAGAAGGCAGAGGAAGAGGAGGAGAAAACGGAAGGAGGTAGAAGAGAAAGAAGAGGAAAAGAAGGGAAGTAGAGGAGGAAGAGGAGAAAAAGAAAGGAGGGAGAGAAAGAAGGAGGAAAAGGGAGGAGATAGAGGAGGAAAAGGAGTAAGAAGGGGGGGAGGGGTAGAAGAGGAAAAGGAGGAAAAGGAAAGAGATAGAGGAGGAAGAGGAGGAAAAGGAAAGAGAAGGAGGAGGAAGAGGAGGAAAAGGAAGGAAGTAGAGAAGAAAGACGAGGAAAATGTAAGAAGAAGAGGAGAAAAAGGAGTAAAAGGGAGGAAAAGTAGAAGAAGAAGAGGATGGAAAGGGAGGAGGAAGAGGAGAAAAAGAAAGAAGGCAGAGAAAGAAAAGAAAGAAGGTAGAGGAGAAAAAAGGAGTAAAATGGATGAAGTAGAAGAGGAAGAGGAAAAGGAAAGGGAGGAGGAAGAAGAGGAAGGAGAAAAATAAAGAAGACAGAGAAAGAAAAGCAAGGTAGAGGAGAAAAAAGGAGTAAAATGGATGAAGTAGAAGAGGAAGAGGATGGAAAGGGAGGAGGAAGAGGAAGAGAAGGGAAGAGGAAGAGGAGGAAGGAGAAAAATAAAGACAGAGAAAGAAAAGCAAGGTAGAGGAGAAAAAAGGAGTAAAAGAGACATAGCAGAAGAGGAAGAGGGAAAGGAAAGGGAGGAGGAAGAGGAGGAAAAGGGAAGAGGAGGTGGAGGAGGAAGAGGAAGAACACAGCTAACAGGAGGAGGAAGTTGCCGCGCTGAAGGACGGTCCATAAAGAGGAAGAAAAAAAAAAAAAGGTAAGAGAAGACAGATGATAAAAAAAAACTTATTATTTGCTTAGGAATAAAAGGAAAGGAAAATAAACTAAAGGATAAGAAGCCACAAGAGGAGGAAGAAGAAGAGAGGGAGAAGGAAAAACAGGGAAAAAAGAAGTGAGGAAAGAGGTGAAGATGAAGGAAGGAAAGGATAAGAAGCAAAGAGGAGGAAGAATAGAAGAAGAAAGGGAAAAAGAAGGAGAAAAGAAGTGAGGGAGATGAAGGACAGCGAGGAAGAAGGAAATAAAAGAAAAGAAGGAGAAGGAAAAATGGTGAAAATGAAATGAAAAAAAGAAATGAGAGAGAGAGAGAGAGAGAGAGAGAGAGAGAGAGAGAGAGAGAGAGAGAGAGAGAGAGAGAGAGAGAGAGAGAGAGAGAGAGAGAGAGAGAGAGAGAGAGAGAGAGAGAGAGAGAGAGAGAGAGAGAGAGAGAGAGAGAGAGAGAGAGAGATAATAGATAGAAAGGAAAAATATAATGTAGAAGAAGGAAAATTGAGGAAAATGGAAGGAAAAAAGTCAGAATGGAAAAAAGACCGTAGGAAAAGAATATGAAAAAAATGTAGGAAATGGATAAAAATGGCAAGAAACAAAAGAAAGAAAGAAAGAAATGAAAAACAAGCTACACGTCTATTAGTTTCACAGTGACAATGAGGAAAAGGAAAAGGGATTTGAACCTCTATTGCTTCCACTAAAAAAAAACAAAGAAAAACATAAACAAGAATAAAAAAAAGGATTGAATCGTCTATTAGCTTCACAGTGGCGAGGGGAAAAAGGGATTCGAACCCATATTACAAGAGGTCCAATCGTTCTCTTATGATTGTGGGGAGAAAAAATTGAGCCCAAGATCATTTTCACTCATAAAAGAAGAGAAATAGATAAAGATATGATTGATGAGCTTCTACTAAAGCCACAAAGGGAGATATTTGAGCCCTTCAAGTCACTCCACTCGTAAACTTAAGCCGCGGAATGTGAGAGGAAGCAGGGAGAGAGAGAGAAGGGAGAGAGGGAGAGGAGAGAGGGAGGGAGAGAGAGAATATGACCGAGCACTAAATCCCTTCTCACGCCGCGTCGACCTCTTAACAAAATCGTATCTCTCTGTATCTTAATCATCCTCATTGTTAAGGTTATTTTGCAAGTGTTGAGGAGGTGAGACGGGCTTTGAGGTGGTCTGTATATAGCTATTTGTATCTCCTTCCTTCTATTTCTTGCGTTCTTTTATCTCTTGGAATATCTTTTTATCTTTCACTCGTACGGTTCATATCTCTCCGTATCTTAATCATCCTCATTGTTAGGGTTATTTTGCAAGTGTTGAGGAGGTGAGAAGGGCTTTGAGGTGGTCTGTATATATCTATTTGTATATCTTTCCCTCTCTATTGCTTTGTATCTCTCTCTCGCTCTGAGTTGAATTATATCTCTCCGTATCCTAATCATCCTCATTGTTAGGGTTATTTTGCAAGTGCTGAAGAGGTGAGAAGGGCTTTGAGGCGGTCTGTATATATCTATTTGTATATCTTTCCTTCTCTATTGCTTTGTATCTCTCTCTCGCTCTGAGTTGAATTGTATCTCTCCGTATCCTAATCATCCTCATTGTTAGGGTTATTTTGCAAGTGTTGAAGAGGTGAGAAGGGCTTTGAGGCGGTCTGTATATATCTATTTGTATATCTTTCCCTCTCTATTGCTTTGTATCTCTCTCGCTCTGAGTTGAATTATATCTCTTTTGCGTCTTAATCATCCGCATTGTTAAGGGTCATTTTGCAACGGTTTAGGTGGTGAGAAGAGTTTTTTGGTCGATCTCTTTGTATCTCCTTCCCGCTGACTCTTACGGTTTATATTTATCATTGTATCTCATTCATCTACACTGGCGGAGTTATTTGGCAACGGCTTGGATCGTGAGGAAAGGATTACGATGGGCGGGGCACGTGGGAAGAATTTTGCAGCATTCTATAGGTTAGGTTTTTATGTGAAAGGACGGTTTTGTTGATATTTTTACAGATAGGAGGAGAAGAAGAAGAAGAAGAAGGAGAAGAAGGATAAAGTATTTGAGGCGGTTGACAGAGATGAAAATTATGATTGTAATCTATCTTGATTTTAGTAAAGCGTTTGACAAAGTTCCTCACCAACGACTGTTGCTTAAATTACAGGCTCACGGAGTAGAGGGTAAAGTTTTGAACTGGGTCAGGCTGCTTAGCAATAGGAAGCAAAGATCTGACTGGGGATGTGTTAGGGGTCCGATTATATGACTGGGCGGATAAATGGCAGATGGAGTTCAATGTAGGGAAGTGCAGTATTCTGAGTGTAGGTAGGAACAACCCCTCCAAAAAACTTGCTTAAATGACACTCTCATAAGTAGGGTGGGAGAGGAGAGAGATTTGGGGGTTAGTTAGTGATCTCCTCCTCCGTCCAACAACATTCACAATTCATTCTAGAAGCTAATTTCCTCAAACTATATTTAGCATTAGTTAGACCTCATCTTGACTGCTGGTCAGTTCTGAATCACCCTACTAGAATGGATATCAAAATGTTAGAGAATCGGTGCAGAGGAGGATGACTAAGATGATTCAAGTTAAACTTGCATTCTCTAGAAAGGCAGGGGGGTGTGGAGACATGATCGAGTTTATAAATGGATGAAAGGGCTAATAAAGGAGACATTCATATAAGGAGTAACGGGTTTAAACTGGATAAATTCAGATTCAACAGGGACACATAAAAAAAATGGGTTTACTAACAGGGTAAGAAGAAGAAGAAGAAGAAGGAGGAGGAGGAGGAGGAGAAGAAGAAGAAGAAGAAGAAGAAGAAGAAGAAGATGTAGATGTAGATGAAGAAGAAGAAAAAAAAAAGAAACATGGAAATATGAAAATGCAGGCAACAGAAAGCATATTGGCTCATTACGAGGTTGCCCGCTCTGGTGATTTAATCTGCAGCGCGACAGTCACTTGGTGCCCGCAGAGCAGATGGCAGCGCTTCAGTATTCAGTTTACTCCTGACGCAGCGAAGAACAAGAACAAGAACAAGAAAGTAGGGAACAGCATATCACTACAAGAGACACAGAGGGTTAGAAGTACATCAATGCTGCACTCTAATGTCTGTTCCTTAATATTAAGAGACGATTTCGCAGTCCAACACAGTGTCTTCGTAACAGCCCGAACCAAGCTATCGAATCCCATACAATCCAAAATGGTGAGGTCTTCAATGCCACGCTACATAAACAAGACTTTTCCTGTATAGTTTCATCAAATTTGTGAACTTAAATATAAACACCAGACACTATACAAGGAAATTTCGAAGGCTCTGGTATTGGTTTGGGAGCTTACTAACCCACCATGGGGAACTGTGAAACTGGCCCTAAGACTCTCGTAGCCTCGTCGCAACCACAAAGCCTTCATTCCATCGGGCAGTGACGGCAAGGTTAGGGTCACAGGAGCTGTCTTGTATAGGTCTACCAGCCTCTTGTAGACTCGTTATGTTCTTATGTTCTTATTTTTTTTTCCGCCTGTAGGCTTTCTTGGTGGGGCCTGATGATCGGCCCCAGCCCATTACGGCGCAGGCAAGTGATTTATAGTGGCGCCATCTCGCTTGGCTCATGCCGCCCCCCCCAGGAGCTCATCTTTGATCCTATGTTTAGAAGGAGAATCTATATAGAGTCCGGGTTGATAGATACTCTTCAGGTGACTTAAAATCCCAGCTTGTGGCGGCAACATTTCTTCGAGACAACTTCTATAGCGTCCAAACGTCACTTGGGACTGGCTTCGGTTTTCAAGTATCCTCACTCACTTTTCCTTTCACTCTCACTCTCGCTCTCACTTCACCTGCACAAACGTCACAGGTAATACACGCGTTTCCATTCTCGGTTATTTTCGACGTAAATCTAAATAAATGAAAAAAAAATCTATGATGCTAATGAAATAAATAATGAATACTTCTTTCACTAATACTTTCTAAGGCTAGTTTTGAAAGAGTTAATTCATGCAAGAGATTAATGACTGTAGAAAAGTGTCAAAAAACTATACTCTCTACATATGCACGATTTAAACAACTACATGTGTGCGTTAGGTCAAGAGAGAGAGAGAGAGAGAGAGAGAGAGAGAGAGAGAGAGAGAGAGAGAGAGTGTCTTAAAGATAAAGTTGAAACACACAAGTGAATGAGAAACACTTATATGGAAAGGATTGACGTTGATAAAGTTAAAAGCTGTTTGATGGATAGAAATGGAAAGGGGAGAAATATGTGTATGTATGTATGTATGTATGTATGTATGTATGTGTGTGTGTGTGTGTGTGTGTGTGTGTGTGTATGTGCGTGGTGGCTACAGCTTACCATGTTTCTCAGTTTTCCCCGTGTGCGAGCTGTCTCAAGTCTCGAATGGAACTGATGTCTGCTGCTTCTTCTCCTTCCTATTTATGCCCACACGTGACCTTTCCTTCAGCGGCGATTACGACTCCACGCTCCCCCACCCCGACCCCCCCTCCTCCGTTCTCGCTCACAGGGAAGTATCTAGCCCCGCCTCATACCGGAAGAACTCACCGTCGAGAGTATACACCTGCGGCAAGCTCCCCCCCCTCCCCCCCCCACACTCGTCTTCCCCTTCTCCTCTTCCCCCTCCTCCTGGCAAAGTCGGAAGTAAACATGTCCTAGAGTGAGGGGTCGCCGCGCATTCGTCTCACGTTAGCCAAGACTGAAGACCTTGAGTAGCAGTATGTCTCGTTATCTCAGTGTTGTGGGTGATTTAAGGATGTATGGGAGTTGTTTTCGTGTTAGTAAACGTTTGTGGCACCTGTTACGAACGTTTTTCAAGGTCAGAGAATAGCTACGTCGTTTGTCATGAGTGTTTTTCCTCGTTCACAGCGCGGAAGATTTGCCAAACCACCGCCAGGCTTAATATGGGAGTTGTATTCGTATTAGTAAACGTTCCTGGCTCTAGATACGAACGTTTTTCGAGGTCAAAGAGGAGCTACATCGGTTTTTCATGAGTGTTTTCCTCGTTCACAGCGCGGAAGATTTGCCAAACCACCGCCAGGCTTAATATGGGAGTTGTATTCGTATTAGTAAACGTTTGTGGGTCCTCTTACGAACGTTTTTCAAGGTCAGAGAATAGCTACGTCGTTTGTCATGAGTGTTTTTCCTCGTTCACAGCGCGGAAGTCTTGCCAAACCACCGCCAGGCGTAATCAGTGTTGTGGGTGATTTGAGGATGTATGGGAGTTGTATTCGTGTAAGCAAACGTTCCTGGCTCTAGATACGAACGTTTTTCAAGGTCAAAGAGGAGCTACATCGGTTTATCATGAATGTTTTTCCTCGTTCACAGCGCGGAAGATTTGCCAAACCACCGCCAGGCTTAATATGGGAGTTGTAAACGTTTGTGGGTCCTGTTACGAACGTTTTTCAAGGTCAGAGAATAGCTACGTCGGTTTGTCATGAGTGTTTTCCTCGTTCACAGCGCGGAAGTCTTGTCAAACTACCGCCAGGCTCAGGAAACCACCCTTGGACATCTCTACGACAACTTCTACTAGACTAAAGCCTTTGAGGATAACCTGGAAGAGTTTAATAAAGAGTTAGTTTACAGATACACCGACGGCTTCTTCTGCTTCTTCTCTTCATCATTCTTACTCCACTTTCACTGACACACACTCTCAAGGTCGATTCAGTGTTGCCAGATTGGACCGCCTCATACTTCGCTGCCGCCTCCTCCTCCTCCTCTTTCTCCTCCTGTTCACACATCTTCCGTCTGTCTGTCAATATTGGATCTGACCGCGGCGTACAGAGCTCCCAGGGCCTCGGTGTATCCTGGGATAACACACGCACACACACACACACACACACACACACACACACACACACACACACACACACACACACACACACACACACACACACACTTCCTTCCCATGTCTTCCGTTGAGCAATGCGGAAAAACAGTGTTGATATTTGTGAGAACTCGTAACTTTCATTTTTTTTTCTTCTTCTTCTTCTTCTTCCACGGACGTACCCACATGCTCCCCTCCTCCACCCCCCCCCCTCACCCCCTCCACGTAACACCCCACGTAACCACTGTTTGCTGAGGCTCTTGCAGTGGGTGGTCAAGAGGGTGTGACAGGATTAGCGGTGTGAGAAAATGAATGAGCTGTTTGGGAGGGAGAGAAAAATAAGCTGAAAAAAAGAGGAAGGAATTCGAGGTGCATGTCAGTGTGTTTACGGAGATGGTGTGTGTGCGTGTGTGTGTGTGTGTGTGTGTGTCTTGAAGATGATGTTTAGAGACGCGAGTGAATGGGAAAGACTTATATGGAAAGAATTAGCAGGGATAAAGTTAAGAGCTGATTGATGGATACAGACGAAGGGGGAGAAATATATGTGTGTGTGTGTGTGTGTGTGTGTGTGTGTGTGTGTGTGTTTAGTGGCATATAGGCAAACAGACAAATATATATGGATAGAAAGATAGAGGAATAGATAGATAGATAGACATATAGATAGATAGATAGATAGATAGATAGATAGATAGATAGATAGACATATAGATAGATAGATAGATAGATAGATAGATAGATAGATAGATAGATAGATAGATGGACAGAAGTTAATATGGAAAGAACAAAAATCAATAGAAAATGAAACATGATACAAATACTTAAAGTCAGTTAGTCAGTCAGTTAGTCAGTCAACTAGTAAGTCAGTCGCTCAGTAAGTCAGTCAGTTAGTTAGTAGGCCAGTCAGTCAGCCAGTCAGTCAGTCACTCAGTCACTCAGTCACTCAGTCAGTCAGTCAATTAGTCAGTCCCTCAGTTAGTCAGCGTGTGCGTGAGTGAGTGAGTGAGTGAGTGAATGGGTGGGTAAGTAGAGGAATAAAGGAATAAATACTGACTGACTGACTGACTGACTGATTAATTTGGTGAGTGAGTGAGTGAGTGAGTGAGTGAGTCAGTGAATGGGTGGGTAAGTAGAGGAATAAAGGAACAAATACTGACTGACTGACTGATTGACTGACTGACTGACTGACTAATTTAGTGAGTGACTGAGTGAGTGAATGAAAAAGTGTGTGAGTCAACCAGTCAACCAATCAGTCAGTCAGTTAACCAGTGACATACATACATACATACACACAAATACAGACAGACAGACATTCAGAAGCGAAGCAAAGCGGAACAGGAAACGCACAAGGTAATCTGTGTAAACATTAAAACATCGCTCCTTAACATCTCGAACATCCAAAGTAATTATTCAAGAGCCTGGGATTGCACAAGAGTGGCCGCGTGGGCAGACCCGGCTCATAAGGGTGTTTTATGGCCCTTTTTGCTCACCTGTACACGGCTGAGGGATACCTATACCTGCCCGAACTCTGGTCACGCCCTCGCTACCTGTGCGCCGCCGAAGTGAGGAGATTAATTTATTTCATTATTTTTTTTTTTTTACAGCAAAGGAGACAGCACAAGGGCACACACAAAAAAGGAAACAATAAAGAAAAAAGCCCGCTACTCGCTGCTCCTGTAAAGAATCCGAAGAGGTGGCCGAAATAGCAGTCATTTACGTGAGAAGAGGTGTCCTGATACCTTATAGCGACTAAAGGTTCTCCCAGCTAGTTAGGTTATATATGTTTGATCTTTTTGTTATTATCCTTTAATCTAACCGAGTCTATCTTCTACCGATATTTTCATGCTGACTGCTCTTCTGAACTTGTTAACTGCATGCCTCCCCCCTACTCTTGGGCATCCCTGTACTGTCCAAATCCCGTATGCAAGAGTTAACCAGCATCTTCAGTCTTTCATCGCTTCCGCCGGTAATCTCTATAACAGCCTCCCTTCGTCTGTATTTCCTGTACCGTCCAAATCCCGTATGCAAGAGTTAACCAGCATCTTCAGTCTTTCATCCCTTTCCCCGGTATACTCTAGAACAGCCTCCCTTCGTCTGTATTTCCTGTACCGTCCAAATCCCGTATGCAAGAGTTAACCAGCATCTTCAGTCTTTCATCCCTTTCCCCTTCGTCTGTATTTCTTCTACCGTCCAAATCCCGTATGCAAGAGTTAACCAGCATCTTCAATCTTTCATCCCTTTCGCCGGTATACTCTAGAACAGCCTCCCTTCGTCTGTATTTCCTCCTGCCTACGACCTGACCTCTTTCTCTCCACCCGAAATTGATCTCTCTTCTGTCCTCAAAATCTTTACTCTTTTACTGGAGCAGCGCTAGACGGACTTTTATTTTCTGTTTATTGTTTCCTTTAGCTGTTGCCACTGATGTAAAGAAGACTACTGATACTCTGTAAGTTAGCTTATGTGAATCTTTTTTATCTATTTATTTATTCTATTCCATTTTTTTCTTGTACAATCCTCAGAAAGTTGTATTACTCTTCTCTTTGCGATTCTCTTTGATATATGTTTCTTCGATTTATCTCCTTCATTAATCAGACTAGTAAACTTTTTGGTCCTCTCAGCAAGTTGGCCTTATTATAATTTTCGATATTCCTTGAAAGAAGATATTAATAAGCTGCTTAACCGTTTCGGCATGTTAGCTTAGTATGTTATTCTTTTCAATTATGCTTCTATTCTTCTTCATTCTTCTTTCCATTCTTCTTAATTCTTCTTCTTTCGATTCTTCCTTCATTCTTCTTAATTCTTCTTCTTTCGATTCTTCCTTCATTCTTCTTAATTCTTCTTCTTTTGATTCTTCTTTCATTCTTCTTAATTCTTCTTCTTTTGATTCTTCCTTCATTCTTCTTAATTCTTCTTCTTTCGATTCTTCCTTCATTCTTCTTCATTCTTCTTCTTTCGTTTCTTCCTTCATTCTTCTTCATTCTTCTTCTTTCGATTCTTCCTTCATTCTTCTTAATTCTTCTTTTTTCGACTCTTCTTTCCATTCTTCTTGTTTCTTCTTCTTTCGATTCTTCCTTCATTCTTCTTAATTCTTCTTCTTTCGATTCTTCCTTCCTTCTTTTTGATTCTTCTTCTTTCGACTCTTCTTTCCATTCTTCTTTTGCTTCTTCTGTTCTTCTCAATTCTTCTTCCAATTCCTCTTTTTCCAACTCTTCCTTCGATTCTTTTTTTATTCATCTTGCATAAAAGTCTCAACAAGTCAGCCTATACATATCTTTTCCTCTCTAATTATCCTTGAAACAAATTACAGTAAGCTCTCTCACCCTCTCATTTAGCTAAGAAAAGTGGGCCACGGCATTCTTTTTTTCTACAGCAACGAGGGCGAGGTTACAGAGGCCTAGGGATCAAATAAGGAAGAGATAAAAAAAAGTTATAGGCCTATGTAAGTACACCTGTAAACACCTTTCTGGCCCCCTCACCTGAGTAATTAACCTTTGGACGAGGGAATTATCAGCCCTTTTTATAGCGCTAAGTGTGGGCATCATATTTTCCTTGAGATTTGAGAAGGCCTTGAACTCTACCATTGTTTTTTTTATTTCTTGGTCATCAACACATTTTCTCGTTGTCAGATTTGTTTGGAAAGATTTTGGACTCACCTACCATTCTTGGACGCCACCACTACCATTCTTTCTACCATTCTCTCTACCATTCTTTATATATACTCCTCTACCATTTTTGGACGCCACCACTACCATTCTTTCTACCATTCTTACGACCATTCTTAATATATACTCCACTGCCATTCTTGGACGTAACTGCTACCATTTTCTCTACCATTCTTACGACCATTCTTAATATATACTCCACTACCATTCTTGGACTTCACCACTACCATTTTCACTACCATTCTTACGACCATTCTTAATATATACTCCACTACCATTCTTGGACTTCACCACTACCATTTTCTCTACCATTCTTACGACCATTCTTAATATATACTCCACTACCATTCTTGGACTTCACCACTACCATTTTCACTACCATTCTTACGACCATTCTTAATATATACTCCACTGCCATTCTTGGACGTAACTGCTACCATTCACTCTACCATTCTCTCTACCATTCTTTATATATACTCCACTACCATTCTTGGACTTCACTACTACCATTCACTCTACCATTCTCTCTACCATTCTTTATATATACTCCACTACCATTCTTGGACTTCACTACTACCATTCACTCTACCATTCTCTCTACCATTCTTTATATATACTCCACTACCATTCATGGACTTCACTACTACCATTCACTCTACCATTCTCTCTACCATTCTTTATATATATTCCACTACCATTCTTGGACTTCACTACTACCATTCTCTCTACCATTCTCTCTATCATTCTTTACAGATACTCCACTACCATTCTTGGGCGCCACCACTACCATTCTTTCTACCATTCTTACGACCATTCTTTATATATATTCCACTACAATTCTTGGACTTCACTACTACCATTCTCTCTACCATTCTTTACAGATACTCCACTACCATTCTTGGACGCCACCACTACCATTCTTTCTACCATTCTTACGACCATTCTTTATATATACTCCACTACAATTCTTGGACTTCACTACTACCATTCTCTCTACCATTCTCTCTACCATTCTTTATATATACTCCACTACCATTCTTGGGCTCCACCACTACCATTCACTCTACCATTCTGTATATAAACTCCACTACCATTCTTGGTCTCCACCACTACCATTCTCTCTACCATTCTCTCTACCATTCTTTATATATACTCCACTACCATTCTTTGGCTCCACCACTACCATTCTTTCTACCATTCTCTCTACCATTCTTTATATATACTCCACTACCATTCTTGGGCTCCACCACTACCATTCTCTCTACCATTCTCTCTACCATTCTTTATATATACTCCACTACCATTCTTTGGCTCCACCACTACCATTCACTCTACCATTCTCTCTACCATTCTTTATATATACTCCACTACCATTCTTGGGCTCCACCACTACCATTCACTCTACCATTCTCTCTACCATTCTTTATATATACTCCTCTACCATTCTTGAACGCCACCTCTACCATTCTCTCTACCATTCTCTCTACCATTCTTTATATATACTCCTCTACCATTCTTGAACGCCACCTCTACCATTCTCTCTACCATTCTCTCTACCATTCTTTATATATACTCCTCTACCATTCTTGAACGCCACCTCTACCATTCTCTCTACCATTCTTACTACCATTCATTATATATACTCCACTAGCATTCTTGGACGCCACCTCTACCATTCTCTCTACCATTCTCTCTACCATTCTTTATATATACTCCACTACCATTCTTGGGCTCCACCACTACCATTCACTCTACCATTCTTTCTACCATTCTTTATATATACTCCACTACCATTCTTGGACTTCACTACCACCATTCTCTCTACCATTCTCTCTACCATTCTTTATATATACTCCATTACCATTCTTGGACTCCACTACTACCATTCACTCTACCATTCTCTCTATCATTCTTTATATATACTCCACTACCATTCTTGGACGCCACCACTACCATTCACTCTACCATTCTCTCTACCATTCTTTATATATACTCCACTACCATTCTTGGACTCCACCACTACCATTCACTCTACCATTCTTACTACCATTCTTTATATATACTCCACTACCATTCTTGGGCTCCACCACTACCATTCACTCTACCATTCTTTCTACCATTCTTTATATATACTCCACTACCATTCTTGAACTCTACCACTACCATTCACTCTACCATTCTTTCTACCATTCTTTATATATACTCCACTACCATTCTTGGACTCCACTACTACCAGTCACTCTACCATTCTTTATATATACTCCACTACCATTCTTGGACTCCACTACTACCAGTCACTCTACCATTCTTTATATATACTCCACTACCATTCTTGGACTCCACCACTACCATTCACTCTACCATTCTCTCTACCATTCTTTATATATACTCCAATACCATTCTTGGACTCCACCACTACCATTCACTCTACCATTCTTACTACCATTCTTTATATATACTCCACTACCATTCTTGGGCTCCACCACTACCATTCACTCTACCATTCTTACTACCATTCTTTATATATACACAACCACTATTCTTGGACTCCAACTATTTTTCTTTATTTCTTGGTCACAAACACATTTTCTCGTCGTCTGATTTGTTTGAAAAGCTCCTGGACAGTTTCTCTTTATATTTCTTTCCCTTAAACACAAATTCTCTTTCTCTTATTTGTGTGAAAAGCCATTGAAGCTTCACTTTATAAATATACTCGTCATGAACACACACTTTCTTTCACGAATTGTCTGAAAACTCTTGGACTGTTTTTCTTTATATTTCTTTAACATATACACACAATTTCTTTCTATTATTATTTGTTTGAAAAGGTTTTAGACTGATTTTATCTTTATATATCTTTGCCATAAACACTAACTTTCTTTCTTTTATTTGTCTGAAAAGCCATTGGACTGTTTTTCTTCACATTTCTTTAATATAAACAAATTTCCTTCCCCTAACTTATTTGAAAACCTCCTGAACTGTTTTTCTTCACATTTCTTTGACACAAACAAATTTTCATTCCATCATTTACTAGAAAACCTTTTAGACTTTTTTTTCACATTTCATTAACATTAAAAAGTTTTCCTTCCCCTGATTTATTTGAAAAGCTCCTGGACTGTTTTTTTTCTTCACATATCATTAGCATAAACAAATTTCCCTTCCCCTCATTTATTTGAAAACCTCCTGGACTGTTTTTTCTTCACATATCATTAACATAAACAAATTTCCCTTCCCCTCATTTATTTGAAAACCTCTTGAGCTGTTTTTCTTCACATTTCTTTAACCCGGTAGCTGCGGGGATCATGTTTCTTAAAGGCTCCTTCCCCTAAGCGAGAAAAATGAGAAAAAATCATCACTCACGCAAACCGTTTCATAATATATATCAACGCATTAGTGATCAGTTTATGCATCATATATTTTGGGGGGTTTATATCATGGCACAAATTTGGCCCCTCGCTGCTACCGGGTTAACATAACAAATTTCTATTCCTATAATTTATGTGAAAACCTCTTGAACTGTTTTTTTTTTCACATCCTTGTATTGTTCATTTATATTTACTTGTCATCTCCATACAATTCTTCTCTCCCTAATTAGTTTGAGAGGACATTAAACAGTTCTCTCTTTTTATTTCTTTAGCATAAACATATTTTCATTTCCCCCTAATTCGTTTGAGAAACCCTGGGACTGTTTTCTTTACACATCTTTGTCATAACAACACATTTTCTTTCCCTAACTTATATAAGGAGACACTGGACTTTCTGTTTATATTTCTTTGCTGATCTCTCTTCGTAAGGTGTTTTGGGGCTGCTGAAAGGATGGCTTATAGGTCGGTTTGGTAGCCGCTTCCGACTCTCACATCAACAATTTCTAAAGGTTAAAAAGGAGATCAATCGAGTTCTAATGAGAATGGTAGTAGAAATGGTAGAAAGAATGGTAGTAGTGAAGTCCACGAATGGTAGTGGAGTATATATGTTCCTTTAGGTTCATGGTACAGAAGAAGGGTCAAACTACCACCAAGGCCATGAAACTACCGTAGGAAATGACCCAAACTCCTACGAAAACCTTGTCAAATACGTGTACTTCTCCCTCTCTACATGCCTCGTCTCTTTAAATAACAAAACAACAATAAACACAAAATCACGTAACCAGAAAACCCTCCTTTAGGTTCATGGTACAGAAGAAGGGTCAAACTACCACCAGGGCCATGAAACTACCCGAGGAAATGCCCCAAACTCCTACAAAAGCATTGTCATATATGTGTACTTCTCCCTCTCTACCTGCTTCGTCTCTTTAAATAACAAAACAACAATAAACACAAAATCACGTAACCAGAAAACCCTCCTTTAGGTTCATGGTACAGAGGAAGGGTCAAACTACCACCAGGGCCATGAAACTACCCGAGGAAATGCCCCAAACTCCTAAGAAAGCCTTGTCAAATATGTGTACTCCTCCCTCTCTACCTGCCTCGTCTCTTTAAATAACAAAACAACAATAAACACAAAATCACGTAACCAGAAAACCCTCCAGCGAACGGAAGTATCAGGTGGCCACAGGAAGCAAACTTTAACCTTTTTCCCCCACCAACCTCTCGTTATCTCAATGAACAACGGCATTAAGAGCGCTGTTGACGTTTTTTGCATTCCTCCTCTGGCCTCTGACACGTTTCCGGATGCGTGAGTTGTGTGATAAAAAGTATAATGTATGGAGGAGAAAGTTCAGTTAAGAAGTGTAGACGTTTATGTGAGGAGAGGCCAAGTGTGTGAAGCGTTAAGTGTTTTGTCGTATGTGTTTGAGTGT
>NC_066528.1:13624514-13644514 GCF_024679095.1 Eriocheir sinensis
ACACACACACACACACAAGGTCACAGGTGGTATGTTAATTAAGGTCCAGGTAAGTCAAGGTCCTGATGAGAGAGAGAGAGAGAGAGAGAGAGAGAGAGAGAGAGAGAGAGAGAGAGAGAAAATGAAAAAAATGTTGGAAAGTAAAAGATATAGAGAGAGAGAGAGAGAGAGAGAGAGAGAGAGAGAAGAAAAAAAGAAAGAAAGAAAGAAAGAAAGAAAGGAAGAGCTAGAATATAAAAAAAAGATAACTTATTGACCCTAAACATTTCTTCATTTCTTTTTTTGTGTGATTCAGATTTTCGTTTCTTTTTTACTTTTTTTTTCTCTCGAGTAATTTCTTCCTCTTGTTAATTAATTGGTGTCGCTAATTTCTACAACCTTTTTTTTTTATGTTAATGATTTTCTTGCGCCTTGGCCTTTTCTATTTACCTATGTACCGTTGCTAATTAGAATATATTTAAGTCTCTCTCTCTCTCTCTCTCTCTCTCTCTCTTTCTTTCTTTTTTTTTTTCTTTTTTTCTTTTTCTTTTTTTTCTTTATTTCCTCCTTTCTCTCTCTCTCTCTCTCTCTCTCTCTCTCTCTCTCTCTCTCTCTCTCTCTCTCTCTCTCTCTCTCTAACTATCTATTTATCTATCTATCTATCTATCTATCTACCTATCTATTTTATGACGAGGAAGGAAGGAAGAGAGAAAGGAAGGGAAGAGAAGAGAGAGAAGGAAGAATAAAAGGTGTGTGTGTGTGTGTGTGTGTGTGTGTGTGTGTGTGTGTGTGTGTGTGTGTGTGTGTGTGTGTGTGTGTGTGTGTGTGTGTGTGAGTGTGTGTGTCTGTCTGTCTGTCCCTCTCTCTGTGACGAAAGAAGGTCTACCAAGAAAGAGGAAAGGAAGGAAGCGACGAAAGAGGAGAGAGATAGCGAGAGAGAGAAAGGAGGAAGAGTGATAGATGGGGCAAGGACGAACCGCTAACACACTAAGAGATGAAGAATGAAGGAAATGGAGGAGGAATATGATGGGTCGTTTTTATATACATTTCCTCTTACAAGTCTCTCTGATGTTTTAAGACTAGTGGAAACCTGTCGTGGAAGTGTGTTTATATTTCTGAGCTTCACTAAAACGTAAGGGTAGTATTTTTTATATATTTTCTTTTTATTTACAGCAAAGGAGACAGCACAAGGGCACACACAAAAAAGGGAACAATAAAAAAAAGCTCGCTACTCGCTGCTCCTGTCAAGAATCCGAAGAGGTGGCCGAAAGAGCAGCCAATTGTCTAAGTCAGTTATCTAAGGTGAATGAAGCAATAGGAGATGGCAGCTATCCGGGAAATTACCACAACTCTTTAAATTCATACACTGGGGCAATAGGAATGATAAATGGATTGCTAAATGCCTCGAAAGAACAGCTGAACAAATCATCCCTAAGAATCTACGTTAATTTCTATCTATTTTTTGGTTCTTTTCCTTTTCTTCGCTTTTCACAAATAAGAATAATATATAGATAGCTAAATGTCTCGGAGGATCAGCTGAGCATCATCCCTAAGAATCTACGTTCATTTCTATCTGTTTGAGCTTCTTTTCATCTGCTTTTCTTCGCTTTTCACAAACAGGAATAATATACAGATAGATAAATGTCTCGAAGGAACAGCGGAACAGCATCCCTAAAAATCTACGTTCATTTCTACCTGTCTTTTGCTTCTTTTCATCCGTTTTTCCTCGCTTTTCATTCCTCTCCACATACCCACTAATGTTTTTTTTTTTTTATCTCAGTACATCCACCCTAATCTGTTCCTGTACTTTCTCTAATTATCTTCACATCTATTCATCTATACATATCGACTCCTCTATTCTCCATCATACCAGTACATACACACTCACATTTGATCACACACCCACATATGATAAGGCTTTCGTAGAGGTTGTGTTGTATTTCCATGGGTAGTTTTATGACCCTAGTGATAGTCTGACAAGGCTTCCGCACCGTGAATGTAAGAAACACTCATCAGAACCCAATTAGTCTCTTTTGTGGCATTTGGTAAAAGTTGTTTTGAGCCGAGAGAGTGGTCACACCTCTTCACGTAGCGGGCAGGGCGAGGGAGGCGAGGGGAGGAAAAGGTGGTTTGGAAATAAATTAGAGTATTGTTGTGTGTCTGGGAGGTCCCGTGGTGTGATGCTATTGTGCTTCCTTGTGCTACTGAAATTTTGATATCTATAATAGGTATAATATAAGAACTCTCAGAAGGGCAACTCAGAACCTCAAAATCTAGGTAAACATTGGATTTTTCTTCTTTATCTTCTTCTTTTATCTTCCTCTTTATCTTCTATTTCATTTTCTATTCTTGTTTTTATTTTTTTGGTCTTGTTTTTCTTGTTCTTCTTGTTCTTCCTGTTGTTCTTGTTTTCCTTATTGGTCTTGCTTTTGTTTTCTTCTACCTCTTATATTTCTTCCTCTTCTTCTTGTTCTTCTTGTTCTTGTTCTTGCTCTTCCTCTTCTTCTTCATTTTCTTTATCATCATCATACTCTTTTTTTTCTTCTTCTTGTTCTTGTTTTTCTTATTATACTACGACTACCACTACTACTACTACTACTACTATTACTACTCCTACTTCTTCTTCTTTTCTTCTTCTTCCTTTTCTTGTTCGTGGCGATGGCGGGCAGGAAGGAAGGCTCCGGCAAAGGGTCACATCCATAGCTTATTGTACAACGCGAGTCCCTTTTTTTCTAACCTTTCTTAAAGCCTCCAGTTACTCAAAGCCGCTCCATAAAACTTGACGTGGCCTTGTCTAACCACGCAAGCAGATACACACACGCACATACACACACACACACACATCGAGGTCGCTTTAGACGGTATAACTAGCTGGCGGGGGCGGCGGAACGGGGCGGGGCAAGGTGGGGGCGAGGCGAGTTGCTTCAAGGCGAGGCGGGGCATGACGGGACTGAGTGAGGGGCAGGCAGGCACTCGGCGAAGGTCACGGCGTAATGACTCGGGAAGGAGCGTGAGGAAGTGAGGCAGGAACAGGAGGGATGGAGGGGAGTGGGAGGGCGAGGCAGCGTTGTCAGATTCCCTTACTCAGCCGCTTCTCTATACCGACTTCCGATCCAAACATTGTCTCCTACACCCAAATAACGAGACTCATTTATAGTTATCATTACAATCGTTAATTCCTGATGTCTTTTGGGGATCGTCAAGTGTAAAAAATTAGTAAACACGATGCTCTGAGTACAACAGTGTGGCAACGGTGGGGCGAGGGTGTAGGGAGAAGAGGAAGAGAGATCAAGGAAGGGGAAAGTTAAGGGAATTATGATACAGGAAAAAGGGAAGAATGGAACAGGAAGAAGATATGGGAAGATGGAAGGAGGTATTGATGGAGAGAGAGAAATATCAAAGTTAAGGGAATTATGATACAGGAAAAAGGGAGGAATGGAACAGGAAGAAGATATGGGAAGATGGAAGGAGGTATTGATGGAGAGGGAGAAATATCAAAGTTAAGGGAATTATGACACAGGAAAAAGATGAAGGGGAGTGATGGGGCAGGGAGAAGATATGGGAAGATGGAAGGAGGTATTGATGGAGAGGGAGAAATATCAAAGGGGGTGTGGAAAGGAGTAGAATGCGGTAGAAAGTGGAGTTAAAGGAATCAAGATGCATAAGAACGATGAAGAGAATTAATGGAGTAAGGAGTGAATGGAAGAGTGTAGATGGAAGAGGAAGAAAGATTAAAGAAGGTGAAGTTAAGTAAATCAACTGCAGGAAAAAGATGAAAAGGGAATAATGGAGCAAAGAGTGAGATGAAAAGGGAGAAATATCAAAGAGTGCAGGAAGAGAGGAAAAACGAAAGAAAGGGAAAATAAAAGAATAAAGATGCAGGAAATGGATAAAAGGGTATTGATGGAGAAAGGTGTGAATAGAAGAAATTATAGGATGAAGAGGAAGACAGATCAAGGAAGGGGAAGATAAAAAGAAAGAAGATGCGGGAAATGGATAAAGGGAGATTGATGGAGAAAGGAGTGAATAGAAGAAATTATAGGATGAAGAGGAAGAAAGATCAAGGAGGGGAAAGATAAACGAAAAAAGATGAAGGAAAAAGATAAAGAGGAACAATGGAGCAGGAGGAAGATAGAAGAAGGTATGAAGGAAATATGAAAGTGAGGTAGGAAGAGGAATAGAATAAGGCGTGTATGAAAATAAAGTTAACTAAAGAAATCAAGATACAGGAAAAGGATGAAGGGAGTGACGAAGCAGGAAGAAGATAGGGGAAGATAAAAGGTTTGGATGCAAGGGGGAAATATAGAAGAGAGCGAGAAGAGAGGTAAAAGGAAGATAGATCGAAGGAGTTGAGAGAAATATAAAAGAGAGCGAGAAGAGAAGTAGAACGAAAGAAAGAGAAAAGGAAGATAGATCGAAGGAGTTGAGAAAAATATAAAAGAGAGCGAGAAGAGAAGTAAAACGAAAGAGAGTGAAAAGAAAGAAAGATCGAAGGAGTTGAGAGAAATATAAAAGAGAGCGAGAAGAGAAATAAAACGAAAGAAAGAGAAAAGGAAGAAAGATTGAAGGAGTTGAAGTTATGGAAATCAGGTGTATAGGAAAAAGATTAAGAAGAATAATGGAGCAGAAGGAAGATAGAAGAAGGTATGGAGGAAATATGAAAATGAGGTAGGAAGAGAAATAGAGTAAGGCGTGTGTGAAAATAGAGTTAACTAAAGAAACCAAGATACAGGAAAAGGATGAAGAAAAGTGATGGAGGAGGAAAAAATTGAAAAGTATAGAATGAGGAAGAAGAGAGAATTAGTAAAACAAAGAAGAAAGTGGAATTAAAGGAATCAAGGTGTAAGAAAATGACGAATGGTGGAGTGCTGGAGAAAGGAATAGATGGATAAAGAGTGAAGTAGAGAGATAGAGTGAAAAGTGATTGATAAAATAAAGGTAAAAAAAAGCAAATTAGGTGAAGGATATTGTGAGGGGAAGAGAGAAAAAGGAAAAGTGAAAAATATAAGATGTGGAGGAGGAGAAAAAAGAGGAAGAGGAGGAGGACGAGGTCGAGATACAGAAAAAAAGAAAGGATACAAATAAAAGAATGAAGGGATTGGAGGATTGAAGTCGAGAGAGAGAGAGAGAGAGAGAGAGAGAGAGAGAGAGAGAGAGAGAGAGAGAGAGAGAGAGAGAGAGGAAGCAGTGAGTTTCCATACCACAAAGTAGCCTCGGTTCCGCCTGTGTGTGTGTGTGTGTGTGTGTGTGTGTGTGTGTGTGTGTGTGTGTGTGTGTGTGTTTAACTCATTACACACACGCACACAAACACGCACACACACCGTCCCCCCTACGAAAAAGTGAACAACAACAACAACAACAACAACAACAGCAACAACAACAACAAACCATCTTTTTAACAACTTTCGCTTTCGGTCAAGGTCAAATGAGTTACCGTAAAAAAAAAAAAAAAAAAACTCCCGGAACAGGTTTTGACTCCTACATCAGCTGACGGAGACACACGCAGAGAGAACCCTTCAACCCCCCCCCCCCGCCCGCTGTTCTTCCTCCCCCACCCATTCCTTGTTGACAGTCCTCCCACTTGTTATAAGACCTTCACGTCTCTTGTTTTCTCTCTCTCTCTCTCTCTCTCTCTCTCTCTCTTCAGGATTTTTTCTTTTCTTTTTTCTTCTCTTTCATTAGCTTCTCTCTTCTCTCCTCTCTTCTTTTCTTTTCTCTTTTTTTCTCTTTTCTTCTCTTTCTTCTTTTTTTTCAATTTTTTTCTCTTCTTTTTTTCTTTTCTTTTCCTTTCTCTTCAGTCTTTCCTGTCATCGTATTCCATTCCATCCCACTCTTCCCTTTCCTTCCCTTCTCTCTCCTTTCTTTCCCTTCCCTTCCCTTTCCTTTCCTTTCCTTTCCTTTCCTTCCCTTCCCTTCCCTTCCCTTTCCTTTCCTTTCCTTTCCTTTCCTTTCCTTTCCTTCCCTTCCCTTCCCTTTCCTTTCCTTTCCTTCCCTTCTCTCTCCTTTCCTTCCCTTCCCTTTCCTTCCCTTCCCTTCCCTTCCCTTCCCTTCCCATCCCCTCCTGTCCTGTCTCTTTCCTTCCATTGCCATCCCCTCCCGCCCTGTCCCTTCCCTTCCCTTCCCTTCCCTTCCTTCCCATCCCTTCCCTTCCCTTCCCGTCCCCCGTTGACAATCTTCCCGTTAGTAATATAGAGTCTTCCCGCACTTTTGTTTATTCCCGTTCCTTCCCGTTGCTCTGGTGAACGTTAGAAGTGCAAGAAAACCAGAGGAAAAAAGTGCGGTGGGGAGGTGAAGTGGACGGGCAGGGTAAATATGCTTTGCCTGAGAGAGAGAGAGAGAGAGAGAGAGTAAAATAAAAAAGAGGGAAACTGAATCTATAGTGCATTGAAATTACCAAGAGGATAAAAAGCTATTCCAGATGAACTGATACAGATTACTTTTTTTTCTCTCCTCTTGTGACATTCTGGCACCTTTGAACGGTATCTACATAGGCATTGAAATCTCTCCCGGGAACATATCTAAATCGGTCAAGGAGAATAACACATGATTTCCTTTCTTCTCTTGGTCAATAGTAAGTTTTTTTTTTTTTTGTTCAGCAGCGACTAGAAGACATATCAGAACGGTATCTATAGAGCATTGAAATTAACAAGAAAATAATCCTGGTGCAATGATATAAAAGACATACAGTTTCTTCTCTTCTATGCTCTTCTTTTCTCTTCTCTTCTCTTCTTTTCTCTTCTCTTCTCTTGTTTTCTTCTCTTCTATGCTCTTCTTTTCTCTTCTTTTCTCTTCTCTTCTCTTCTTTTCTCTTCTCTTCTCTTGTTTTCTTCTCTCCTCTTCTTCTCTTCTCTTCTCTTCTATGCTCTTCTTTTCTCTTCTCTTCTCTTCTTTTCTCTTCTCTTCTCTTCTTTTCTCTTCTCTTCTCTTCTTTTCTCTTCTCTTCTCTTCTTTTCTCTTCTCTTCTCTTATTTTCTCTTCTCTTCTCTTGTTTTCTCTTCTCTTTTCTCCTCTCTCCTGTCCTCTTTTCTCTCACCCCTCCTTTTCTCTCCTCTTCTCTTCCCTTCTCTCCTCTACTCTTCTCTGCTTTTCTCTCTTCTCTTTTCTCATTTTCTTTTCCCTTCCCTTCTTCTCTTTCCTTCTCTTCCCTTCCCTTCTCTTCAATGATATCAACTTCCTTTCAGGGTCGCTAAACTGCACCTCTGAACGATATCTATCAGGGCATTGAAATCTCCAAGCAATAATTATCCTGACCAACTAAAATCTTTCTTGCAACCTTATATTTTGGACTTACTGATGCTGCTTATTTTCTGTTGACATCCGCATCATTATTAAAGCGATGAGATTAAGCTAGAGAGGAGTAACACGTTGTTTCTTCTTTTCTCTTCTTCAATAGTTATGATCTACTTTAAGCGGTCACTACAACATGCCTCTGAACGGTATCTACATGAGCATTGAAATCTCTCATGCCTCTGAACGGTATCTACATGAGCATTGAAATCTCCCATGCCTCTGAACGGTATCTACATGAGCATTGAAATCTCCCATGCCTCTGAACGGTATCTACAGAAGCATTGAAATCTCCCATGCCTCTGAACGGTATCTACAGAAGCATTGAAATCTCCCATGCCTCTGAACGGTATCTACATGAGCATTGAAATCTCCCATGCCTCTGAACGGTATCTACATGAGCATTGAAATCTCCCATGCCTCTGAACGGTATCTACATGAGCATTGAAATCTCCCATGCCTCTGAACGGTATCTACAAAAGCATTGAAATCTCCCATGCCTCTGAACGGTATCTACATGAGCATTGAAATCTCCCATGCCTCTGAACGGTATCTACAGAAGCATTGAAATCTCCCATGCCTCTGAACGGTATCTACATGAGCATTGAAATCTCCCATGCCTCTGAACGGTATCTACATGAGCATTGAAATCTCCCATGCCTCTGAACGGTATCTACATGAGCATTGAAATCTCCCATGCCTCTGAACGGTATCTACAGAAACATTGAAATCTCCCATGCCTCTGAACGCTACAGAAACATTGAAATCTCCCATGCCTCTGAACGGTATCTACAGAAACATTGAAATCTCCCATGCCTCTGAACGGTATCTACAGAAGCATTGAAATCTTCCATGCCTCTGAACGGTATCTACATGAGCATTGAAATCTCCCATGCCTCTGAACGGTATCTACAGAAGCATTGAAATCTCCCATGCCTCTGAACGGTATCTACAGAAGCATTGAAATCTCCCATGCCTCTGAACGGTATCTACATGAGCATTGAAATCTCCCATGCCTCTGAACGGTATCTACAGAAGCATTGAAATCTCCCTTGCCTCTGAACGGTATCTACATGAGCATTGAAATCTCCCATGCCTCTGAGCGGTATCTACAGAAACATTGAAATCTCCCAGTAATACGATTTTTCATGGGTCGAGAGGAGTAACACGGGATTTCTTTTTTTTTCTATAGCAACTTTTCTTTCCTCAGCGTAACATCTTTTTATATCTTTGCTTAATATGATTGTTTTTTCACCTGTTCTCATTATTCATCCAACGTGGACTTTATTTTCCTTCATTTGTCTTCACTCATGTATTGCTTTCTTCTTTTCTACTGTAGCGCCCGTATCACCATACAACACACCTCTGAACGGTATCTAAAGAGCATTGAAATTTCCAAGCAACAAGTACAGCAGTTGAACATAGTCTTCGCAGGCAAATGTTTTCTGTAAGTGGCCACGAGAACACACCTCTGCCGGTATCTAAAAAGCATTAAATCTCTCCTCGGGGATGGTGATGGGTGATAAGCGTGCTGGCGCGGCGTCCTTGAGGGCCAGGGTTCAAACAGTCCGGTGCTACAAGCTGACAGTTTTCAGTCATCGCCGAGCGCTAAAGCGGCTATTACACTGGGCAAATTTTCCGTGGATCTTCAGTCAAACCACGATTTCCGCTAGCGTGGTTCTCATTTGTTTCTTGTTATTGCTGCTGCTGCTGATGGTCAGTAATACCGTCGTCCTTCGTTGACATCTACCGCAGCTTTGGAAGATCGTGGACACGTCAGAAAACCACGGAAATATGAGAACCACGCCAGCGGAAATCGTGGTTTGACTGAAGATCCATGGAAAATTTACCCAGTGTAATAGCCCCTTTAAGACTACCCACATGCTGACCCGATGACAACTTATCAATCCGGACTCTAATGAAGCTCTCTAAAGGGGATCAAGTGGAGCTCCGGGGGGCAGCATGAGCCAAGGAAGATGGCGCCTCTATAAAAAAACACCCCAGCGTCACTAACGAGCTGGGACCGACTAACAGGCCTCTAAATAAAGACCTACCTGCGCTATAGGCTGAACGTAAAAATATAAAAAAATAAAGCCACAGGTATCCCATTTGAACCGAGGAACACAACATACGGTTTCATGCTCCCACCCAGCCTCACTTCGCGTCCCTTCTCTTCCTTTCCCTTTCCTTCTCTTCCCTACACTTCCCTTCGCTTCCCTTTCCTTCCGTTCCCTTCCTTCCTTCCTTCCTTCCTTCCTTTCCTTCCTTCCTTCCTTCCTTCTTTCCTTATCTTCTCTTCCTTCCTTCCTTCCTTCCTTCCTTCCCTTCCCTTCCCTTCCCTTCCCTTCACTTCCCTTCTCTTCCCTTCCCTTCCCTTCCCTTCCCTTCCCTTCCCTTCCCTTCCTTACACTTCCCTTTCCTTACATTATCTTCTCTTTCCTTCCCTTCCCTTCCCTTCCCTTCCCTTCCCTACACTTCCCTTCTCTTCCCTTCCCTTCCCTTCCCTTCCCTTCCCTTCCCTTCCCTTCTCTTCCCTACACTTCCCTTCCCTTCCTTTCCCTTCTCTTTCCTTTCCTTTCCTCTCCACCCCTTCCCTTACCTTCCCTTCCCTTCCCATTCCTTCCCTTCCCTTCCCTTCCCTTCCCTTCCCTTCCCTTCTCTTCCCTTCCCTTCCCATCCCTTTCGTTCTCTTCCCTTCCCTTCCCTTCCCTTCCCTTCCCTTCCCTTCCCTTCCCTTCTCTTCCCTTCCCTTTCCATCCCTTTCGTTCTCTTCCCTTCCCTTCCCTTCCCTTCCCTTCCCTCCCGTATTACTCTCTCTTCTGCCGCCTTGAGTGGCTGGCGCCAACTCGAGGCTGGGTGGGTCATGCAGTCTGGTAGCAGGAAGTGTCTGTCTGTCTGTCTGTCTGTCTGTCTGTCTGTCACCACGTTGTCGGTTTAAGTGACAGTCTAAAACGTCTTCACTTTAATCAATTGTATTTAAAATGTCTTGAGTTTAATGTATGTTTTTATTTTTATTTTTCAATTATTTTTTACATATTCTATTCCCCTTCCCTTCCCTTTCATTTCCCTTTCATTTCCATCCCGTCCCTTTCCTTCCCTTCTCCTCCCTTCCTTTCTCTTTGCTTCCCGCCCTATCCCTCCCCTTCTCTTCCCTTACCTTCTCTTTCCTTCCCTTCCCTTTCTCTTTCATTCCTTCCAGTCCCTTTCCGCCCCTTCCTATCTCTTCCCTTCCCTTTCCTTCTCGTCCCCTCCCTTCCCTTCTCTTCCCATTCCTTCCCTTCCCTTCCCTTCTCTTCCCTTCCCATCCCGTCCCTTACCTTCCCTTTCCTTCTCTTCCCTCCTTTTCATTCCCTTCCCATCCCTTCCCTTCCGTTCCCTTTCCTTCCCTTCCCTTCTCTTCCATTCCATTCCATTCTCTTCCCTTCCCATCCCGTCCCTTACCTCCCCTTCCTTTCCCTTCCCTTCCCTTCCTTTCCCTTCCCTTCCCTTCCTTTCCCTGTCCTTTAACTTTATTTACTTTATTATTCTATTACATTACTTTATCCATTATTTTTATTTACTTTTTTCCTCTCTACAAACTTATGAATCCTTGGGAACACATTTTTTTATATCTCTGTTTAATAGAATTATTTTTTTCCGCTTTTTATCTTTATTTATCCAACGTGGACTTTATTTTTCTTTATTTATCTCCACTTATGTGTGTGTTTATGTCTTGTATCAATTATGTATCAATCTATAGTTCATTTCTTTATAATATTATCTTTGTTGAATATGATTGTTTTTTTCTCTACTTTCTCTTCTTATTTATCCAACGTGAACTTTATTTTTCTTTATTTATCTTCACTTATGTATGTGTTTATGTCTTGTATCAATTATGTATCAATCTGTAATTCATTTCTTTATAATATTATCTTTGTTGAATATGATTTTTTTCTCTACTTTCTCTTCTTGTTTATCCAACGTGTACTTTATTTTTCTTTATTTATCTCCATTTATGTATGTGTTTGTGTCTTGTATCAATTATGTATCAATCTGTAATTCATTTCTTTATAATATTATCTTTGTTGAATATGATTGTTTTTTCTCTACTTTCTCTTTTTATTTATCCAACGTGGACTTTATTTTGCCTCACTATTCTTCATTTATGTATTGCTTTCTTCTTTATCTTGTCACGTCCGTATTCCATTCTATATTAGCTTTGTTTAGTACGATCGTTTTTTCTCCCCTTTTTCTCTTTTTATTCATCCACAGTGGACTTCATTTTCATTATTCATCTACACTTATGTATGCTTTTGTGTCTTCCATCAATTATGTATCAATCTGTAATTCATTTTTTTTTATTTTTGTTGTATATGATTTTTTTCTTCTATTTTCTCTTCTTGTTTATCGAACGTGAACTTTATTTTGCCTCACTAATCTTCACTTATGTATTTCTTTTTTTCTTTATCTTGTCACGTGTATTTCATTTTATATTATCTTTGTTTAGTATGGTCGTTTTTTCTCCCCTTTTTCTCTTCTTATTCATCCAAGGTGGACTTTATTTTGCCTCACCAACCTTCATTTTTGTATTGCTTTCTCCTTTTTTTTCTTGTTATGTCCGTATTTCATTTTATATCATCTTTGTTTAGAATGGTCGTTTTTTTCTCCCCTTTTTCTCTTCTTATTCATCCACGGTGGGCTTCATTCTATTCACAGATCATTGCTTTTTCCTTCAGGTTGTCACGTCCGTATCTCATACATATCCTTTTTTTTAATCTTTGTTCAATATGACTGTTTTTCTTCCACTCATTCTCAAGAGGGACTCCATTTTCCTTCATTTTCCTTTCATTATCTTATTTCATGTATTGCTTTCTTCTTTCTATTGTCACGTCCGTATCTCCTACATAGTCCATCTTTTTTAATCTTTGTTCAATATGACTGATTTTCTTCCACTCATTCTCAAGAGGGACTCCATTTTCCTTCATTTTCCTTTCATTATCTTAACTCATGTATTGCTTTCTTCTTTCTATTGTCACGTCCGTATCTCCTTCATATCCTTTTTTATTTTAGCTTTGTTCAATATGACTGTTTTTCTTCCACTTATTCTCAAGAGGGACTTCACTTTCCTTCATTTTCCTTTTATTATCTTAACTCATGTATTGCTTTCTTCTTTCTATCGTCACGTCCGTATCTCCTACATATCCTTTTTTTTAATCTTTGTTCAATATGACTGATTTTCTTCCACTTATTCTCAAGAGGAACTTCATTTTCCTTCATTTTCCTTTCATTAACTTACCTCATGCATTGCTTTCTTTCTCCTATCCCTATGTCCGTATCTCCTTCATATTTTTTTTTTTTTAGCTTTGTTCAATATGACTTTTTCTTCCACGTATTCTCAAGAAGGGCTTCATTTTCCTTCATTTTCCTTTTATTATCTTATCTCATGTATTGCTTTCTTCTTTCTATCGTCACGTCCGTATCTCCTACATAGTCCACTTTTCATATCTTTGTTCAATATGATTTTTTTTTCTTTTCCACTTTTACTCAAGAGGGACTTCATTTTCCTTCATTTTCCTTTCATTATCTTAAATCATGTATTGTTTTCTTCTTTCTATTGTCACGTCAGTATCTCCTACATAGTTCATCTTTTTATATCTTTGCTCAATATGATTTCCTTTTCTCCACTTTTACTCAAGAGGGACTTCATTTTCCTTTATATATATTTAGTCAGGTGTTCTTTTCTGTTTCTGTCACACTCATATCTTCTGCTTCTCTTCTCTCTTCTCTTCTCCTGAGTTTCTCTTATTTGCCATACAGACGAAGACTTACAACACTAATCTTCCTCTTCTCCTCCACCACCTCGCGTCCTTAAGTCAAATAGCATGAGGCTTGTGAAAGTGTGCGGCTGGGAAGTGAAGGAAGTCCGTGAAGGTAGGGAAGGAAGGGAGGGAGGGAGGTAAGGAAGGAAGGAAGGAACGCGGAAACAGCAGGAAACGATGATGCAAAGAAAGATGGGATGAGAGGAATGAGCAAGAAGGGGGAAGATAAAAAAGAGGGGAAGGAAGGAAAGAGAAAGAAGAGGAAAGAGGAAAAGGGGAAGAAAGAAAGGAAGGAACAAGGGAACATGGAAACATTGAAACACGGAGAGACAGGCAACAGGAAATCTATTGTCTCACTTTGTGGTTGCCCGCTCGACAGTCACTTGGTGACCGCTCCGGTCCAGAACATCTCGGGACGTGCGTCAAGTTTACTCCTGTTGCAAAGAAGTAACGGTCTGTGCGATTCTTTAAGATGAAGGTTTCCACACTTACTATTTCTGTGGGGAGGTTGTTTCAATGTCGCATGACTCGATTTGAAAAGAAACTCCTGACTGTATTTCATAGCCTCGGTTGAATAAGTAGACCGCTGTTTCTAGTTCTTGAGTTGGTTTGTTGCCCAAAGTGGTCGACGTTACTGAACTTCTTCACGTATTTGAAGACCTGTTTCATATCTCCTTAAAAGAGTGTCCTTTCCAGCGTGAAGAGGTTGAGTCACTCGAGTCGTTCTTCATACGGCCGAGTCCTCAAGGGTGGAATAATTTTAGTAGCACGTCGCTGAACTCGCTCTAATAATTCGATGTCCCTACTGTAGCTAGGTGACCAGAACTGCACCGCATACTCGAGGTGAAGTCGTAATAAAAACTGTCGTATCATCAAGTTATACAAGGATAACATTACTTCCGGCGTCTTACATTCAAAGTTCCTCGCTATGAACCCGAGCATAGTATTGGCTCTGTTATATGTTTGTTTTTAAAGAGCTTGGCGTGTTGCAGGTTACTGCTGATGGTGACTCCAAGATCTGATTCTCATGCACGACCTGCAGAAGTTTCCCACGCATGCTGTGTGTATGGTTACTATGTCTGGACCCAAAATGCATGACTACACTTGTCAACGTTGAATGACATTTGCCGTTTTTCAGATCACTGGATGATCTCGTCAAGGTCCCTCTGGATGGTGTCGCAACTGGCTGTCGTGAGGACCCTTCCGCCCACTGCGGTGTCATCAGCAAACTTTGATAGGGGGAATTTTAGTCCTGTATCCAGATCATTGATGTATTAGATAAAGGAAATGGGTCCCAGATGGAGGAGGAGGAGGAGGAAGAAGGGAAGGAAGGAAGGAGCAAGAAGGAGGAGGAGGAGGAAGAGGAGAAGAGGAGAAGGAAGGGGCAAGAAGGAGGAGGAGAAGAGGATAAGGAAGGGGCAAGAAGGAGGAGGGGGAGGAAGAGGAGAAGGAAGGAAGGGGCAAGAAGGAGGAGGAAGAGGAGAAGAGGAGAAGGAAGGAAGGGGCAAGAAGTAGGAGGAAGAGGAGAAGAGGAGAAGGAAGGAAGGGGCAAGAAGAAGGAGGAGGAAGCGGGGAAGAAAGGAGCAAGGAGTAGGAAGAACACATTGACGGACGGAGGAAAAAGTAAGCCAACGGTGAGTTCAGTCGAGTGTGGCGGATGACCGATCGCTTGTAAGTCAGAGTTCATGACTGACACGGAGGGAACACTGGAGGGGGAACGAAAGAAAAAGAATAGGGAAACGGAGCGTGAGGGAAAAAAAAGGTGGGAAAAAATAAAAATCAGCACAACGGAAAACAAACGAAAACAAAGAAAGAAAAAACAACGACCAAAAAACAAAGTCAGCTCAACATGAAAGGAAATCAAAACAAAAAAAAGAAAGATGAGAAAAACAAATAAAAAACCAAGAAACCCAAATCACACATCACGGCAACCACTTAAAATAAAACTCGCCTGCGCCAGTAAAACAACACACAAGAAAAAAAAATCCAGAAAAGGAAAAACCAGAAAAAAAACACGACAGCAAAGTACTTAACGCATAAAAAAAAACATTATAAGTTGAATTATACAAACTAATCCATTTCAACACACACAAACAAAAGGTGGTGATGGTAGAGGTAGACGGGAAGGAGGGAGGGAGGGGGGAGGGAGGGGAAGGAGGGTAAAAGGTAAGGTAGGTAAGGTAAGGTAAGGTAAGGTAAGGTAAGGTAAGGTAAAGTAAGATTGGAAGCATAAGGAAACAGAAACACAAGGGAGAGAGGGAGGTAAGGTAGAAGATAAGATAAGGCAAGGTAAAGTAAGGTAAGGTAAGGTAAGGTAAGGTAAGGTAAGGTAAGGTAAGGTAAGGTAAGGTAAGGTAAGGTAAGGTAAGGTAAGGTAAGGCAAGGAGAGATAAGGCAAGGTAAGGTAAGGTAAGGCAAGGCAAGGCAAGGCAAGGTAAGATAAGGCAAGGTAAGGTAAGGTAAGGCAAGGTAAGAGAAGGTAAGGTAAGGTAAGGTAAGGTAAGGTAAGGCAAGGTAAGATAAGGTAAGGTAAATTAAGGTAAGGCAAGGCAAGGCAAGGTAAGGTAAGATAAGGTAAGGCAAGGCAAGGTAAGGCTGAAAATATAAGGAAATAAAAACAAAGTGAAATGAAGGTAAGACTGAAACTATAACCAAAAAACAAACATCATCATCATCATCATCATCACCAGAAGCAGAAGAGCCAGCCCCACCCACGCCCCCGCCCTAGAAGCTGACATTGAAAGCCCCGATAGACTCTTCCTTAATTCCTACCACTAATTTCTTCCTCGTCCGGGGCTCCGCGGCGCAACACTTCCCTCTCTCGTTGTTATTTTCCTGCCTCTGAGGCCACCTTGAGACTCCAATTACTGGGAGCGTGCAGGTAAGTGAGGCCTGCGCGCGTGGCCGAGGAAGGAAGGAAGGAGAAGGAAGGGGAAGAGGAGGAGGAAAAGACGGAGGAGGAAGAGAATGGGGAGGAGGTGAATAAGGAGGAGGAGGAGGAAGAGGAGGAGGAGGAGGAGGAGGAGGAGGAGGAGGGAAGAAAAAAGAAGAGTGGGTTATTGAAATAGAAAGAAAATACAAAAATGGGGGAAATATCAAACAAGAAAACGCAACAGAAAGAATAAGAGAAAGAAATGGAGGAAAAGGAAATAAGAAAAAGGAGGAAGAGAAGAGAAAGGAGAGGAAGGGAAGCACTGGATATTGAATGAAGAAAGAAACAAGGAAAAAAGGAATATAGAAGAGAGGAGGAGGAGGAGGAGGAGGAGGAGGAGGAGGAAAAGGAGATAAGAAAAAGGAGGAAGAGAAGAGAAAGGAGAGGAAGGGAAGCACTGGATATTGAATGAAGAAAGAAACAAGGACAAAAGGAATATAGAAGAGAGGAGGAGGAGGAGGAGAAGCATGGAAACACGGAAAGGCTTTTGGCACATTACAAGGTTGATCGCTCTAGTGCCGTGATTTTCCTGACAGTCACTTGGTGTCCTCAGACCAGTTCAAATCACTTCGGTGCGTAAGTTTATTTTACTCCTGTTGCCACGAAGTAACGGTCGATGTGATTTCTGAAGGGGTTGATGGTTTCTGCACTTACTACTTCAGCAGGGAGGTCGTTCCAGTGGCGTATGACTCGTTTACAGAAGGAACTCGTGCTAATGTCTGTATTGCATCGCTTCGCTTGAATGGGAAGACCGTTGTTTCTGGTTCTTGAGTTGGTTTGAAGCTTAAAAACTTGGAGTGGTTGATGTTACTAAAATTCTCTAAGTACTTGAACACCTGAATCATATCTCTTCGTAACGGGAAGGATGGAGGGAAGGCGCAAATAAAAAGGAGGAGGAAAAAGAGGTTAAGGAAGGAAGGAGGAGGAAAAAGAGGTTAAGGAAGGAAGGAGGAGGAAAAAGAGGATAAGGAAGGAAACAGCAAGACGAAGAAGAAGAAGGGAAGGAAAGAAGGAGCAAGAAAGAGGAAGAGGGGAAGAAAGGAAGGGGCAAGAAGGAGAAGGAGAAGAGGGGAAAGAAGGAAGGAGCAAGAAGGAATAAGAGGAAGAGGGGAAGGAAGGAGCAAGAAGGAAAAGGAGAAGAGAGGAAGAAAGGAAGGAGCAATAAGAAGAAGAAGGAGAAAAAGGGAAGGAAGAAAGAAGCAAGAAGAAGGAGAAGGAGAAGAGGGGAAGGAAGGAAGGAGAAAGACGGAGGTGGAGAAAAGGGGAAGGAAGGAAGAAGAAGGAAAAGGAAAAGTGGGGAAGGAAGAAAAGGGGAAAAAAGGAAGGAGGAAGAAGGAGGAGGAGAAGAAGAAGAAAGGAGAAGGAGGAGGAGGAGGAGGAGGAGGAGGAGAGGGGAAGACCTTGATGAACGCAAACCTTTAAGAAAACGAACTTCAAATCTTCCAAAAATCATCGTTCACCTTCGTTACAAAAAAATACAATAACCACAAACCTAAGTAACAACCTAAAACACTAACCAAACCTTCACTAATCTATTTTACACTGAAGAAGAGTTTGCTGAGCCCCGTTGAAATTTTGAGCATCCTGTCATCTCAAAAACGAGAAACTGAACAGGGCGATATAAAAAGAAACATCGCGAAGGCCTCTGGAAATGGTAAGTCGGAAGTGCTCTCAATGTTTCCGCGGACGATGCTTAAAGAGACACCCGACGAAAGTTTTGGTCTTCTTCGCTACACTTTTCGTTCACAGGAGGAGGAGGAGGAGGAGGAGGGGGGGGAGGTTCTGGTGGTTCTCCCCTTCCCTTCCTCCTTCCTTCCCTCCCTCCTCCTTCTCCTTCCTTCCTCCCCCTTAACCTTTGCCTCTTGTGTTGCATCTCTCCTCCTCCTCCTCCTTCTCTTTCCTTCCTCCCCCTTAACCTTTGCCTCTTGTGTTGCATCTCTCCTCCTCCTCCTCCTCCTCCTCCTCTTCTATCAGTAACTTTCTTCATCATCTCCTTTAGTTATTTTTCCATTGTTATTTTGCTCTATATATTCTTCATTCTCCACTTTGCCTCCTCCTCCTCTTCTTCCTCTTCCTTCCTCCTCCCATCTCTCTCTCTCTCTCTCTCTCTCTCTCTCTTCCTTCTTCACCCTTTCTCTCCTCTCTCTTCCTCCTCATTTTATTTATTTATATCAACATTTTTATTCTCCGTTTTGTATTCTCCTTTACAACTCCTTTCTCTTCTTCCTCTTCCTTCCTCGTCATTCCTCTTTCCTTTCTCCTTCTCCGTTTCTCCATTCTTCATTCTCCATTTTGCCTCCTCCTTCACGCATTCCCTTCTCTCCTTCCTCTTTCTTCCTCTCCCCTTTCTCTTTCCCCTCTCTCCCTTCTATCCGTCTCCTTCTCCTCCACCTCCTCGCTGTTTTACTTTATCTCAACATTTTCATTCTTAACTTTGCATCCTTCTCTTCATCCTTCCTCTTCATTCTCTCTCCCTCTTCGTTTTACTGACTTATCTCTCCTTTTTCACTCTCTACCTCCAAATCTTGTATTCTATCTCCTCGCTGTTTTACTTTCTACATTTTCATTCTCCAGTTTGCATCCTTCTCTTCATCCTTCCTCTTCCCACTCTCTCCCTCTTCGTTTTTTCTGACTTATCTCTCCTTTAATCACCCTCTACCTGCAGTTCTTGTATTCTCTCTATGTCTCTTCACAAGTTCTGCGTCTCTGTTTCTATTTCCACACTTTGGTATTTATGTATTCGCTTCATAATCTGACTTTCCTGACCTGACTTCTAATAGGCCTTTTCATTTTAACGCACCTTCCCTGCTGTCTGTTCTTTTTCTTCCTATTCCTTTTTTTCTGTACATTTTTTTTCTCCCTTCCCTTTCATCCTCTTCCTCACCCCCGCCGTCCACTTCTATACATCGTCTCCCAACCACTACCACTACCACCAACCCCTTCCACTACAACCACTGATACTACTTATATCAACCACCACCATCACTACTACTACTACTACTACTACTACTACTACAACTAACCTCACCACCACCACTATCTTGTTCTGTGTGTGTGTGTGTGTGTGTGTGTGTGTGTGTGTGTGTGTGTGTGTGTGTGTGTGTGTGTGTGTGTGTGTGTGTGTGTGTGTCTGTGTGTTTCAGTCAAGATTCTAAACAGGAAAAGGAAATAAAAAAAACAGACAAGCGTGATATATTTCATTCCCACCCTCGTTATGTGTGTCTATACCTACTTCCGTGTGTGTGTGTGTGTGTGTGTGTGTGCCAAACGTGAAACAACAAAAACAAACAATTGATAATCTTTCCACACAGGTCAGAGGAGGTGAAATTTTTTGTTCCACTCACGAGGAAAAAAAAAATCTTCTTCCTCCTTCTTCCTCCCTCTTCCTTCCTCTTCATTTTCCTCTTTTTTTCATTTTCTTCGTAATTTTCCTTTCTTATACTTCTTTTTGTGTGACCTTTCTAGTTATCAAAATCATCGAACTCGTCTTTCTCCTCTTTTCTCCCTCCTCATTTTCTTCTTTCTTCATTTTCTTCGTCATTTTCTTTTCTTATATTTCTTTTTGTGTGACCTTTCTAGTTATCAAAATCATCGAACTCTTCTTTCTCCTCTTTCCTCTCTCCTCATTTCCTCTCCCTCTTTCTTCTTTCTTCCTCTTTTCCGTTCTTAATTTTTTGTTGTATGATCGCTTCACCGTCTATTATCAACCGTTTTATTTTTCTCTATTTTTCTGCACAGTTGTCAAAATCCTCGAACTCTTCTTTCTCCTCTTTTCTTCTTCATTTTCCTCTTTCTTTCTCTTCTTCGTCATTCGCCGTTCCTATTTTTCTTTTTGTATGACCGCTTAACCATTTCATATCAACTCTTTATTTTTCTCTATCTTTTTTTTTCAGAGTTGTCTTACTATGCGAACTCTTCTTCCTCCTGCCTCCTTCCTTATTTTTTTCCTTCTTCCTCTTCTTCGTAGCTTTCCGTTCCTCTTTTTTATTGAATGACCGCTTCAA
>NC_066528.1:13649514-13664514 GCF_024679095.1 Eriocheir sinensis
ATAAAGGGAGAAGGAATAAAAGGGAGGAGGAAGGAAGAAGATAGGTAAAAAATGAGGGCGGTAAGGTAGTAGTTAAGTAGGTAAATAGGGAGGCTGGGTTGGAAGGGAGGGAGGAAGGAAGGAAGGGAGGGAGGAAGGGAGGAGGATTGGTAGGTAGGCAGGGAGGTGGGGAGGGAGGAAGGGAGGGAATGGAGAGGGAGGGAAGGAAACGAAGGGAGGAAGGAAAGGAGATTGGTTGGTAGGCAGGGAGGTAGGGAGGGAGGAAGGGAGGGAATGGAGAGGGAGGGAAGGAAACGAAGGGAGGAAGGAAGGAAGATTGGTAGGTAGGCAGGGAGGTGGGGAGGGAGGAAGGGAGGGAATGGAGAGGGAGGGAAGGACACGACGGGAGGAAGGACGGGAGATTGGTAAGTAGCTATAGATATGGAGGAGAGAGAGAGAGAGGAGAGAGAAGGAGAAGAAAATGGAAGAGAGAGATGAAAAAATAAAAATCACACACACAAAAAAAAATCATATTACTCGTTGTCTGTCTGTCTGTCTGTCTGTCTGTATGTATGTATGTATGTATGTATGAATGAGATACTGAATAAGTTTGTATAAGTATGTATAAGACCTCTCTCTCTGTCTATCTATCTATCTATTTGTCTATCTATCTATCTATCTATCAACTCATCAACCTTGCCCTTCCTCCCCCTTTCACCTTGGCACAAATGCTTGCTTCTTAGGCCTATCTATGGGAAGGGAGAGGCCTATGCTACCTCTCCCTCCTTCCTTCCTTCCTTCCTTCCCTTTTCTCTTTCTTTCTTCTTTTTTATATTTTTCTTCCTTTCTTCCTTCCTTTCTTTCTGTCTGTTGTCTTTCTTTCCTTTTCTTTCTTCTTTCCTTCCTTCCTTCCTTCCTTTCCTTATCTCTTCCTTTCTTCCTTTCTTTCTATCTTTCTTCCTTTCTTTTTGTCTGTGTCTTGTCTTTCTTTCCCTCTTCCTTCCTTCCTTCCTTCCTTCCCTTATCTCTTTCTTTCTTCCTTTCTTTCTATCTTTCTTCCTTTCTTCCTTTCTTTTTGTCTGTGTCTTGTCTTTCTTTCCCTCTTCCTTCCTTCCTTCCTTCTTTCCTTCTTTTCTTCCTTCCTTCTTTCTTTCCTTCCTTCCTTCCTTCCTTCCCTTATCTTTCTTCCTTCCTTCCTTCCTTCCTTCCTTCCTTCTTTCCTTCCTTTCTTCCTTCCTTCCCTTATCTCTTTCTTTCTTTCTTCCTTTCTTTCTATCTTTCTTCCTTTCTTTCTGTCTGTCTGTCTTGTCTTTCTTTCCCTCTTCCTTCCTTCCTTCCTTCCTTCCTCCTTCCCTCCATCTCCCAGCCAGTAATTACACCCACTCTCACTTTTCCTCCCCCTTACCTCCACTTCTCCCTCATCCTCCTCCTCCTCCTCCTCCACTTCTCTTCCTCTTCCTCTTCCTTCTCTGTGGTTCTGTCTTTCATAATCTTCTCTTCCGATTTCAGAGACGTTTGACCTTCGTAATTTTATGAAGCAGTGTGTGTGTGTGTGTGTGTGTGTGTGTGTGTGTGTGTGTGTGTGTGTGTGTGTGTGTGTGTGTGTGTGTGTGTGTGTGTGTGTGTGTGTTTTTCCTCTATCTATCTTTCTATCTTGCTATCTTTCTGTCTATCTATCTATCTATCTATCTATCTATCTTCTCAATCTATTAGTTCCTTTCCTCTTTTCTGCGTCTTATTTTTCTCTGTATTTTCCATTTTTCTCTTCTTGCTTTTTTTTTTGCCATTGTTTTATTTTATTTTTTTTCCACCTTAAATTTTACAGTCACTTCTTCATTCTCTTGTTTTCGTTCACCGTTTCTTGGCTGCCTTTCTATTTTTTTTTTCATTTCGTTCCCCCTCCTTTTCCTTTTCTCACAATCTCCTCCACTTCACTTCTTCCACTTTCTCCTCACTCTCTTTTCTTCTGTGCGTTTTTACTCCACTTAATCAATTTTTTCGGCATTCTGTCTATCTATTCTATTTAACTTAAGTCCACCTCTTCCTTCTCTCCCAATCTCCTCTACTCCACTTCCTCCACCTTCTCTCCACTCTCTTCTGTGCGTTTTTACTCCACTTAATCATTTTTTCGGCATTCTGTCTATCTATTCTATTTAACTTAAGTCCACCTCTTCCTTCTCTCCCAATCTCCTCTACTCCACTTCCTCCACCTTCTCTTCACTCTCTTCTCTTCTCTGCGTTTTCACTCCACTTCCTCAATTTCTTCCGCATTCTGTCTATCTATTCTATCTAACTTAAGTCCACCTCTTTCTTCCCACCTTCTGGTACTCCTATTCTGCTCCACTGCTCCTCTTCCACTTTCTCTTCACCCTCCTTTCTGTTCCTCTTCTCTTCCTCCACCTCCTTATTTTATCTTGCTTTCTATCCATCTATTCTATCTAACTTAAGTCCACCTCTTCCTTCTCGCCTCCTTATCTTCCCTCTTTCTTCCGCTCCACGTCTTCCACCTCCTCTTCATTCTGTTTTCTTCTTCTCTTCTTTTCCTCCACCTCCTTATTTTATATTGCTTTCTATCTATCTATTCTATCTAACTTAAGTCCACCTCTTCCTTCTCGCCTCCTGATATTCCCTCTTTCTTCCACTCCACGTCTTCCACCTCCTCTTCATTCTGTTTTCCTCTTTTCTTCTTTTCCTCCACCTCCTTATTTTATCTTGCTTTCTATCTGTCTATTCTATCTAACTTAAGTCCACTTCTTCCTTCTTGCCTCCTGATCTTCCCTCTTTCTTCCACTGCACGTCTTCCATCTCCTCTTGATTCTGTTTTCTTCTTCTCTTCTTTTCCTCCACCTCCGTATTTTCGCTTGCTTTCTATCTATCTATTCTAACTTTACTCCACCTCTTCCTTCTCATCTCCTATTATTCCTGTTCTCTTCCACTGCACGTCTTCCACCTCCTCTTCATTCTCTTTTCATCTTTTCTTCTTTTCCTCCACCTCCTTATTTTCTCATGCATTCTTTCTATCTATTCTAACTTTAGTCCACCTCTTCCTTCTCGCCTCCTGATCTTCCCTCTTTCTTCCACTGCACGTCTTCCACTTCCTCTTCATTCTGTTTTCTTCAAGTCCCGTGTGGTCTAGTGGCTAGGATACGCGGCTTTCACCCGCGAGGCCCGGGTTCGATTCCCGGCACGGGAAGAATTTTGGAATTGAAATGAAATACGAAATAATTATGTACGCTGTATCCGTAAATCAGTGAGAGTAGACGATGTGAAGTAGTGTTACTTGTTTGACAAGTGCCAGGTCCTTCAAGTTGGAACAAGAAATAAGAAGTTCGATTACGAAATGCGCGGCGTTAAACTCAAAAGCGTTCAATGCGTTAAGGACTTGGGGGTCAAAATCGCGTCAAACCTCAAATTCTCATAGTAATGCATTGATGCACTAAATAAAACGAACAGAATGTTGGGCTTCATTAAAATAAACTTTTTATTCAAGAATAAAGATGTAATACTTCCACTCTACAATAGTTTAGTCAGACCCCACTTGGAATATGCGGTACAGTTTTGGTCTCCCCACCATGCAAAGGACATTGCTAAATTAGAAGGTGTTCAGCGTCGGGCAACAAAAATGATCCCTTCCTTGCTCAACAAATCTTACGAAGAAAGGCTTTCCACCCTTAACATGTTCTCTCTTGAGAAACGTCGCCTCCGAGGAAAACTGATCGAATGTTTTAAAATATTTAATGGTCTCACGAATGTAGACAGATCAACATTGTTTATGATCGATGACACTTTGCGAACGAGGAACAATGGCGTAAAACTCAAATGTAGACAAGTAAATTCAGACTGCACCAAATTTTTCTTCACCAACGTTGTAATGCGAGAATGGAATAAGCTCCCACCGTCGGTGGTCCAGTGTAACACGATTGACTCCTTCAAAAACAAGCTCGACCGTCACTTCCTTCAACCTAATATTAACTAGAGTTGAAATGCAACGTTTTGGAGCCTTCTGATTAGTGTAGAATCACTTAGGTTTAAGGACAGACCACCTAGTCGGGACCATGGGGTCTGTGTGGTCTGATTTTCTATGTAAATCAATGTAAATCTTCCTCCACCTCCTTTTTTTTTCTCTTGCATTATATCTATCTATTCTATTCTAACTTTAGTCCACCTCTTCCTTCTCACCTCCTGTTTCTCCCTCTTTCTTCCGCTCCCCGACTTCCACCTCCTCTTCATTCTGTTTTCCTCTTCTCTTCTTTTCCTCCACCTCCTTATTTTCTCTTGCATTCCACCTATCTATTCTATCTAACTTAAGTCCACCTCTTCCTTCTCGCCTCCTTATCTTCCCTCTTTCTTCCACTCCACGTCTTCCACCTCCTCTTCATTCTGTTTTCCTCTTTTCTTCTTTTCCTCCACCTCCTTATTTTATCTTGCTTTCTATCTGTCTATTCTATCTAACTTAAGTCCACTTCTTCCTTCTTGCCTCCTGATCTTCCCTCTTTCTTCCACTGCACGTCTTCCATCTCCTCTTGATTCTGTTTTCTTCTTCTCTTCTTTTCCTCCACCTCCTCCCGCTTGCTTTCTATCTATCTATTCTAACTTTACTCCACCTCTTCCTTCTCACCTCCTATTATTCCTGTTCTCTTCCACTGCACGTCTTCCACCTCCTCTTCATTCTCTTTTCATCTTCTCTTCTTTTCCTCCACCTCTTTATTTTCTCATGCATTCTATCTATCTATTCTAATTTTAGTCCACCTCTTCCTTCTCGCCTCCTGATCTTCCCTCTTTCTTCCACTGCACGTCTTCCACTTCCTCTTCATTCTGTTTTCTTCAAGTCCCGTGTGGTCTAGTGGCTAGGATACGCGGCTTTCACCCGCGAGGCCCGGGTTCGATTCCCGGCACGGGAAGAATTTTGGAATTGAAATGAAATACGAAATAATAATGTACGCTGTATCCGTAAATCAGTGAGAGTAGACGATGTGGAGTAGTGTTACTTGTTTGACAAGTGCCAGGTCCTTCAAGTTGGAACAAGAAATAAGAAGTTCGATTACGAAATGCGCGGCGTTAAACTCAAAAGCGTTCAATGCGTTAAGGACTTCGGGGTCAAAATCGCGTCAAACCTCAAATTCTCACATCAATGCATCGATGCAGCAAATAAAGCGAACAGAATGTTGGGCTTCATTAAAATAAACTTTTTATTCAAGAATAAAGATGTAATACTTCCACTCTACAATAGTTTAGTCAGACCCCACTTGGAATATGCGGTACAGTTTTGGTCTCCCCACCATGCAAAGGACATTGCTAAATTAGAAGGTGTTCAGCGTCGGGCAACGAAAATGATCCCTTCCTTGCGCAACAAATCTTACGAAGAAAGGCTTTCCACCCTTAACATGTTCTCTCTTGAGAAACGTCGCCTCCGAGGAAAACTGATCGAATGTTTTAATATATTTAATGGTTTCACGAATGTAGACAGATCAACATTGTTTATGAACGATGACACTTTGCGCACGAGGAACAATGGCGTAAAACTCAAATGTAGACAAGTAAATTCAGACTGCACCAATTTTTTCTTCACCAACGTTGTAGAGCGAGAATGGAATAAGCTCCCACCGTCGGTGGTCCAGTGTAACACGATTGACTCCTTCAAAAACAAGCTCGACCGTCACTTCCTTCAACTTGATATTAACTAGAGTTGAAATGCATCGTTTTGGAGCCATCTGATTAATGTAGAATCACTTAGGTTTAAGGACAGACCACCTAGTCTGGACCATGGGGTCTGTGTGGTCTGATTTTCTATGTAAATCTATGTAAATCTTCCTCCACTTTTTTTTCTCTTGCATTATATCTATCTATTCTATTCTAACTTTAGTCCACCTCTTCCTTCTCACCTCCTGTTTCTCCCTCTTTCTTCCACTGCACGTCTTCCACCTCCTCTTCATTCTGTTTTCCTCTTCTCTTCTTTTCCTCCACCTCCTTATTTTCTCTTGCATTCCACCTATCTATTCTATCTAACTTAACTCAACCTCTTCCTTCCTACTCTCCTCCACTGCAATTACTCCTCCACTTCCTCTTCACACTCTTTTCTTCTCCACTCCTTTTCCTTCACCTCCTGCAATCAATCTATCTAATCTATCTATATGAAGTCAACCGGTTCTTCTTGCACTTCGACTCTCCTATCTTCGTTTCCTTTCACTTATAAAACCCGCCCTACCACCCAACCTCTGCCTCAACCTTGACTTCTTACCCCACCCTCGAGTTTCTGTCCTCCTGCCAACCTGTTTCCCTGTACTACTTCATTCCACCGCCTCTCGCTCTTGTCCTTATACATACTCGTTCACTAACACTCGCTCATCCTACCTCTTCACTGTCTGGTAAATGTATATCTCTCGTCTGCAAGAGTGCATTTCATTCTCTTCACGTCACATTCTCACTCTCGCTCTCGTCCAAAAACACATAGGCTCGTATATAAGACATTTCGCCGCCCAAGAACACATATTTGACAAGGCTTTCGTAGGAGTTGTGGGCATATCCAGGAGTAGTTTTATGACCCTGGTGGTAGTGTGACCCTTCCTCTGTACCGTGAACCTGAAGAAACACTCATTAGAACCCGACTGACCCCCTCTTTGACCTTTAAAAACAGGTGATGTGAGAAGGGGAAGTGTCTTAAAATACCAACCTATATAATCTTCCACTCAGAGTCTTGTCCTTATAAAACATTCTCTTTCACTAACACTCTTGCTCATCCCTTCCTTTAGCTTCTGTTCTCCTTTCTACCTGTTTACTTGTATTGCCTCCACTATTTCCTCCTCTCAGTTTTGTTCCCTTCTTCCACTTCCTTCCACTCCTTTCCCTTCACTTCCTCTAATTCATCTTTTTTTTTCCACCTCCTCTTCCTCCTCTTCTCCTCTTGCTCTGGGTATTGTTTTTTTATACATACTTTTTCTTCCACTTCCTTCCACTTCTTTTCCTTCACTTCTTCTAATTCATCTTTTTCTTCCACTTCCTTCCACTCCTTTTCCTTAATTCACTTCCTCTAATTCATCTTTTTCTTCCACTTTCTTCCACTCCTTTTCCTTAATTCACATCCTCTAATTCATCTTTTTCTTCCACTTCCTTCCACTCCTTTTCCTTAATTCATTTCCTCTAATTCATCTTTTTTTCCACCTCCTCTTCCTCTCGTCTTGCTCTGGGTATTGTTTTTTTATACATACTTTTCCACTCACACTCTCTTATCCACCTCTCAGCTTCCGCCTTCCATTCTTACCTGTAACTCTTTTATTCTCCTTCTTTCTATCGTTCCTTATTCTCCTCCTCTTTCTTTTTTGCTTCCTGCTTCTTCCTCTCTTCTTCACTCTCCTTCTTCCACTTTCTCTTCACCCTCTTCTTTCTTTCACTTCTTTTCCTCTATCTCTTATTCCTTTTTATTCTCCTTCTCCCTTTTCATCTTCTTTTACTCATCACCTGTTCTTGCTCTTAAAAACATACTCCCTACCTCACACTTTTGCTCTGGGTATTGTTTTTTTTATACATACTTTTCTCACTCAAACTCTTTCTCATTCCACCTCTCAGCTTCTGCCTTTCATTCTTACCTGTCCTAATTCACCTCACCTGGTCTTGCTCTTAAACGCATACTCCCTCCCTCACACTTTTGCTCAGGGTATTGTTCTTTTTATACATACTTTTCTCACTCACACACTTTCTCATTCCACCTCTCAGCTCTCCCTTCCATTCTTACCGGTAATACTTCACCTCACCTGGTCTCGCTCTTAAACACATACTCCCTCCCTCACACTTTTGCTCTGGGTATTGTTCTTTTTATACATACTTTTCTCACTCAAACTCTTTCTATTCCACCTCTCAGCTCTCCCTTCCATTCTTACCTGTAATACTTCACCTCACCTGTTCTTGCTCTTAAAAACATACTCCCTCCCTCACACTTTTGCTCTGGGTATTGTTTTTTTCATACATACTTTTCTCACTCAAACTTTTTCTATTCCACCTTTCAGCTTCTCCCTTCCATTCTTACCTGTAATACTTCACCTCACCTGTTCTTCCTCTTGTCCTAATACAAATACTCCTTCACTCCATTTACTTGTTCTTGCTCTTCCAGTTCGCCCCGCCCTGAGAACACACAAGCACAGGAACGTGAGTCTAGGAAAGGTCAGTTAGTTGGTCTTCAGAAGGTAGCTCCCTAAGGTCAATCCGTTCGCCATGTGTTAATCTTACAATGTTATATTTAAAGTTTGGGTCGTGTTTGTATTTCCTCTACGACATTTTTTTTCTTCTTTCATTTCCTCTTATTCACCTCCATTTGTCTCCCTTTTCTCCTCCTCTTTCCTCTTGCTTCCTGCTTTTTCCTTCTTCTATTTCCTCTTCACCATCTTTTCTTTTCCTCCTTTCCTTCCATCTCATACTTTTTATTCTCTCTCTCTCTCTCTCTCTCTCTCTCTCTCTCTCTCTCTCTCTCTCTCTCTCTCTCTCTCTCTCACTTCCTCCTCTTTTCTCTTCCTCCACTCCTTTTCCTCCACCTCCTCTTATTCTCCTTTATTCCATGTTTTCCTTTCCACCTCCTTCCTCTCATCTCTTATCTGTCTCTCTCTGTATTTCTCATTCTCTCTTATGTGGAAGACTTGAGCAAAGCAAAGTAGAGGAAGAGGAGGAGGAGGAGGAGGAAGTAAAGAGAAGAAGAAATTAAAAAAAAGGAGGAACAGGTTGGTGACTCTTCCGATAAAAAAAAGAGGAGGAGGAGGAGGTGGAAGAGGAGGAGGAGGAGGAGGAGGAGGAGGAGGAGGAGGAGGAGGAGGTGGAAGAGGAGGAGGAGGAGGAGGAGGAGGAGGAGGAGGAGGAGGAGGAGGAGGAGGAGGAGGAGGAGGAGGAGGAGGAGGAGGTGGAAGAGGTGGAGGAGGAGGAGGAGGCACGCAGAAGTGGAGGAACTATAAAAAGACAAGTTAAGAGAGTGGATGAAATGACAAAGAGAAAGTGGAGAGGAGGAGGAAGAGGAGGAGGAGAGGAGAAGAGGGAGAAGAAGAAGAAGTGAAGAGAAGGTGCAAGAGGAGAAGAAAGAGGAGGTAGAAAGGAATGGATAAAGGAGAACAAGGGATAAAGAAAAGATGAAGAAGAGGAGGAGGAGGAGGAGGAGGAGAAGGAGGAGGAGACAGAGAAGGAAAGTGGAAGGAGAAGCAAGAGATGATGAGTAAAAGAAGATGAAAAGGGAGAAGGAGAATAAAAAGGAATAAGCGATAAAGGAAAATAAGTTAAAGAAGAGGGTGAAGAGAAAGTGGAAGAAGGAGAGTGAAGAAGAGAGGAAGAAGAAGGAAGCAAAAAAGAAAGAGAGGAGAATAAGGAAAGATAGAAAGAAGGAGAATAAAAGGAGATGGAGGAAAATGAGGAGGAAAGGAGAAGAGGAAGAAGAGATGGAGGAGATGAAAAACAGCAAGAGACGAGAAGAAAAAATGAAGGGAAAAGAAAAAAAAGATAGAAAAAAAGGAAAATAAGATAAGAAATGAAGTAATATGAGTGGAGGAAACTGCGAAGAGAAAGAGGAGGAGGAGGAGGAGGAGGAGGAGGAGGAGGAGGAAGTGGAGTGGATGGAATGAAGAGGAAGAGGAGGAGGAGATAACGAGAAGGTGGAAATGGGATAAAAGAAAGAGAAAAAAATAAAAAAAAGAAGGAAAAGAAAGATACAGAAAAGGAAGTGGAGGAAAAGATGATGGGGGAAGTGGAGTAGATGGAGAGAAGTGGATGGAATGGAGAGGAGAAGAAAGGAGGTAATGAGAAGAAGAAAAAGGAGAAAAGAAGAAAAAAAGAAGGAAAAGAAAGATACAGAAAAGGAAGTGGAGGAAAAGATGATGATGAGAAGTGGAGTAGATGGAGAGAAGTGGATGGAATGGAGAGAAGAGGAAAGGAGGCAATGAGAAGAAGAAAAAGGAGAAAAGAAGAAAAAAAAGGAAAGAAGGAAAAGAAAGATACAGAAAAGGAAGTGGAGGAAAAGATGATGATGAGAAGTGGAGTAGATGGAGAGAAGTGGACGGAATGGAGAGGAGAAGAAAGGAGGTAATGAGAAGAAGAAAAAGGAGAAAAGAAGAAAAAAGAAGGAAAAGAAAGATACAGAAAAGGAAGTGGAGGAAAAGATGATGGGGGAAGTGGAGTAGATGGAGAGAAGAAGAAAGGAGATAATGATAAGAAGGAAAAGGAAAAAGAAAAAGAAAAAAGAAAAAAATATACAGAGAAGGAGATGAAATGGAGAAAAAGAAGGTGATGAGAAAGATGAATAAGGAAAAGAAAGGAAGGAAAAGAAGGAAAAATAAAGGAAAATGGAAAAATAAGAGAAGACGAAGTGGACGGACAGCTGGAAAAAGGGGAAGTGGAGGAGGAGGAGGAAGAGGTGGAGGAAGTGGAGTTGGATTTAGGAAGAGAACGGGAAACGATTTATCAACTTTGTCTCTCCCTCAACGACCTCACTGAATCTCTCTTCTATAATTATTCAAGAAGACAAAGGGTATTCGATTCTCTTTATTCAATTCTTTCCTTTAATACTTTCAATCACTCATCCTTTCTTTCTTTTTCTTTCTTTCTTTCTTTCTTTCAATCTCTCTCTCTCTCTCTCTCTCTCTCTCTCTCTCTCTCTCATTTAAAACAACTCTCATTCATTTTTTTCTTTTCTTTCTTTCTCTTCTTTCTTTCTTTCTTCTTTCCTTCTTTCTTTTAGTCTTTTTTCTCTCTCTCCTTTAAAACAGAACTCTCACTCATTCATTCTTTTTTCTTTCCTTTCTTTCTTTATTTCTTTCATTCATTCATTAATTCTTTGTTTCTTTCTTTCTTTCATTCTTTCTTTCACATTTTTTCAGTTTTTTTCTCTCTCTCATTTAAAACAACTATCATTCATTTTTTTTCTTTCCTTTCTTTCTTTCTTTCTTTCTTTCTTCTTTCCTTCTTTCTTTCACTCTTTCTCTCTCTCCTTTAAAACAAAACTCTCATTTATTCATCCTTTTTTCTCTCTCCTTTCTTTCCTTCCTTCATTCTTTATTTCTTTCTTTGTTTTTGTTTGTTTATTTATTTCTCTCTCTCCCGCTCCCCCTCCCCGACACCCCCATTCAAGCTACGATTTCGACAGTTTTAAAAGTAACGAATCACCATTTTTTTAAGTATCTGATGCAAAGTGAGAATTAGGCGTCAGTTAGGTCAGGTATTTGAGTGGATGAAAGAACGTCTATGGAATGAGGAAGAAGGATTACTTACGAAGAGGAATAGATGGTGAGAAGGAGGTTAAAGGAGAAAGAGGAGGAAGAGGAAGAGGAAGAGGAGGAGGAGAAGAGGAGGTGGAAAGGGATGGGTGGAATGGAGTACAGGAGGAGGTGGAGGAAAAGGAGAGGAAAGAAGTGGAAGAAGGGAGGAAGAAGGAGAAATCGGAAAGGAGGAGATGGAAGAGGAGGAGGAGAAGGAGAAGAGGGGATGGAAAGGGATGGGTGGAATGGAGTATAGGAGGAGGTGGAGGAAAAGGAGTAGAAGGAAGTGGAAGAAGGAAGGAAGGAGGAGAAAGCGGAGAGAAGAAGGAAAAGGAGGAAGAGGAAGAGGAGAAGGAGGAGGAGGAGGAGGAGGAGGAGAAGGAGGAGAAAAAGATGCATAAAAGGAAGTGAAGGAAAATAAGTGGAATGGAATGGAAGAAGAAAGAAGGAGGAAACTGAGGGGAAGAAGAGGAGAAGGAGGAGAAGAGGAGAAGAAAGAAGATGGAAATAGAAGATGAAGGAAAAGGAGTGGAAGGAAATGGAAGAAGGAAGAAGGAGAAAGCGGAGAGAAGAAGGAAAAGGAGGAGAAGGAGAAGAGGAGGTGGAGGAAAAGGAGAGGAGTGAAGGAAGTGGAAGAAGGAAAAGAAAGAGGGAGAGAAGGAGGAGAGAAAAAAAAGGAGGAGGAGGAGGTGGAGGAAGGAATAGGAGAAAGAAGGAGGAAATGGAAAAAAAAGAAGAGGAGAAGGAAAGGAGAAGAAGAAGGGAAAGAAGGAAGAAGAAGAAGAAAGGGAAAAGGAGAAGAGAGGAAGGAAGAGGAAAGAAAAGGAAGGAGAGAAGGAGGAAAGGAAAAGGAAAAGAAGAAAGGGGAAAAGAAGGAGAAAGAAAGGGAAGGAGAAAAGGAAGAGGAGGAAAGGGAACAGAAGGAAGAAGATGGAGGAAAAGAAGTGGAAGAAAGGGTGAAAGAAGGAAGGAGAAAGTGGAGAGGAGGAAGAGGAGGAAAAAAAGGAACAGGAAAGAGAAAATGGAGGAAAAGAAGTGGAAGAAAGGGCGAAGAATGGAGGAGAAAGTGGAGAGGAGGAAGAGGAAGAAAAAAAGGAGCTGGAAATAGAAAATGGAGGAAAAGGAGTAGAAGAAGAGAGGAGAAAGTGGAGAGGAAGAAGAGGAAGAAAAAAAGGAGCTGGAAATAGAAAATGGAGGAAAAGGAGTAGAAGAAGAAGAAGAAAGGAGAAAGTGGAGAAGAGGAAGAGGAGAAGAGAAGATGATAAAGAGAAGATAGAGGAGGAGGAGGAGGAAGAAATAACACCTAAGTTCATATATAAATCCCAATCCTTAATCCCTAATCTAACAGGAGCAGCGAGTAGCGGGCTTTTTTTTATATTGTTTCCTTTTTTGTGTGCCCTTGTGCTGTCTCCTCTGCTGTAAAAAAATGAAAAATAAAAACTACACACAATCTCTCTCTCTCTCTCTCTCTCTCTCTCTCTCTAAATCCTAAGGGAGAGACAAGCAACACGTCCTCTCCCTTCCCTTGCTCGTATCGCACTGAGCCTGAGGAGGAGAGCCTGGAGAGGTCATGCACTCCCTCCCTCCCTCGCCTCGTCTTGCTCTCACAAAAACTGGTTCCACGCACCGCCTGGCTACGCTTATGTGACCTTGAACGTGAGGTGTGTGTGTGTGTGTGTGTGTGTGTGTGTGTGAGGGATCTAGTCTACACGTTCCTGATCTTTCTGTTGTTTTCTTTTGTTTTTTGTGTTTTTGTTTTCGTCTCGTTTTTTTTGTGTGTGTTTTCTTCTCCTCATCTTCGTGTTTTCTTTCTTCCTCTTTAGCTAATGATCCCTTTTTTTTTCTTTCTTCGTTCTTTCTTTCATATTGTTATCTCGTTTTCTTTCGTCCCTGTTCTATTTTTTTCTTTTTCTATCTATTAATGTTTGTTTTCTAGTTTCGTTTTTTTGTTTTCTTCTCCTCATTTTCGTGTTTTCTTTCTTTCTCTTTAGCTAACGATACCTTTTTTTCTTTCTTTTTTTCTTTCTTTCATATTGTTATCTCGTTTTCTTTTGTTGTTCTATTTTTTTTCTTCTATCTATTAATGTTTGTTTTCTTCTCTCGTTCTTGTTTTCTTCTTCTTTTCCTCCTTGTTTTTTCTTTCCTTCTTCTTAAAAGCGGAAAAGAGGAGGTAGGAAAGAGATGGATATAAGGAAGTGGAAGAAGGAAGAAGAAGAAGAAGGAGAAGAAGAAGAAGAAGAAAGAGAAAGCTGATAGGAAGAAAAGGAAGAGGAGGAGACGAGAAGGTGTGAAAGAGGAACAGGAGGAGGAGGAGAAGATGAGGTGGAATAAAAGATGGATTACAGGAAGTGGAGGAAAAGGAGTGGAAGGAAGTGGAAGAAGGGGACAAAACTGAGAGGAGGAAAAGGAGGAAGAGGAGGAGGAGGAGGAGATGAAATAGAAATGGATTAGTGGAAGTGGAGGAATAGGAGTGGAAGGAAGTGGAAGAAGGGAACAAAACTGAGAGGAGGAGGAGGAGGAGGAGGAGAAGAGAACATGGTAAAGAGACGTTGCTTTTTTCCTTCTTTTTTGTTCTTTCTCTGTTATTTTTTATTTCGTTTTTTTTTCTAAGTTTGTTCTTTTTATTCTTTTTCAGTTAGTGTTTTTTTTTTTTAGTCTTCTTTGTTTCCTCTTTAATTGTTTTCTTTTCTTCTTTTTTTATACTAATGATCCCTTTTTCTTTCTTTCTTTCTTTCATTCTTTCTTTCTTTCTTTCCTACGTTCCTACTATTTTTCTTTTTGTTTCTTTGTTTTTCTAGTCTTGTTTTTGTTTTCTCTTCCTCCTTCTTTTGTTTTTACTCTCCTCCCTTTTTATTAATGTTGCTTTTCTTCTTTCTACTTTCTTTCTTCCTTTGTTTCATTCTTTCTTTTCTTATTGTGATTTCTTTTTCTTCGCTTCTCCTTCTCGTTTTCTTTTACTTATTATCATCTCGTTTTCTTTTATTTTCTATTCCGGTTCCGTTTTCTTTTCTCGTATGTGTGGAGGTTTGGTGTTTAAGAGAGAGAGAGAGAGAGAGAGAGAGAGAGAGAGAGAGAGAGAGGAAATATTATGCAGTGTTGAAATTCCTCCTCCTCCTCCTCCTCCTCCGTCACGAGTTTGAAGGATTGCGGAAGTGGACCTCGCCTGAACCTCCTCCTCCTCCTCCTCCTCCTCCTCTTTCACTTCCTGTTCCTAGTGGATGATCCTGAGTCGCTCCACGTGTCCCGTTACCCCACATTAGACTCCCTTGCTACTTCCACTGGTGCTGATAAGATGGAAGGCTAATTAGCACTAACAATAGGGTTTAGTACTATTTGAGCTTAATGATTTTGGTGCTGATAAAAAGTTACTCTTGAGGTTCATTTGCTGTAACTTTCGTCTTTGATTGTGTATTAGGTCACTGGTGCTTCTGGTGCTGATAAGAACGGAGATTAATCAGCACTAAATGTAGAAATTGATCCTGTTTTAGCTCATTTCTTCTTCTGGTGCTGATGAGAATGGCTGTTTAGGTTAATTTTCTGTAGCTTTCGTCTTTGATTGTGTATTAGGTCACTGGTGCTTCTGGTGCTGACAGGGAAGGAAGGTTAATCAGCACTAACTCTAGGCTTTGGTACTGTTTTAGCTTATTAATGATTTTGGTGCTGATAAAAAATTACTCTTGGGGTTAATTTTCTGTAACTTTCGTCTTTGATTGTGTATTAGGTCACTGGTGCTTCTGGTGCTGACAGGGAAGGAAGGTTAATCAGCACTAACTATAGGCTTTGGTACTGTTTTTGCTTAATG
>NC_066528.1:13669514-13729514 GCF_024679095.1 Eriocheir sinensis
AGACAAACAGACAGACAGACAAATCAGACAGAGAGATTGAGTTAACTAATCATACATAACTTATACATCAAAATAGTTACGAATACATTACAGTGAAGTCAATAGAAGTAAAAAAACGAGAAAAAATACAACACTTTTTTCCTTATAACCAAAACCAAATAAGCGAACCAAAAATACTTCTAAAACAAAATGAAAAATAAAATAAAACTGAAAAGATCTAAAATTTCTCTACCATTTTCTGAGAGGGTTGTCCACACTTAACACTCGAAGGGAAAGCGAGCACAGGTAAGTCTTTCACACCTGTCGGCCTGTTAACTTTCGCTCTCACTGGGATACAGATGTTGAGTGAAAGTTAATCTTCACCTTTGAAAAAAAAAAATATAAAATTGTAATGTTAAGCAGATTGGTGAAACACATGTATCTACTGTTAGCTTTCTAGTAGAGAGTGAAAAATGTAGATAGACAGAGATAGATAGAGAGGTATGCAAATAGATAGATAAATAGAAATATGGATGGATAGAGAATGGGAGAGTAAAGAAAGGGAATAGAATGCAGATGAATAGCAATAGATAAAACGACAGATAAAGATAGATAGATAATTAGAGATAGATAGATAGGTATATATTGAGAGTTGGATAGATAAATAGATATATGGATAGACAGAGAATGGGAGACTAAAGAAAGGGAATAGAATATAGGGTAAGAGCGATAGATAAAACAACAGGTAAAGATAGATAGATAATTAGAGATAGATAGATAGGTGTATATTGAGAGTTGGATAGATAAATAGAAATATGGATAGATCGAGAATGGGAATAGAATATAGGGTAAGAGCGATAGATAAAACAACAGGTAAAGACAGATAGATAATTAGAGATAGATAGATAGGTGTATATTGAGAGTTGGATAGATAAATAGAAAGATAGAGAGAGAATGGAAGGATGGGAGGAAGGAAACAAATGTAGGTGAAGAGCGATAGACAGTGGGAAAGGTAAAGACAGATAGATAATTAGAGATAGGTAGATAGATAGTAAAAAAATATACTTAGATAGATAAATAGAAAGACAGATATAGAATGGGAAAATAAGGGGAAGGAATAAAATACAGATGAAGAGAGATAGATAAGACGATAGATCAAAATGGATAGATAATTATAGATAGATGCCATGGATAGATAAATATAAGAATAGATAATCAGATAGGTAAACAGAGATAGATAAGAAATGAGGGAACAGGGAAAGGGGATATAATGCAGGTGAAGAGAGAGAGAGAGAGAGAGAGAGAGAGAGAGAGAGAGAGAGAGAGAGAGAGAGAGAGAGAGAGAGAGAGAGAGAGAGAGAGAGAGAGAGAGAGAGAGAGAGAGAGAGAGAGAGAGAGAGAGAGAGAGAGAGAGAAATCCTATACATATAAAAAGGACAGTTGGTTAAATGAAAACTTCTTATGCTCGAAAAAGAAAGTGAAAAAATGAGGTTAGGTTAATGCCACAGCGAGAAAGTTAAGCAGGGTTTTAAAAAGGGTGGTTTCGGGTATAATCAAGGAAAAAAAAAACACGAGCTAACGATGTGTGAAAAAAGTAGATTAATTAAGAAAAGATAAAAAATGTTAAGTCAATCAAGTTTTATGATGGAGGTTTCTGGTAAAATTTAGACAGAAAAAAAATAAACACGAAACAAACGCTATAGATATGTGAGAAAAAAGTAGATTAATTAAGAAAAGATAAATTATGTTGAGTCAATCAGGTTTTTAAAAAGGGCAGAAAGGAAGAAAAGGCAGAAAAAAAACACTAGCTAACGTTGTGTGAAAAAAAAGTAGATTAATTAAGAAGAGGGATAAAAAATATATTAAGTCAATCAGGTTTTATGATGTCGGTTTCTGGTAAAATTTAGACAGAAAAAAATTAAACAAGAAATAGGTAGAGGTAAGATTGGGAGTATAAACTATAGATGCGCGTGGCCCCGGTATTCATCTCCGTCACGTTGTCCCTTCGAGAATGTAGTGAGAGGGAACAAGTAGGGATTCGAACCAAGGGTCACAGATTCGTAGTTGGGGACGTTAACCACTGCACCACGGAGGAGCTTAGATGTGTAAAAAATGAAAAGATTGAAATATTGAAGTGAAAAGCTGCGCAAGGAAAGTATGGTGAAGATCATTATCAAGGGAAATGTTAACTTAGATCGAATAAGTAAAATAAAGGAATTGGAGAAAAAGTCAGTGGTAGTTACGCTTTTTGAAGGATTGCTCTGTTGCCTTGAGTTTTCACCTATTTTTTTCTGTATTAAAATGTTAAAAAAAAAAAAATCCTGAAATCGCTGCTTCGTGGGGAATAGAAAGGATGAAAGAAAATGAGATACCGTAGATAGATTGATAAAGACACACACACACACACACACACACACACACACACACACACACACACACACACACACACACACACATACACACACACATCGCCGAGTGTCGGAAGATTACCTACATGCTGCCCAGATCTTCAGTCAACCCTAACTTCAGCGACTTTCTTCAAGAGGAGCACCTGGGGGCAGCATGGGCCAGGCAGGAGTCATACATCACGGCAGCCACTATAAATAAACTTAGCTGCCCCACTAACGGGCCGGGGCCGCCGAACAGGCCCCACAAGAAGCCTGCCGGCGATATAGGCAGCACCTAGAAAAAAAAAATAAGGAGAGAGAGAGAGAGAGAGAGAGAGAGAGAGAGAGAGAGAGAGAGAGAGAGAGAGAGAGAGAAAGGGGGAGTCACCACATGGATGGGTGTCTATGGGCAAAGGCGTAGCGGAGCGTAGCAAGGATGTGGCCGGGCGGGGTTTTCATGGGTAACGAGGAGGAAAGGAGATGGCGCTCGGGTGAACTACGACTACTACTACTACTACTACTACTACTACTACTACTACTACTACTACTACTGCTACTAATATTGCTGCCACTACTAAGATTACGAATACCACTTCTATAAATAATAAGAAGAAGAAGGAAACACATAATAGAAAAAAAATAATAATAACCCAAAAAAATATTGTAATGATGATGACGATGATGCAAACGAAGAGACATAAACGAAAACAAAGTAGATGAAAACAAAGTAGATGAAAACAGAGTAGATGAGAACAAAGTAGATGAAAACAAAGTAGATGAAAACAAAGTAGATGAGAACAAAGTAGATGAAAACAAAGTAGATGAGAACAAAGTAGATGAAAACAAAGTAGATGAAAACAAAGTAGATGAGAACAAAGTAGATGAAAACAAAGTAGATGAGAATAAAGTAGATGAAGACAAAGTAGAAGAAAACAAAGTAGATGAAAACAAAGTAGATGAAAACAAAGTAGATGAAAACAAAAGTGAAGAAAAAAAAGGAAAAGAAATTAAAGAAGAAAGAAAAATATAAAACCAGAAATAGATACATAAAAAAACAGGAAAAAAGGAAATAAAACAGAAATACATAAACTAGAAAATCTATAATCAAACCACACACACACACACACACACACACACACACACACACACACACACACACACACATTACATCACAACACCTCACTTTCTCTTCGCCCTTTTATCCCTACTCTACGTGGTGGTGGTGGTGGTGGTGGTGATGGTGGTGGTGGTGGTGGTGGTGATGGTCATGATAGTAGTAGCAGTGGGAGTAGAGACAGCAGTGGTAGTGAGGTTAGTGGTAGTGAAGGCGGTGGTGGTGGTGGTGGTATGGGAGTGCCCTAGAGCGGGGTTCGATACCATAGGAACTTTCTCGCTACCTTTCTACTCCTCGTATTGAAAAGGAGAGAGAGAGAGAGAGAGAGAGAGAGAGAGAGAGAGAGAGAGAGAGAGAGAGAGAGAGAGAGAGAGAGAGAGAGAGAGAGAGAGAGAGAGAGAGAGAGAGATGGACAGATAGAGATAGGAAGAGACATAGAAGCAGAGAATGTCGAAGTGGAGAGGAAATACAGAGAAGAGAGAAAGGAAAGGAAAGAAAGAAGGAAAGAAGGAAGAAAGATAAGGAGAGGGAAGAAAATATGGAGATAAGAAAAAGGAAAGAAGGAGAAAAAGGAGAAAGGAAGGTCATAGGAAGAGGGAAGGTCATACAGAGAAGGGAAAGGAAAGAAAGGAGGAAAGAAAGGAGGAAAGAAAGAAGGAAGAAAGATAGGGAAAGGGAAGAAAATATGGAGATAAGAGAGGGGAAAGGAGAGAAATGAGGAAGGAAGAAAGGGAGAAGGAAGAAAATACGGAGAAAAGAGAAAGGAAATGAAAGAAAGAAGGAAAGAAAGAAGGAAGAAAGATAGGGAGAAGGAAGAAAATACGGAGAAAAGAGAAAGGAAAGGAAAGAAAGAAGGAAAGAAAGAAGGAAGAAAGATAGGGAGAGGGAAAGAAATACGGAGAAAAGAGAAAGGAAAGGAAAGAAAGAAGGAAAGAAAGAAGGAAGAAAGATAGGGCGAGGGAAGGAAATACGGAGAAAAGAGAAAGGAAATGAAAGAAAGAAGGAAGAAAGATAGGGAGAAGGAAGGAAATACGGAGAAAAGAGAAAGGAAAGGAAAGAAAGAAGGAAAGAAAGAAGGAAGAAAGATAGGGAGAGGGAAGGAATTACGGAGAAAAGAGAAAGGAAAGGAAAGAAAGAAGGAAAGAAAGAAGGAAGAAAGATAGGGAGAAAGGAGGAAATACGGAGAAAAGAGAAAGGAAAGGAAAGAAAGGAGCAAAGAAAGAAGGAAGAAAGATAGGGAGAAAGGAGGAAATACGGAGAAAAGAGAAAGGAAAGGAAAGAAAGGAGGAAAGAAAGAAGAAAGATAGGGAGAGGGAAGAAAATACGGAGAAAAAAGAAAGGAAAGAAGGAGAGAAAGGAGGAAGGAAGGTGATAGGAAGAGGAAAGGTCATACAGAGAAAAGACAAGAGGGGAAGAAGAAGGGAATGAGAAAAGGAATATAAGAAGAGGAAAATAGGAAAGTGAGAGATAGGAAAGAGACGATAACGAAAACGGATAAAAAGAGAAGGAGAAAAGGGAAGGAGATTAAGATGAAGAGGATATAGGGAAAATGAAGGAATGAAACCCAGAGAGAGAGAGAGAGAGAGAGAGAGAGAGAGAGAGAGAGAGAGAGAGAGAGAGAGAGAGAGAGAGAGAGAGAGAGAGAGAGGGGTAGCATGTAAGCGGTGAACGGCTTAAAAATGTTACACAAAGATCAACTCTAATTTCACGCCCGGCAAGAACCTTAGACACGACTCTTTTTCCTTTTCTTTTCCTTATTTATTTCGCAAGCTAGAGAAAATATTGCCTCCGGGAGAGAGAGACCATCGGCTTGTGTTGCGGGAATGTGTGAACTCTCTTTTTGTGCGAGTAATTCACCACGGCCTGATCACGAGTTGGACGCGCTTTCGCCAGCAGGTACCCTCCGACATGAGCAAGTACGTGCCCATTATCGTCGATCTTTGGGTGCTTCCAGGCCCTCACACACCACACACCCCATCCCTCTTGCTCAAGGGGGGACAGTAACTACACCTAGTCAAAGGAAAGAATCCGGCCTGAGCGGGGATCGAGCCGCCGCCTGTTTGGCCGTGAAGCCTTGCAGCGCGGCGCTCTAGGCGATTGAGCTGTGTGTGTGTGTGTGTGTGTGTGTGTGTGTGTGTGTGTGCCTTTGTGTGTGTTGGGGAGGGGGGGAAGTGTGTGTGTGTGTGTGTGTGTGTGTGTGTGTGTGTGTGTGTGTGTGTTAAACGTGACGGCACCTCAAGTTCGCCTATTTAAAAAGCCTCTCGTAGAAGTTGCCGAGGCTTATATAGACTGTTTCATGATGTTAGTGATACTTTTCCCCGATTCCTGCACACCATGAACGGAGAAATCACGCATGAAAGCCCGGTGAATCCTCTCTGTGGGCTTGGGAAATAGTCATAACGAGAGCCCGAGTTGTTTAATGGACCCTTGACTTTCTTATCTGACGGCTGGGCGACCACGCGGAACAACTAGGCTCCCATAAGGTCCCGGCAACACTGTGCGGCCCTGGAATGTGTGAACAGAAATGAGAGTCGTTGTCCTACAGCCAGAAGCGACCGGCGACCTCCAGAGCCAGACGGTGAAAGAACCAGTAAGCGGGGGACGCCTAACCCATAAAAAGAGAACCTTATACCAATTAATCTCAGCGTGGCACGTATGGCAACACTGTCTCTGCCTACCTCCTGATTGACTGGCTAATCTAAGCATTGGTATGGCACACATTTAAATAGTCACATAAGTTCGCACCCTTACGTCTAGTGCCACAACACTTAATAATGACAAATTCTAATGAAAAAACACCAAAATCGAACAGGCATGCACCTTTAACCAATCTGCAACTATGGGGAGACAGTTTTGCCATACGTGTCAGGGCCAGATTAATTGGTATGAGGTAGATAAGTGTAAATAACCTCGCTGTGGGTTCTGGCAAGACTCTTATGGCCTTAGTTGTGTGAAGAGATGAGAGAGATGTTTCTTATAGCCAGAGGAGACCAATGACTTCGAGGCTTAGACGCTGCAAGAATCAAAGAGAGGAGGATGACTAGCCGTTCAGTATGGCTAGATAACCTCGCTGTGGGTTCTGGCAAGACTCTTATGGCCTTAGATGTGTGAAGAGATGAGAGAGATGTTTCTTATAGCCAGAGGAGACCAATGACTTCGAGGCTTAGACGCTGCAAGAATCAAAGAGTGGAGGATGACTAGCCGTTCAGTATGACTAGATAACCTCGCTGTGGGTTTTGGCAAGACTCTTATGGCCTGAGATATGTGAAGAGATGAGTCGCTTCTTATAGCCAGAGGAGACCAATGACTTCGAGGCTTAGACGCTGCAAGAATCAATGTGTAGGATGACTAACCCTTCAGTATAGCTAGATAACCTCGCTGTGGGTTCTGGCATTACTATTTAGGTCTTAGATATGAAATGAAGAGATGAGAGAGTCGTTTCTTATACCCAGAGGAGACCAGTGACTTTGAGGCTTAGACGCTGCAAGAATCAAAGAGTGGAGGATGAGTAACCCTTCAGTATGGCTAGATAACCTCGCTGTGGGTTCTGGCAATACTGTTAAGGTCTTAGAAATGAGATGAAGAGATGATATAGATGTTTCCTATAGCCAGAGGGGACCAATGGCTTAAACGCTTCAAGAATCAATGAGTGGAGATGCCTAATAGTTTGGTCTGGCTAGATAACCTCGCTGTGGGTTCTGGCAATACTGTTAAGGTCTTAGCTGTGTGAATAGTTAATAGTTTTTTTCCCATACCCAGAACCAAGCGATGACTTCCAAGGCTTATACGCTGCAAGAACCAGAGAGAGGATGATGCCTAACCGTCCAGTATGGCTAGATAACCTCGCTGTGGGTTCAGGCAAGACTCTATAGACTTTGCTGAGTGAAGAGATAGCCAGAACCGAGCGATGACTTTAAGGCTTATACGATGCAAGAACCCAGTGAGAGGATGATGCCTAACCGTTCAGTATGGCTGGATAACCTTGCACTGGGTTCTGGCCGATGACGATGCAAGAGCCCAGTAAGAGGATGATGCCTAACCGTTCAGTATGGCTAGATAACCTCGCTGTGGGTTCTGGCAAGACTCTTATGGGCTTTGCTGAGTGAAGAGATAGCGAGAACCGAGCGATGACTTCAAGGCTTATACGATGCAAGAACCAGAGAGAGGATGATGCCTAACTGTTCAGAATAGCTAGATAACCTCGCTGTGGGTTCTGGCAAGACTCTTATGGACTTTGCTGAGTGAAGAGATAGCCAGAACCGAGCGATGACTTCAAGGCTTATACGATGCAAGAACCCAGTGAGAGGATGATGCCTAACCGTCCAGTATAGCTAGATAACCTCGCAGTGGGTTCTGGCAAGACTCTTATGGGCTTTGCTGAGTGAAGAGATAGCCAGAACCGAGCGATGACTTCAAGGCTTATACGATGCAAGAACCAGTAAGAGGATGATGCCTAGCCGTTCAGTATGGCTGGATAACCTTGCACTGGGTTCTGGCAATAGTGCAATGGCCATAGAAATTAGACTCGTTTCCTCAGAGCCTAGCAATGACTTCAAGGCTCAGATGCTGCAAGAACCAGTAAGCTGAGAAAGGTTAACCTCAACGTATGATTTAAGAGGTAAAGGTAAAGAACAAGTTGAGGGCACCCGAAATTGACCTCTCTTTTGGCTACTCTTTATTTTTTACTTTTGTGGGAGCGGCGAGTAGCGGGCCTTTTTTTTTGTACTCTTTTTGTTGCCCTTGAGCCGTATCCTTTGATGTTTAAAAATATATATATGTTATGGTTCCCCTACTGCCCTCCACAGGCTTAAGGGTCAGTGTGGCGGAAATCAGCACTGAGGTCACGCGTTGCTATAGCGTATACCCCAAACCTTTACCTTTAACCTTACATAGACACAGAAACAAGGCCAGCGTAAAAGATGAAGGAGCGACACGAGTGGAGGACTTGAAACAATACCAACTTGAGCAAACAATTTAAGCAACGCAGACGCAGAAAAGATGCCAGCGTAAAAGATGAGGGCTTGAAAATGTCATATACCAACTTGAGCAAACAATTTAAGCAACACAGACGCAGAAAAGATGCCAGCGTAAAAGATGAGGGCTTGAAAATGTCATATACCAACTTGAGAAAACAATTTAAGCAACACAGACGCAGAAAAGATGCCAGTGTAAAAGATGAGGGTTTGAAAAGGTCATATACCAACTTGAGCAAACAATTTAAGCAACACAGACGCAGAAAAGATGTCAGCGTAAAAGATGAGGGTTTGAAAAGGTCATATACCAACTTGAGCAAACAATTTAAGCAACACAGACGCAGAAATAATGCCAGCGTAAAAGATGAGGGTTTGAAAATGTCATATACCAACTTGAGCAAACAATTTAAGCAACGCAGACGCAGAAAAAAATGCCAGTGTAAATGATGAGGGAGTGACATTTGTGAAGGGCTTGAAAATGTCATATACCAACTTAACCACACCAATTTAAGCAACACAGACGCAGAAAAAATGCCAGCGTAAAAGATGAAGGAGTGACATTTGTGAAGGGTTTGAAAATGTCATATACCAACTTAACCACACCAATTTAAGCAACACAGACGCAGAAAAAAATGCCAGCGTCAATGATGAGGGAGAGACATTTGTGAAGGGCTGGAAAATGTCATATACTAACCTAACCACACCAATTTAAACCAACACCAATCAGAAACAGGCAACTTTTCACGCAGCCCCGGAGGAAAAAAAAAAAAAAAGAAGTGAAAAGGGAAAATTACGATACGTGTAAGTTCAAGACATCCCGAAAGCAAAGTGAAAGAATGAGTTTGATAAAAAAAAAATATAAAAAAAACTAGACCGTATAAGATTGAGCTAAATTTTGAACCGAGGTGTGTGTGTGGGGGGGGTGAAGCTGTTGTTGTTTTTGTTGTTGTTGTTGTTGTTGTTGTTGTTGTTGTTTATGCTGATTTTCGTGTTTGTTTGTTTGTTTATACGTTCCTGGTTTGACGTAGTTTTTTTTTCATTTTTTGTTTTGTTTTAATGAATTCTAGTTTGCTTCTTTTTACTTTTTTTTATATTTATTAACTCCTCTTCTTCTTCCTCACCCTCATCCTCGTCCTCCTCCTTTTCCTTCTCCTTCTAATTCTTCTTCTCCTCCTCCTCCTCCTCCTCCTCTTCCTACTCCTATTACTACTATTACTACTACTACTACTACTATTACCACTACAACTACTACTACTACTACTACTACTACTACTACTACTACTACAACTACTTTATACAACTACTACCACCCACACTTCTACTAAAATCCTCCTCTCCCTTCTCCCACTACCATCACCACCACCGCCGCCGCCGCTGCACCGCCCGTGGGCCAACAGACAGCTGACCAGTAAACACTTTCACCGACTTATACTATAGTGACGAAACCTCCTTTTTGTTAAGTTAATCAAGTCCCCAAGGCCCGGCGTGTCCTGTGAGGCTATCGGAGACTATGGGCCGTATTACTAAACATTTCTCCGCCCAAGTACACATATTTGACAAGGCTTTCGTAGGAGTTGTGGGCATTTCCAGGAGTAGTTTTATGACCCTGGTGGTAGTGTGACCCTTCCTCTGTACCGTGAACCTGAAGAAACACATATTTGACAAGGCTTTCGGCATTTCAGGAGTAGTTTATTTAACCTCCTCTCCGTGAACTTAAAGAAACACATATTTGACAAGGCTTTCGTAGGAGTTGTGGGCATTTCCAGGAGTAGTTTTATGACCCTGGTGGTAGTTTGACCCTTCCTCTGTACCGTGAACTTAAAGAAACACTCATTAGAACTCAACTGATCCCCTCTTTGACCTTTAGAAATACTGATGTGAGAACCGAGTATGTCTTATAATGTCGACCATATGTGTTAAAAAAGGTGTGAATGTGTTCCTCTTAAATGCTTTCTTTTTAATCTCCTTATTCTCTATATTACCGTGTCTTCTTCTTCTTCTTCTTCTCCTCCTCCTCCTCTTCCTACTCCTATTACTACTACTACTACTACTACTACTACTGCAACTACTACTACTACTACTACTACTACTACTACTACTACCACCCCCATTTAAGAGGTTACCGAATGCTCTTACTTAAGTGGATAGTGTACGTGGAGCTGGGAAAAGGGTTACAATTCTCTGTTCCTTCTTTCAAACCTCCTTTTACTCTATATTAATGGGTTTGGCGTGTTTCCATAGCCGATTGAATCCTCTTATAGACGTGGGTAGTGTTTATTGAGCTGTAAAAGGGTTCCAATTCTCTGTTCCTTCTTTCAAACCTCCTTTTTCTCTATATTAATGGGGTTCGACGTGTTTTCATAGGCGATTGAATCCTCTTATAGACGTGGATAGTGTTAAGAGAGCTGTGAAAGGGATCCAATTCTCTGTTCCTTCTTTCAAACCTCCTTTTACTCTATATTAATGGGTTTGGCGTGTTTCCATAGGCGATTGAATCCTCTTATAGACGTGGATAGTGTTAAGAGAGCTGTAAAAGGGATCCAATTCTCTGTTCCTTCTTTCAAACCTCCTTTTTCTCTATATTAATGGGTTTGGCGTGTTTCCATAGGCGATTGAATCCTCTTGTAGACGTGGATAGTGTTAAGAGAGCTGTAAAAGGGTTCCAATTCTCTGTTCCTTCTTTCAAACCTCCTTTTACTCTATATTAATGGGTTTGGCGTGTTTCCATAGGCGATTGAATCCTCTTATAGACGTGGGTAGTGTTTATTGAGCTGTGAAAAGGGTTCCTGTTACCTATTATCTCTTCTAACCTCTTTTTGGTCTATATTATCTTTTCTTGGTGTGTTTTTATGCCTATCGAAGAATCTTATTGTAGGCCTAGACCGTTCCTTTATTTTCTTCCTCATTTTCCTCCTCCTTTCGTTCTCTCCCTATGTTTTAATCTTCCTTCATCATCCTCTTTCTCTTCTTCTTTCTCTTCTTCTTTCCCTTCTTCTTTCTCTTCTTCTTTCTCTTCTTCTCTCTCCCCTTGCTGTCCTTATCTCTCTATCTTCATTTATTCACCTGTTTCTCTTTTTTTCCTATTTCTCCCTATCTTCCTCCTTTCTCTGTTTCCTCATTCTTCCCTCTTTCCTTTCTCAGTTTCCTTCCTCTTCCCTCTTTCCTTCCTACTTTTGTCAGTATTTCCCTCCCTCCCATCTTCTTCCTTCCTCTGTTCTCTCCTTCTTTCTTTCCTCTCTTTTTTCTTTCTTCTTCCTTCATTCATTTTCTTCTTCTTCTTCTTCCCTCTCTATCTTTCTTATTCCTTCCTTCATTTTCTTCTTCTTCCTTCTCTCTTTTTCTTCGTTTTCCCTTCCTTCTCTTTATTTTCCTTCCCTTGTTCCCTTTCCTCTTTTTCTCCGTATTTCAATCTCTTTCCTTCTTCCTTCCTTCGTTCCCTCCTTCCTTCTCTTCTCAGTATTTTCTTCCTTCTCCTTCTTCTTTCCTCCGTTCCCTCCTTCTTCCATCTTTCTTTTCTCCGTGTTTCCTTCCCTCTCCTTCTTCTTCCTTCCTTCGTTCCCTCCTTCCTTCTCTTCTCAGTATTTCCTTCCTTCTCCTTCTTTCTTCCTCCGTTCCCTCCTTCTTCCATCTTTCTTTTCTCCGTGTTTTCTTTCCTCTCCTTCTTCCTTCCTTCTTAATTCCGTCTCTCCCTTCTTCGTAACCCCTTTCCTCTGCAACATTTTCTGGTTCAATATATCTCCCCATCTTTATCTCTTCCTTCTTTCCTTCCCTCCCTCGTTCTTTCCTTACCTTCCTCCCTCTATAAAACGTGTGATCTTCGGCCACTACGTACAATACTTTCCATCACGGAGAATCGAACCCTGACCTTTAGGAGCAACCGCTAAGCATCGAGCCACGGAGGGTCATCGCTATTCGGTACCGGTCAGTCTCATCGCTCTATCTTTTTTTCGGCGTTTTTTGACCTTTCGGTGTAAGACAGACTAATCTTTACGAACAACGTTTAAGTTCGTAACCACCTGGCCATCGCTACCTTCACTTCGCCTCTAGCTTTTTTTTATTTACTTATTTTTTTATTAATAATGTTATGATTTTATTAACATCTCGGCGCCCAAGAACACATATTTGACAAGGCTTTCGTAGTACTTGGGTTGGGTGGCATTTCTAGGGGTAGTTTTATGGCCCTGGTGACAGTTTGACCCTTCCTCTGTACCATGTCCCTCAAAAACACTCATTAGAACTCCATTTTTTTATTTATTTACTTATTGTTCTATTTACTTTGCTTTTATAAACATCTCGGCGCACAGGAACACATATTTGACAAGGCTTTCGTAGTACTTGGGGTGGGGGTCATTTCTAGGGGTAGTTTTATGGCCCTGAGGCAGTTTGACCCGTACCTTGACCCTCAAAAACACTCATTAGAACTCCATCTTTTATTTATATACTTATTGTTTTATTTATTATGCTTTAATAAACACTTCGGCGCAAAGGCATACATATTTGACAAGGTTTTCGTAGGAGCTGTGGGGGACATTTCCAGGGGTTTTCATGAGTGTTTTTGAGGTTCATGGTACAGAAGACGGGCCAAACTACCACCAGGGCCATGAAGCTACCACTGGAAAGACCCACAACTCCTACGAAAGCCTTGTCAAATCTGTGTGTTTGGGCGGCGAAATGTTTAATAATATGACCCAATACCTCTTAGCGTGTTCGTTCGTTTGTTCCTTCCCCAGTCAGCCCAGTAAGGAGTTCACACGTTTAATGGTACCACACTCTCACCATATGCGAAGGGAAATGAAAAGTAGGGGAAAGGAAAAGAGGAAAAAAGAGGAAAAAGAGGAAAAGTTGCTGATACTCTTCTATCATCATATGCGAAGGGAAATGAAAAGGAGGGGAAAGGAAAAGAGGAAAAAGAGGAAAAAGAGGAAAAGTTTCTGATACTCTTCTATCATCATATGCGAAGGGAAATAAAAAGGAGGGGAAAGGAAAAGAGGAAAAAGAGGAAAAGTTGCTGATACTCTTCTCTCATCATATGCGAAGGGAAATAAAAAGGAGGGGAAAGGAAAAGAGGAAAAAGAGGAAAAGTTGCTGATACTCTTCTATCATCATATGCGAAGGGAAATAAAAAGGAGGGGAGAGGATAAAAAGAGGAAAAGTTGCTGATTAAGATGAAAAAGCAGAAAAAGAGAATCACCGCGGAATGACCAAGGCAAGAGGAAAGAGATAAGAGAAAAAGGTTTTGAGAATATGTAACAATCAAAAGCGAATTCCACTTAAACATTCCACTCATACACCATTCGAGGAAAATAAAAAAAGGGGGAAAGATGAAAAGTTGCTGATTAAGATGAAAAAGCAGAAAAGAGAATCGCCCCGGAATGACAAAGGAAAGAGGAAAAAGAGTGAAAAAAATAGTTTGAGAATATGTAACAATCGAAGGCGAATTCCACTTCAGCACGCGGAAATAGTTTTGAGGAGAGATAAGAACTTACGGAAAAAACAGACATTAAGACATAGATGAAAGTGAAACCGGAAGAAACGAAGCACGACATAGGAAGAAAAGTTTCGATTAAGTCTTGATCGTAACAAAGGAAATGGTAAATGTTGCCGTCACTGTGCTATAAAGATGATAAAATTTTGTTTACGGTACTAACTAACAGGGAACATACCTGCGGGGCCGCGTCGCTTCGCTCACCTCCTCTCCTTTTCTCCTCTTCCTTCCTCCTCTCCTTTCCTTCATTCCTTTCCTCCACTGTCACTATGATCACCAAAGAGTCAATGAAAAGCTTCGGGTAGACTCAGTGTTCATCTACAATACTTCCTTCTTTGCTTAATGTTGTTGGTGCTTTTAACTCTTACTTTCGCCGTCTACCTGTCTACCTGCCTACCTGTCTACCTGTCTACCTGCCTACCTGTCTACCTGCCTACCTGTCTACCTGCCTACCTGTCTACCTGCCTACCTGTCTACCTGCCTACCTGTCTACCTGCCTACCTGTCTACCTGTCTACCTGCCTACCTGTCTACCTGCCTACCTGTCTACCTGTCTACCTGTCTACCTGCCTACTTGTCTACCTGCCTACCTGTCTATACCTGTCTACCTGCCTACCTGTCTACCTGCCTACCTGTCTATACCTGTCTACCTGCCTACTTGTCTACCTGCCAACCTGTTTATCTGTCTACCTGTCTACCTGCCAACCTGTCTATCTGCCTACCCGTCTACCTGCCAACCTGCCTACCCGCCTACCTGTCTACCTGCCTACCCGTCTACCTGCCAACCTGTCTACCTGTCTACCTGTTTATCTGCCTACCTGTCTATCTGCCTACCCGTCTACCTGCCAACCTGCCTACGTGCCAACCTATCTACCTGTCTACCTGTCTATCTGGCTACCTGTCTACCTGTCTACCTGTCTATCTGCCTACATGTCTACCTGTCTATCTGTCTACCTGTCTACCTGTTTATCTGCCTACCTGTCTACCTGCCAACCTGCCTACGTGCCAACCTGTCTACCTGTCTACCTGCCTACCTATCTACCTGCCAACCTGTCTACCTGTCTACCTGCCTACCTATCTACCTGCCAACCTGTCTACCTGTCTACCTGTCTACCTGACTACCCGTCTACCTGCCTACCTGTCTACCTGCCAACCTGTCTACCTGCCTACCTGTCTACCTGTCTACCTGCCTACCTGTCTACCTGCCTACCTGTCTACCTGCCTACCTGCCTACCTGTCTACCTGTCTACCTGTCTACCTGCCTACCTGTCTACCTGTCTACCTGTCTACCTGCCTACCTGTCTACCTGTCTACCTGCCTACCCGTCTACCTGTCAACCTGTCTACCTGTTTACCCTCGAGAACATGTGAACTACTGGACCACTTTTACTTTTTTTTATTCATTTCGCCTTAAGGATGGGACCACCTTACTACACTGGGCTGCTTATTTATTTTCTCTACTTTTCCTTCTTACTTTCCTTACTTTTCTGTTTACTTTCCTTACTCTCATGTGGAAAGGAGAGGAGAAAAGGAGAAGAAAAAAAGATTAAGAAAGAAGAGGAGGAAAGGAGAGGAGGGAAGGAGAAAAGGAGAGAAAGAAAGGAGAGGAGGAGAGAATGAAAGGAGAGGAAAGGAGAGAAAAGAAAAGGAGGGAAGGAAAAGAAGAGAGGAGAGGAGGGGAGGAAAGGAGAAAGTTAGAGAGTGTAAATTATAGCAAGGGGAAGAGTATAGGTTAGGGGGGGGGGGGGAGTTACAGTCACTATTGCATTCAAGGTTACTCTCTCTCTCTCTCTCTCTCTCTCTCTCTCTCTCTCTCTCTCTCTCTCTCTCTCTCTCTCTATCTATCTATCTATCTATCTATATATCTATCTCTCTAGCTATCTATCTCTATCTATCTATCTCTATTTATCTATCTATCTATCTATCTATCTATTTATCTCTACCTATCTGTTTGTGTATTTATCCTTCCGTGTATCTGTCTGTCTGTCCGTCTGTCTGTCTGCCCCGCGCTACCACTAAACAAGGAAGGCCGGAAGGAGGCAAATGTCATTCCTAAACACCCCACGGCCAAGCACACACGCATTTGGCAAGGCTTTCGTAGGCGGGATTTCCTGAGGTACTTTTATGACCCTGGTGGTAGTCTGCTCCTCCCTCTGTGCCCTGAGCCTATAAAAACGCTCGGCAGAACCAGATTTGTCTACTGTTTGGCCTTTGGAAACAGGTGATGGAAAGATGCGGAAGCTAGTGTCTGCATACCTCAAGGCACCCTCTCCACACACACGTCCGTAGAGATGAGAGCACGAGGCCGCGGGTGTTCTGCTGGCCTTGAACGTGACAGCGAAGAGAAACGAGACTCGCAGACTTGGGTGTATTGGTGAAAGGAATACGAATCTACGAGAGCGCATGGGAGGGGGAAGGAAGAGAACGGAGAGGTGTTGTTACTAAAAGTTTTAATAGGTTTGAGATTAGTTACTTTGTGAAGAGATGAGGAAGAGGTTGGAAAAAGTAGAAAGGAAGGAAAGAGAAGATGAATATAGTAGAGAGAAGGGAGGTGAAGGAGAACGGTGAGGTGCTGAGTTACTGAGTTTTAAAAGGTTTGAGATTGGTTACTTTGTGAAGAGATGAGGAAGAGGTTAAAAATAGACAGGAAGGAAGGAGGAGGAGATGAATAAAGAGGAGAAAGAGGGAGGTGAAGGAAAACGGTGAGGTGTTGAATTACCGAGTTTTAAAAGGTTTGAGATTAGTTACTTTGTGAAGAGATGAGAGGAAGAGGAAAAAAACAGGGAAGGGAGGAGGAGATGAATAAAGAGGAGAAAGAGGGAGGTGAAGGAAAACGGTGAGGTGTTGATGTAATAAGTTTTGAAAGGTTTGAGATTAGTTACTTTGTGAAGAGATGAGGAAGAGGGAAAGAAGAAAGGAAGGAAGAGATGGATATGAGAGAGAGAAAGAGGTGAAGAGATTTACTGAGTTTTAATAGGTTTGAGATTAGTTACTTTGTGAAGAGATGAGGAAAAGTTTAGAGGAAATAGAAAGGAAAGAAGGAAGGAAGAAAGAGATGGATATAGAGGAGAGAGAAAGAGGTGAAGGAGAGAATGGTTAGGTGTTGATTTACTGAGTTTTAATAGGTTTGAGATTAGTTACTTTGTGAAGAGATGAGGAAGAGGTTAGAGGAAATAGAAAGGAAAGAAGGGAGGAGGGAGGGAGATGAATACAGAGGAAAGGGAAGAGGGTGAAGGATAGGAGGGAAGACAAGATGTATGATTGAGTTGTTGTTTTTTATAGATTAGTTACATTGTTCTTGAGTTGATTGTGGTTAGAGAGAGCTTTGGGAAGGTGAAAGAAAATGGTGCAGTGATGTTACTCAGTTTGAAGAGGTTAGAGATTTGTTAACTTGTGTTCTTGAGTTGCGTTGACTTTCTTAACAGATTATTTGTTTTTAAGTCAAGTTGGTTTTGTGTCGAGTTATGAAGCTAAAAATTCAGTTGGCCTAGAAAACAATAGGATAAATAGAATTAATAGAATAAAATCGAACATAGATTTGAATACAATGAATATAGTATAGTATAAAAAATCGAACTGAAGCAATTGATCTGAGTTGTGATGCTTAAAAGTTAGTAGGCCTAGATTAGAAAAAGATAAATACAAGGAGAAAAAAAGAAGTGAAAAGGAAGATAATGATACGCGAAAGATATGTGGAAGAAGAAGTATGATAAAAAAAAATTGAAAAAAATTAAATTAGACAAAGAAGTATAAATAAACATAGATAAGGGATATATAAGGGAATAGACAAGGAGTACGTAATAACATATGGAAATGAACGAGGAAAATAAAAATAAAGGGAGAGAATGAGGGAGGGAGGAAAGAAAGAAAAATGAGAAAATAAAAAAATAAAAGGAGAGAATGAGTAAGGAAGGAAATAGACAAAGTTGAAAATGAAAAAGAAAGTTGGTTTTGTTGATCTTTTATACCAATTTTCACGACTGAGTTTGCAATATGCCGACTTAACAGTGAAAATCCAACACCTTGAAGTAACCCCGTCCCCAAAAATGAAAGTAGAAAGCCAAACTAGCCACGTGACTTCACAAATGCTAATACCGTTTCACACATCTGGCGTTAGTGAAAAGGAGAAAAGGAGAGAGACTTGGAAATATTAGTAAAGTGTTAGACTGAATCGTAAAACCTAGAATGAAAAAGATGATAACTTAAAAGACAAAGGAAGAAATAGAGAAAGAAAAGAAGGAAAAAGAAAGCAGAAAGAAGGACTAAAGAAAGAAGTAACGGAGATGAAGATATTGAAGAAGAGAGATGAAAATACAGCTAAAAGAAGAGGTGATAAAACTACATGCATTCATTCTTAGGAGGAAGCTGTCTATTAATCAACAACTTGAGGCGAAGGTGAGGATGAATGATGATAGGAGACGAACTCAAGCTGAAGAATGTTCCTGAAGTAGAGACGAAGATGAATAGATAGTAACGAAGATGAATAAATAATAAGAACAGCGACAAAAGTTCCAAATAATAAATAGCGAAACAGAAAGACATAGTGAGGAAGAAAGAAAAGAAAGACAGGAATGAAAACGATAAACAGAGTAATGAAGATAAATAGTAAAACAGTAAAGATGAACAACGAGAAAAAGAACCAGCGATTAATAATGAAATAGAAAGAGGAAATAAAGGAGGGAAGAGAAGAGGAAGGAAGGGAAAGAGTGATAAAAGGCGGAAAGAATAACAGAAAAAAAAGAGAAAAAAAGAGAGGAGAAGAAACCGAAATGAAAATAGAAAGATAAAAAAAAGGAAAGAGTGCAAATAATAAGGAAATGGTATAGACGAATAAGTAATAGATGAAAGAGAGAGAGAGAGAGGTTGAATGCCATCAGATTGAGTTACGGAGTGTTGAATGCTATGTTCGAAGAATTAGAAGTATTAAAAATAGCTATAGAGAATAATGATTGTCGATGCTACTAAGGAAAGAGTGCAAATAATAAGAAAATGGCACAGACGAATGAGTAATAGATGAAAGAGAGAGAGAGGTTGAATGCCATCAGATTGAGTTACGGAGTGTTGAATGCTATGTTTGAGGAATTAGAAGTCTTAAAAATAGCTATAGAGAGTAATAATTGTCGATGCTAAAAAGGAAAGAGTGCAAATAATAAGAAAATGGTATAGACGAATAAGTAAAGGAAGATGAAAATAGAGATGGAAATGAAAAATAGGTCTAAAGAGATTTGTGATAAATGAGAACAATGAGAAAAGGTGAGAATTATGATAAAAAATGTTGTGGATGAATAAGTAATAGATGAAAGAATTTTAATAAGGAGATAAAAAATGATGAAATGACTAAACAGAGTAATAATCATAAATGCCATAGAAGGAAAAATTGCTATAGAGAGTGATAATTGTCGATGCTAAAAAGGAAAGAGTGCAAATAATAAGAAAATGGCACAGACGAATAAGTAAAGGAAGATGAAAACAGAGATAGAAATGAAAAATAGATCTAAAGAGAGTTGTGATAAATGAGAACAATGAGAAAAGGTGCAAATTATGATAAAAAAATAAATGTTGTGGATGAATAAGTAATAGATGAAAGAATTTAAATAAGGGGATAAAAAATGATGAAATGACTAAACAGAGTAATAATCATAAACGCCAAAGAAGGAAAAAGCGCAAATAATAGGACAATGGTAAAGACAACAAAGTAACAGAAGAAGGAGAAGAAGAAATAGAGATAAATGATAAACAGAACTAAAGAGAGACGAGAAAAAGGCCAACAATGAAAAAGAAAGTAAATTAAGAGACAGTGGTGTAGACAGACGTAACAGAAGAGGTTGAACAGGGAATAGAAATGATAAATAAAGCTAAAGAGAGAGAAGACTGACAAATGGAAAAAAAAGCGCAAATAATAAGTCAGAGAAGATGAAAATATAGATAGAAATAATGCGAATAGTGAAAAAAATAAAATGAAAATTAAAAGTTAACGGTATAGACAAAATAAATAAAGGGTGAAAATATGTAAAAATGATAAAAAAAAATATGGCTAATAAGGTAAGGTAAAGTTGGGGGCATACACTGTGGCAGCGCGTGGCCTCGGTGCTCATCTCCGTAACATTGGCCCTTGACCCTGTGGTGGGAGGGAGCCCATTACCCCGGGACGCAGGGCCAGTGTGACATCCGGGTTACCACAGTTTACCTTCCCCAGGTTTCCCCAGGTACCCATTTTTCGACCAGCCCGAGAGGGAGGATGAACAGCTGGGTGAGCTGCACGCCGACTGCCCGGGCCGGGATTCGAACCCGGGCCCGCGGAGTAGTAGCCAGGCACGCTGACCACTAGACCACGGAGGCTAAATAAAGTTGTGATATATTCGAACAATGAAAAAAAAGAAAACTAAAAGAAAACGATGTAGGCAAAAAAAAAATAGCTGGAAAAGAAGTTAGCAAGAAAATGTGTAAAGAAAAATGGTAGAAGTAGATGGAAATGATAAAAGTTGCCCCTAAAAAGTCGTGATATATGCAAAAAAAAAAAAAAAGAGAGACTAAAAGAGAATGGAATAGATAAAAAAATAAAATAAAAAACGAAAATTAAGTTGGCCAATAAAAATCTGCATATTATTAGTGGCGATAAGATATAAAAATGGCGTAATAAATGGGAAGAAAAGAGAGGGAGAAGCTAAAAGAGAATGGCATAGATAAAAAAAAATAAAGAAAAAAAACGAAAATTCAGTTAGCAAAAAAAATCTGCATATTATTAGTGGCGATAAGGAAAGAAACTGTGGAAAGAAAAAAATGGGAAGTGAATACGAAGAATGAAAATAAAAATAACACAATAGACAAAAAATAAACAACATGACACACTGATTTTAATACACACACACACAAACAAATAAGCAAGCAAAGCAAGGAATGGCTGAAAGTGAAAGTTAAGAAAAAAATATTGAAAAAAAACAATCTTCGGCCGGTGAGTGAGATGGAAAAAAGAAAAAATATAAAACAAAAAACAGGAATAGAAAAAAAAGAGGTTGTAATTGTTTTTTTTCTTTTCCTTTCTCTCTCTTTTTCTCCCTTCCCTTTTTCTCTTTTTGCCTGTTTATTCCTATTGCTATTCTGTTCTTCTCTCTCTCTCTCTCTCTCTCTCTCTCTCTCTCTCTCTCTCTCTCTCTCTTCCTTTCCCTTCATCTGATTTATCCTGTCTTCATTCAGTTGTCTTTTTCTTGTTTTGTTTTCTTTAATAATTTTCTTCCACATTACGTCATTTCCTCCTTCCCTTCCTTCATCCATTTCTCTTGTCTTCCTTCTTATCCTTCACCTCCTTCTCCCTCTTTTGTATTCATCTCCTTCCTTTCCTTCTATGTTTAGCTTCTTCCTCGTCTCTTCTACATTATGCATCCCCTTACTCCTTCCTTTCTTTTCTTTCTTTCTCTTATTCTTTATTTCTTCCTCCATTTCTCTTGTTTTTTGCCTCCTATCCTTCACCTCTTTCTTCCTCTTTTGTGTTCATCTCCTTCCTTTCCTTCTGTTTTTAGTTTCTTCCTCGTCTCTTCTACATTATGCATTCCCTAACTCCTTCCTTCCTTTCTTTTCCTTCTTTCTCTTCTTCCTCCTTCCTTCTCTCTCTCTCTCTCTCTCTCTCTCTCTCTCTCTCTCTCTCTCTTTTCCTCCTTCTTCTCTTTCGTTATTCCTCTCTTCGTTTCCTTTCCTCTTTGTTTTCTCTCCATCTTCTTCCTTCTTCATCTTCTTCTTTGTTCTCTGTTCTTCCCTCCTCTCCTTCCCTCTTTCTTCTCTTCTGTTATTCCTCTATTCGCTTCCCATTCCCTCTCTTTATCTCCACCTATCCCATTCTCCTCCTCCTCTGTCTCCCTCTATCCCTTTCTCCTTCTCTCCTTCCTCTCTTCGCTTCTCTACTCCCTCGTTTTCTTCATTTTATTCTCTTCCCCTTTCACCCTTTCCCTTGTTCTCTGTTCATTTTTCTCCTCCGTTATTTCTCTCTTCCTCGTTTTTCTTCCTTCTCGCTTTCTCTCTTTCTTCCTTTCTTCTTTCTTTTCGTCCTTCAACTTCCTTCTTTCTCCTCTTACTTCATCTCATTTCTCATTCATTGTTCATTCTTTATTCATCTCTGCGCCTCACCATCTCCCCTCCCCACCTCTCTGTCCCTCCCTCTCCCCCTCCGTCCCTTTCTCTCCCCCTCCCTCCCCCCCTCCGTCCTTCTCCTCGCCCGTCCCCTCGTGGTGAGTCGCTCAGTCCAGACAACCACTTCCTTTGGGATCGTTTGACGGGGTAACCACAAGCCGCCGCTCTCCCTCCGCGCCACACACACACGCGCGTAAACAAACATCGATATCTTGTGTATAACGTCTCATTCCCACGTTGTCTCGGACTGGGAAGGTGCGTGTAACATTTGCCTTGGTGCTTCGTTACGTTACGGTGGCTTGCAGTGTCGTGTAACAGTGAAAGTGGAGTTAGAAGTGAAGGGTGTGCGGGTTGGGGAGATATTTGAAGAGCAAGACGGCCGGCCACACACCCATTCAGTCACTCAGTGTGTGTGTGTGTGTGTGTGCGTGTGTGTGTGTGTGCGAGTGAGTACCGGTGACTTAAATAATGTGCTTTTTTTCGCATTTCTCGTGTGTAGTGACGTTGATAGATGCGGTGACGGAATGCGGTAAAGGAAAGCGGTAAAGGAATGAGGTAAGGAACGAAGTAAAGGAATGCTGCGGTAAAGGAATGCGGTAAAGGAATGCTGCGGTAAAGGAATGCTGCGGTAAAGGAATGCTGCGGTAAAGGAATGCTGCGGTAAAGGAATGCGGTGGATCAACTGAAGAATTGCCCCCCAAAGTTCCCAACTGAAGATCCGCCCCACCAACTCTGCCCAACTGAAGAATCGCCCCCCCAATTAGAAATATCGGAAATTAATATATTATTTTTGGTTTATGCCTTTCGTCTGGCATCTCCACGCATAACCATCATTACACTTGGCATGTTTAGTCCAGTTCATCGCATTGTCACAATTGCCACACTTCACTTCATTTCTTAAAAGTCGATGTTGTTTAAGCCGCAGGCAAAGGATCCTTAGTCAGCAGAGTAAGCACGGCAGGCTTGAATGTGTCACGGGCCATGTCGAACTACAGACTGAATACATGAACCCAACGGTGCAAAAACTGATCACAAGTTGTCAGGTTAGTCAAAAATGTTAAGGTCAGGTCAACTGGTGAGGTTTTGATCCCCTGATGTCAGGTCTACCGGTGAGGTTTTGGCCGCCCGCTGTAGTCCTGTCATCAACTGAAGAATTGCACCCCCAACTCTGCCCAACTGAAGAATCGCCTACCAGAGCGGTCTGGATGGGGCAATTGTTCAAATGATCCAGTGCGGTAAAGAAATGATGCTGTAAAGGAATGCGGTAAAGGAGTGCGGTAAAGGAATGCTGCGTTAAAGAAATGCGGTAAAGGAATGCAGTAAAGGAATGCTGCGTTAAAGAAATGCGGTAAAGGAATGCTGCGTTAAAGAAATGCGGTAAAGGAATGCGGTAAAGGAATGCTGCGGTAAAGAAATGCGGTAAAGGAATGCGGTAAAGGAATGCTGCGTTAAAGAAATGCGGTAAAGGAATGCAGTAAAGGAATGCGGTAAAGGAATGCTGCGTTAAAGAAATGCGGTAAAGGAATGCAGTAAAGAAATGCGGTAAAGGAATGAAGTAAAGGAATGCGGTAAAGGAATGCTGCGTTAAAGAAATGCGATAAAGGAATGCAGTAAAGGAATGCGGTAAAGGAATGCTGCGGTAAAGGAATGAAGTAAAGGAATGCGGTAAAGGAATGCTGCGGTAAAGGAATGAAGTAAAGGAATGCGGTAAAGGAATGTTGCGATAAAGGAGTTTCAGATGAGTTTCGTTTCAGTCAGTCAGTCAATATGGGAGTGCGTCAGCGAGTGAGTGAGTGAGTGCGTGTGTTCGTGAGTACCAGTGATTTAAATAATGTTGTTGTTGTTGTTGTTGCATTCAAAACTGGATGAAACTTATATAGGAAGCGTGTGTTTCTGTAATATAGTACGCGAACATATATTAGTGTTGCATGATTTACGGGGGGAAAAAAAGTAGAGCCGGATCTCCTATGCTTCAATAACCAAGACACTGGAAGGCGAAAAATGTCACCCGTCACAACGAAAGCAAAAGTACTGGAGTGAAGCGACGCGGTAAAGTAAACACGACATTCAAGAATTTACACATATGCACACAAAATAAATAAATAAATAAATAAAAATAAAAATAAATGAAAATAAATAAATAAAATTGATAAATAGATGATAAAATAAAATAAAATAAATAATAACATAAATAAATAAAAATAAAATAATGAAATAAAATAAATGAATATATAATAAAATAAAATAAAATAATAAATAATAAAATAAATAAATAAAAATAAAAACAAATAAAAATAAATGAATAAAATAAATAAATAAATAAATAATGAAACAAAATAAAATAATACATAATAAAATAAATAAATAAATAAATGATTAAAATAAAATAAAAATAAAAATAAAAATAAAATACTATACCAACCTTTCGCCATTCACCTAAATAATACATTCACACACATAAAAAGTAAATAAAGTAATAATAAAAATAACAATAGAAAAAAATAACACAACCCTTTCACCCATAATAGTAAAAAGTGGTAAAAATACATACACACAAAAAGTCCTAAAAAAAGTTAAAAAGTCGTAAAAAAGTCGTAAAAAATCATAAAAAGTCGTTAGAAGGGTCGTAAAAAGTCGTAAGAATGTCGTACAAAGTCGTACAAAGTCGTAAAAAGTCGTACAAAGTCGTAAAAAAGTCGTAAAGTCGTAAAATAAAGTTTAAAAAAGTCGTAAAAATACATACACAAAAAATAAAGTAAAAATAAAAATAACAATAATACAAAAAAATAACATAACCCTTTCACCCACAATAAAAAGTTGTAAAAATCATATCTACCGTAAAAAATAAAATAACTCTGCCTTACGTTCATTGCCAACCACAACAAATAAAATAGATTCGATACAATGAGACTTTAGATAATTACAATGACATAGGACACCGTATAATTCTCTTCATTCTAAAGTAAATGTTAAGAGAATGGGATAGTGAAGGGAAAAACAGTGAAAAGGGATAGAAAAATAAAGTGAAGTAAATAAATAGTGAAATAGCAAGGTGAAAATAGGATTATGAGGGATAGTAAAGGATAGTGGATAAAGGGATAGGACTGCGAATGATAGTGGGACAGTGCATGATAGAGGGACGCTGAAGGATTGAAGGATAGTGAAGAAGAGAAAGATAGACGGATAGAAGAATAGCGGGGCAGTGAAGAATAAAAGAATAGTGAAGGATTGTACAGGATAGTGAATGGGATAGGAAAGGGAAAAACAGTGAAAAAGGATAGTAAAATAAAGTGAAGTAAATAAATAGTGAAATACGAGGGTGAAAATAGGATAATGAGGGATAGTAAAGGATAGTGGATAGAAGGATAGAAGGACTGCGAATGATAGTGGGACAGTGCATGATAGAGGGACACTGACGGATTGAAGGATAGTGAAGGATAGTGAAGGAGAGAAAGATAGACGGATTGAAGGACTGCAAAGGATAGAGGATAGAGGGACAGTGCATGATAGAGGGACACTAAAGGATTGAAGGATAGTGAAGGAGAGAACGATAGACGGATTGAAGGACTGCAAAGGATAGAGGATAGAGGGACAGTGCATGATAGAGGGACACTAAAGGATTGAAGGATAGTGAAGGAGAGAAAGATAGACGGATAGAAGGACTTCAAAGGATAGAGGACAGAGGGACAGTGCATGATAGAGGGACACTAAAGGATTGAAGGATAGTGAAGGAGAGAAAGATAGACGGATAGAAGAATAGCGGGGCAGTGAAGAATACAAGGATAGTGAAGGACTGTAAAGGATAGTGGATAAAGGGATAGAAGGACTGCGAATGATAGTGGGACAGTGCATGATAGAGCGACACTGAAGGATAGTGAAGGAGAGAAAGATTGACGGATAGAAGAATAGCGGGGCAGTGAAGAATACAAGAATAGTGAAGGATTGTATAGGATAGTGAATTAAAGGCGGTATAAGAGGTATGTACGAAGATAATGTGAAACGAAGGGAACTGTTGGTATTATGAGAAACTACCATGAACCATTAACCATTCCATATTACAGGAAACCGAGAAGTGATTGTGGTTTGGGAGGTATGAACGAAAATAATATGAAACGAAGGGAACTGTTGGTATAATGAAGAGCTACCATGAATTATCAACCATTCGATATTACAGGAAATCTAAAACTGAATGTGATTTAAGGATTTCCTCGTCTATAATTAGCAAAACAGCCTCCTCTGACCTTGTTACGAGCTCAAGAAGTTCACTAATGACACACTTACTGCGCACACATTTTCGTTTCCCCGTGACTAATTGACCTAAGGGTACAGTCAGAGGTAAGGTATTGCTAGTATTGTTGTTGTTGTCTTAAGAGGTATGAACGAAGATGATGTGACACGAAGGGAACTGTTGCTACAATGAGAAACTACCATGAATTATTAACTATTCGATATTACAGGAAATCGTGAGGAGAATGTGGTTTGAGAGGTACGAACGCAAATAACGTGAAATGAAGTGAGTTAGTTAAGCTGAAAAAGAGAAGTGAAGTGAAACGAAGTGAACTGCCAAAGGAGAGAAGAAGAAAAGGAAAAGTGAAGTGATTTACCGAAGACGAGAAAAGGTAAAGTGAACTAGAAAGGACGAAGGAAAGGAGAAGTGGTTAAGTGAAACACATGGAAACATGGAAATGCAGGCAACAGAAAGCCTATTGGTTTATTACGAGGTTGCCCGCTTTGGTGATTTAATCTGCTCGACAGCCACTTGGGGCCTGGGGAGCAGATGAAAGCACCTCGATTTTAAGGAGCAGGACTGCCAAAGAAAGAAGAGAAGAAGAAAAGGAAAAGTGAAGTAAACTGCTTAATACGAAGAGGAGAAAAGGTGAAGTGAATTGAACTAACTAAGACAAAGAAGAGGAAAAGTGAAACAAAGTGAACTGGCAAAGAGGGCAAGAGAGAAGTGAAGTGAAGTGGAGAGAAGAAATTCCTGCAGTACAAGATCGTGACATTTAATCATTTGACGTGAAAGGGAGATGAACACGACCGACAGACTCTTCCCAATGATGAAAGAATAACAGACAGACAGATAGATAGATAGATAGATAGATAGAAAGAGCTAGATACATAGAAAGATATAGAGACTGACAACACACAGACAAATACAGACACACGGACAGACAGACAGAAAGAAAGACAGGCACACGCAGACATTCAGACACTCAGACAGACATAAAATAGAGTTAAAGATAAAGATAAACAAAGATAAGGAAAAGGCTATTAAAAAAAGAAAGACAGACAGACAGACAGCTAAATAAACAGAGTAGATAGATAAATAGACACAGATAGAGAAACATACATACATACACATACACACACAGACATACATAAATACAGACAGACAGACAGACGAGGCAAGAGAAATACGACAAGAAGAGAAATGCATCGAATCATGAGGTAAGTGAGAAGCGTGTTTGGTAAATATTTCAAGTGCAAACAAAATATATATACGATAACTTGTGTGTGTGTGTGTGTGTGTGTGTGTGTGTGTGTGTGTGTGTGTGTGTGTGTGTGTGTGTGTGTGTGAGAGATTGACGGTTATTTATTTACTCATGCGCATCTTCATAATAAAAAAAACCATCTTACATCAATATTTCCTTTAAACCTGCAAGGAGAAAGCTAAAATTACTCAGCATTATCGTACAAAGCATGCATGAAAGTAAAAGTTTTATTAGGCTCTAATTAAGGTCATATTCTTAAACATTTCACCGCCCAAGTACACGTATTTGACAAGGCTTTCGTAGGAGTTGTTGAGGGAGTCATTTCCAGGGGTAGCTTTATGACCCTGGTGGTAGTCTGACCCTTCCTCTGTACCGTGAGCCTAAAATACCACTCAATAGAACCCGGTTGATCTCCCTCTTGGCCTTTGGTAGTAGTAGTAGTAGTAGTAGTAGTAGTAGTAGTAGTAGTATTTGACAAGGCTTTCGTAGGAGTGGTGGGGGCATTTCCAGGGGTAGCTTTATGACCCTGGTGGTAGTCTGGCCCTCTCTCTGTACCGTGAGCCTAAAATACCACTCATTAGAACCCGGTTGATCTCCCTCTTGGCCTTTGGTAGTAGTAGTAGTAGTAGTAGTAGTAGTATTTGACAAGGCTTTCGTAGGAGTGGTGGGGGCATTTCCAGGGGTAGCTTTATGACCCTGATGGTAGTCTGACCCTTCCTCTGTACCGTGAGCCATTGGAAGTCGATTGATCTTCCTTTATGGCCTTTGGAAATAGTTGATGTGGGAGGTGAAAGCGTTTAACAACACCGATCCTAGTCTTTAAAATATATGACAAGGAAAATAGAAGAAAATAATGTTAGTGGGGCATCATAACAGAAAATATACAACTAACGTCACTATTTTTTTTGTCTTCAACTTTTTTTTTACAAGAAAGGAGACAGCTCAAGGGCACAAAAAAAGGAAACAATAATAAAAAAAAAAAGCCTGCTACTCGCTGCTCCTAAAAAAAAAAAAAAATCCAAAGATGTGGCCGAAAGAGGGGTCAATTCTTTTTTCCTCCTTTCTCCTTCTCTCCCTTCATTTATTGTCTCTTATCTATTCTGTTCTCTTTTTAACTTTTTTTCTTTCATCCTTTCTTCTTTCTTTCCCTCCATCTTATTTTTTTTCCTTTTTCATCATGTCCTCTTTGAACTGTCTTTTTTATTTATATTTTATTTATTTTATTAAGAACTAACGTCACTATTTTCTTATGTCTTTAATTGTCATTCCTTTTCTCCTCCTTTCTCCTCTTTTTTTAACTTTTTTTCTTTCATCCTTTCTTCTTTCTTTCCATTCATCTTATTTTTCTTTTTCATCATGCCCTCTTTAAACTGTCTTTTTTATTCATATTTTATTGATTTTATTGATTTTATTTATTCTGTTCTTCTGTAACTATCTTCCATCCCTTCTTCTTTCTTACAATTTTTCTTATTTTAACTTTTTCATCATATCCTCTTCTGTCTTTTCATTCTTCTAGTTTTGTTTTCTTCTGTACTTTTCTTCTTTTTTACGTCACTTTCTCTGCACTAATTCCTTCTTGTTGTTCCCGTAGTAGTAGTAGTAGTAGTAGTAGTAGTAGTAGTAGTAGTAGTAGTAGTAGTAGTAGTAGTAGTAGTAGTAGTAGTAGTAGTAGTAGTAGTAGTTGTTGTTGTTGTTGTTGTTGTTGTTGTTGTTGTTGTTGTTGTTGTTGTTGTTGTTGTTGTTGTTGTTGTTGTTGTTGTTAGTAGTAGTAGTAGTAGTAGTAGTAGTAGTAGTAGTAGTAGTAGTAGTAGTAGTAGCAGAAGAGATAGACGTAGCAGTAATAATAGCTGTAGCCATATAGTAGCAGTAGCACAAACAGTAGCAACGCCAGAAGTAAAAGTAGAAAAATCTGTTCCGGCCACTGAGCAAGATCGAGATAGCGAGGCGGGGTGTCCGAGCCGAGACGTGCGCTACAGGGGATCAGGGGAGGCCGAAATGGTGCTGCCGAGGACCATAAAGGAGATAAGAGTGGGTTGATATGGCTCAGGTGAAGCATTTTTTGTCACACACACTCGCTCGCTGCCTTGACTGTCTATATAAGTCCTGGGCCCATATGCTCAAACGCTTCGACGCCTTATAACCTTTTTCTAGGCTTTTGAGTTATTGTAGAATGTTGAGGATTTTAGGAGATTGAGAGCAAGTATTGAACTCATTCTAGACCAAATATCGTGATCCTAAAGCCTCTCAATGGCCCCCAGTTACCAATAATGTTACTTCTTTGAACATGCAACTTTGTGACAAGGTTAAATTTTTTTTGCATATATTTCTTGGTGTTGAGAATTTTAGGAGATTGAGAGATAGTATTGAACTCATTCTAGACCAAATATCCTGATCCTAAAGCCTCTCAATGGCCCCCAGTTACCAATAATCTTACTTCTTTGCACATAGAACTTTTTGACATGGTTAGATTTTTTTTGCATATATTTCTTGGTGTTGAGAATTTTAGGAGATTGAGAGCAAGTATTGAACTCATTCTAGACCAAATATCGTGATCCTAAAGCCTCTCAATGGCCCCCAGTTACCAATAATGTTACTTCTTTGAACATGCAACTTTGTGACAAGGTTAGATTTTTGCATATATTTCTTGGGGGTTTTGAAGGCTTTGGGATGGTGCTAGAAGGCTGGGATTTTTAGGGGATTGAAAGCAAGCCTGCAACTCTTATCCCACCCTAGATACATGTAGTTAAGAAGGTTCTAGTAGAGGTTATAGGGATTTCTATGTGAGGCGGTAGTTTTGCAAGGTTTCTGTGCCATGAACGGTAAAAACACTCACAGAAAAGCCTCTAGTATAGATTTTATAGGGATTTTTAAGTGCGGTTTCATGGTCCAGGCGGTAGATTTGTAACGTTTCTGCGCCATGAACGGAAGAACACACGCAAAAGGCTCTAGTAGATATTATAGGGATTTTCATGTGAGGTTTCATGGCCCAGGCGGTAGATTTGCAACGTTTCTGCGCCATGAACGGAAGAACACACGCAAAAGGCTCTAATAGATATTATAGGGATTTTCATGTGCGGTTTCATGGCCCAGGCGGTAGATTTGTAACGTTTCTGCGCCATGAACGTTAGAACACACGCAAAAGGCTCTAGTAGAAATTATAGGGATTTTTAAGTGAGGTTTCATGGCCCGGGCGGTAGATTTGCCATGGTAGATCTGTGCCATGAACGGGGAAACACTTATAGGGACCGGTCTTTTTTCCTCCGTGGCCTTCAAAAATAGTGCTAACAAGAGCCCGGAGCCTGTGAAAATACGAGTTCTACTATACCAGGACTATAGTCTAGGCCAGTGTTGTCGAAACTGGGGTCCGCGGCATAGATCAAAGGGGTACGTGAAAAGACGATGAACACACACACACACACACACACACACACACACACACACACACACACACACATACACACAGCAGAAGCTTCCCATGTTCTATGAAGGAAAAAAGAGAGGGATTTGCTGGGTACCTAGGAAGGACGCGTCATGTACGTGTACCTAAATATAATGTAAGTATAATATAATATAATTGAGTTTAATCAGCCATGGGGGTGCGTAACAGTAGGAGAAGGTAATAAAGGGTACAATTGGCGAGAAAGTTTGGACAGCACTGCATTATAGTCTATAGGCCTAAGCTTTTTTCCTTATGGCTATTCTTGTGTTAATCATTCTTATCTTCCTAGCTTATTTGACTATGGGGGTGCGTAACAGTAGGAGAAGGTAATAAAGGGTACAATTGGCGAGAAAGTTTGGACAGCACTGCATTATAGTCTATAGGCCTAAGCTTTTTTCCTTATGGCTATTCTTGTGTTAATCATTCTTATCTTCCTAGCTTATTTGACTATGGGGGTAAGTAACAGTAGGAGAAGGTAATAAAGGGTACAATTGGCGAGAAAGTTTGGACAGCACTGCATTATAGTCTATAGGCCTAAGCTTTTTTCCTTATGGCTATTCTTGTGTTAATCATTCTTATCTTCCTAACTTCTTTGAGTGCAGCGTTTAGATTTCACGTCCTGTATAGCTTCTTTGATCTTCTTCGTAGGCTTATGATTTTCTTTTTCTTTTTTTTTTCTTTGTTTATTATTTCATTTTATCTATTTGTTTATGTATTTCTTCTTTTTATTCTGCATACGCCTCCAACAATGTCAAGATTTAGCTCAATGTGTCAGTATGAGGACACGAAGCCGCAGCAACGTCCACGAACACGATTATAAACAAGTCAAACCTTACTATTGTATATTTATTTATTATTTATTCCTATTTACACTTCTTCCATGTGATATAACCTTCGCTTCATTCACTATCATCAGTCTCATGTCCGCAATCTCAGACGCTTCCGGCTCTCACTACAACAATTTCCAAAGGTCACAAACGAGGTCAGTCGAGTTCTCATGCGTGTTTTTTTCACATTCAGAAGAGGAAATAGAAGATAAAATATTTGAAGTTAACTAAGGTCGATATCATAAGACACTTTCGCCTCTCATATCAGCTACTTTTAAGGGCCAAAGAGAGGGTTATTCGGGTTCTAATGAGTGTTTCTTTAGGTCCACAGTACAGAAGAAGAGTCAAACTACCACCAGGGTCATAAAACTACTCCTGGAAATGCCCAAAACTCCAATGAAAGCCTTGTCAAATTTGTGTTCTTGGGCAGCGAAATGTCTTATGATACAACCTTTAAGATGGAAGTGGAAGGAAGAAGAATGAACAAGGAAGGGTAGGATGAAAAGAAGGAAGAAGAGAAGGAAGGAAGGAAAGGAGGACGCAGAGGAGGGAAGAACAGCTAAAAAGAACGAAGGAAGGAAGGAAGAGAAGAGGAAATAGATGAGAGAGTGAAAGTTAAGATGGAAAGAAGGAAAAAGGAAAAAGGAAGGGTAGGAAGAAGAGAAGGAAGGAAGGAAAGGAGGGCGCAGAGGAGGGAAGAACAGCTAAAAAGAACGAAGGAAGGAAGGAAGAGAAGAAGAAATAGATGAGAAGAGAGAGTGAAAGTCAGGATGGCTTATGTAACTACCCGTGGAAATACTACCAACACAACCTCTACGAAGGCCTTATCGAATGTGTGTGTGTGTGTGTGTGTGTGTGTGTGTGTGTGTGTGTGTGTGTGTGAGCCCTGAAATGTTTGAGAATATGTGCCTTAGTTAGTCATGGGTCAAGGTTGAGATGGTGATACATTAGTATTTCCTTCACTTCTTAACATTTACGAAGCAGAAAGTGGAGAAAATAAGAGTATTAAAGGTTGTAAAGGAAGAGAGAGAGAGAGATACTACTACTACTACTACTACTACTACCACCACCACCACCACTACTACTACCACTACTACTACTACTACTACTACTACGTCATAATCATCATCATACTCATCGTTTCCAGTCCGCCCAGGTACAACAACACCTGAAGACTCTCCCTTTCATGATGCAAAAGGCGCTTCCTTGAACTCACTCTCACTTCTTAAGCCGGTTGGTTTGTCGGTCAGTCAGTCAGTCGGTCACCCAGTCGCTTGTATAATATCCGTGTCTCCGTTTGTCTGTCTGTCTGTCTTACGTCTGTGCCTGTTTGTTTGTTTGTTTGTTTGTCTATGTTGTCCGTCAGTTTTGGGGTGTTTGTGTCTGTCTGTCTGTCTGTATATCTGTTTGTATATTTTTGACTATCTATCTATCTATCCATTACACAAACACATACACATACACAAACACACTCACACTCACACACACACACACACACACACACACACAAGGACGATGAGTGAGACAGCAAAACACGCTCCTTTATGCTTTACTGTTTTGATTCTGTGACAAGGAAGGAAGGAAGAAGGAAGAAAGGAAGGAAGGAAATGAATGGAAAGATAAGAGAAGGAGGGAAGAAGGAAGGAAGGAAGGAAGGAAGTGAATGGAAAGACAAGAGAGGGGAAGGGAAGAAGGAAGGAAGAAGAAAGACCAAGGGAGGGAGGAAAGAGATGAATGAAGGAAGAAGAGAAAGTTAAGATGCAAGGAAGAAGAAACGAGGGAGAGAATGAAGGAGAGAAAGAAAGAAAGAAAGGAAGAAAGAGAAGAGGAAATAGAAGATAAGAGATTGGAAGTTAAGATGTAAGGAAGAAGAATAAACAAAGAAGAATAGGAAGAAGATAAAGAAGAAGAGAAGGAAGGAAGGAAAGGAGGGCGCAGAGGAGGGAAGAACACCCAAAAAGAACGAAAGGAAGAGAAGAAAAGAGAAGAAGAAAGAAAAGATAAGAGAGAGGAAAGAGAGATGGAAGGAGGGAAAGCAATATGAACAAGGAAGGATTGGAAGAAGAGAAAGAAGGAAGGAAGAGGCAGAGGAAGGAAGCACAAATAGAAAGGACATAGGGAAGGAGAGAAGGAAGAGAAGATGAAAAAAAAAGATAAGAGAGAGGAAAGAGAGATAAAGCAATATGAACAAGAAAGGATATGAAGAAGAGAAAGAAGGAAGGAAGAGACAGAGGAGGAAGCACAAATAGAGAGAACATAGGGAAGGACGGAAGGAGGGAAGGAAGGAAGGAAGGTCATCTCACCCATCTCGCCATATAAACTCTAACCAAACACACGACAAAACTTATAACATTTACCCTACATGTATTTCGTATTCGGCCAATGTTACGTCGGTGTTATGTCAGTGTTAACGTTTCTTTCATTCACTATAACAACCAAACAACAGCAACATTAAGGACATGAAGGAGCAGAGAGTAGCGGGCTTTTTTTATATATATATTATTGTTTCCTTTTTTTGTGCCCTTGTGCTGTCTCCTTTGCTGTAAAAAAACACAAAAAAAACACCAATACCACCAACAACAACGGTAATAATACTAGTGATAATGTGACCCAGTTTCAACCCCACCAGATACGTTTAACATTGTGGACCAAAAAGTATACGAATCAACTTTCCCACGTACAATATAAGAATCGTGTGTGCGCCAGCGTTATTTTCTCTTATTTTTTTTCGTGTTTTTTTTCTGTTTATTGATTATTTTGTCTGTGAGCTGCTGTCGCCTTGAGTGTAAAACGAGAGAGAATGTTGTAGGAGTAGCCCGCGATATCACTGTCGGGCAAGATTCTATTTAAAAAACCTTAGTCTTTTGTTATTCTTTTGTTTATTCTTTATTTGTCTCCTTGAATATAAAACGAGAGAGAATCTTATAGGAGTAGCCCGCGATATCACTGTTGGGCAAGATTCTATTTAAAAAACCTTAGTCTTTTCTTATTCTTTTGTTTATTCTTTATTTGTCGCCTTGAGTGTAAAACGAGAGAGAATGTTGTAGGAGTAGCCCGCGATATCACTGTTGGGCAAGATTCTATTTAAAAAACCTTAGTATTTTGTTATTCTTTTGTTTATTCTTTATTTGGAGCTGTTGTCTCCTGTACTGTGAAAAGGAAATGAGTTTTTTTTTTTTTTTTTTTTTACAGCAAAGGAGACAGTTCAAGGGCACACAAAAAGCAAACATTAATAAAAAAAAAGCCCGCTACTCACTGCTCCTAAAAAGAATCCAAAGAGGTGGCCGAAAGATAGGTCAGTTTCGGGAGGAGAGGTGTCCTGATACCCTCCTCTTGAAAGAGTTTAAGTCGTAGGAAGGAGTGTTATAGAATCAGACCACAATATCACTGTTAGGCAAAATTATTTCTGAGCCTTAGTCTTTTTGTAATTCTTTTGTTTATTCTTTATTTGGAGCTGTTGTCTCCTGTACTGTGAAAAGGAAATGAGTGTTATAGAATCAGACCACAATATCACTGTTGGGCAAGATTGTTTCTGAGCCTTAGTCTTTTGTAATTCTTTTCTTTATTCTTTATTTGGCCCCTGAGCTGCTGTCTCCTGTACTGTGAAAAGGAAATGAGTGTTAAAGAATCAGACCGCAATATCACTGTTGGGCAAAATTGTTTCTGAAAAATATTACTCTTTTATTCAAGTTTTCTCACTGTTTTGGCAACGCTGAGTGAGTGTCGACAAGTGACGTTCAAGTTTAAGTTTTTCTACGCGTTCTTGATATGATTTTTTACCCTCGTTCTTGTGTCACATTGTTTCACACTATAGAGAGGCGCATAGCAGTGTTGCCAAATTGCCGTACTCTCTGTCACATTGTGTTTTATCGTTTTCAGGCCCAAAACTCTCGTACCTACACAAATGCGAGCTTTTTTTATTATTGTTTCCTTTTTTTGTGTGCCCTTGAGCTGTCTCCTTTGTTGTAAAAAAAAAATAATAATAACGATCGAAAATTAAAGTTATCGTTGAAACTGTTAAATAGTGATGGTTTTCTTTCATTTTTGCAATAGTTATGTGTCAGAAAGGACGAAAATGTAATGGGATGACTACGATAATTAATTTGGCATCGCTGGACTGCATAGTTTAGAATCGCGCCCAGAATTAAAAGTAAGAAAGCCTTTTATATATGAAATCAATAACTACTTGCATTGTTTCATTTATATAACCAATAGAAACAATAATATTTTTTCGTGTGTGTGTGTGTGTGTGAATTCCTTGACCACTGTATCGTATTGTATATTTGTTTCTTTATGGATTTTTTTTCACTAACCTACAAAGCTGTATATTTTTTTAAGGTTGGTGAAAAGCCACATAAATATCAAATTCAACTTCAGGACCTGTCAGACTAGAATGCCTTTGTTTTTTATGATACAAGCGAGCACTGATATAAAAGAGGTTACCAATAGTACAGAAGAAATAGTAGTTATAGGAGGAGGAGAAGGAGGAGCAGGAAGAGGAGGAGGAGGAGGAAGGGTGATGATTATTGTGGTGGTAGAGGGAACAGAGATGGTGGTGGTGATGGTGATTGTAGTGGGAAGGAAGGAAGGAAAAAAGGATAGATGGAAGGAAGGAAGAAAGGAAGAAAGGAAGGAAGGAAAGAAGGAAGGAAGGAAAAAAGGATAGATGGAAGGAAGGAAGAAAGGAAGAAAGGAAGAAGGGAAGGAAGGAAGGAAGAAAGGAAAAAAGGATAGATGGAAGGAAGGAAGAAAGGAAGAAAGGAAGAAGGGAAGGAAGGAAGGAAGGAATAAATAAATAAAGAAAGAAAGAAAGAGAGAAACAAGGAAGAAAGAAAGTAAGAAAAGGAAGGAAGGAAGGAGGGAAGGAAGAAAGGAAGGAAGGAATTAAGGAAGGAAAGAAAGAAAGAAAGAAAGAATGGAAGAAATAAATAAGTAAAAAAAGAGATAAAAAAACGAAGAAGGAAAGAAAAAGGAAGAACGGAAGGAAGAAAAGAAGGTAGACAGAGAAAAAGAAAATAGAACACCTCTTTTTCATGCATCCTCCAACGAGTGTGTCATATGAGAAGACTTTCAAAGACACACAAATGATAAAAAATAGATAAAAAAAAAAGTAAAATAAAGTCACACAGGATTTTTTGAAGTAAAGTAATATTGACTAAAAGTAGAACAGAATCCAACTCTTTTTCTCTTTTAATTATCTTACCAGTGTATAATTTTAACCCGGTAGCTGTGACGGGTCAAATTTGTGGCTTAACAGTGTACCAGCGTAGTAGTAAAAAGTAAGACAAAAAGTAGAGGAAGTGAAATGGAGTACATGTAGTAAGAAAAGTAAGACAAAAAAGTAGACGAAGTAAAAATAAGTAAAAAGTAAGACAGAAAAGTAGAGGAAGTAAAAAATAAGTAAAAAGTAAGACAAAAAAGTAGAGGAAGTAAAAATATAAGTAAAAAGTAAGACAAGAAAGTAGAGGATGTAAAAAATAAGTAAAAAGTAAGACAAGAAAGTAGAGGAAGTAAAAAAATAAGTAAAAAGTAAGAAAAAAGTAGAGGAAGTAAAAAAATAAGTAAAAAGTAAGACAAAAAAGTAGAGGAATTAAAAAAAAGTAAAAAGTAAGACAGAAAAGTAGAGGAAGTAAAAAAATAAGTAAAAAGTAACAGAAAAGTAGAAGCAAAAAAATAAATATAAAAAAGTAAGACAGAAAAGTAGATGAATTAGAAAAATAAATGAAGTAAAAAAAGTAAAACAGAAAAATAGAAGAAGTAAGAAAAAGGAGGAGTAGTAAAAACAGTAAAGTAAAAAAAAGTAAAGAAAATAAAACGTAACAATTTTTTTTTTTTTTTTTACAGTAGAGGAAGCAGCTGAAGGACGAAAAAAATAAAAGAAAATGGTTGGAAATGGTGGTAAAAAGTAACATGTTCTCAAGTGGAGGAGAAAATGGGGCCAGTGTATAATTTTCCTTTCTTTTTTCATTGTCCTTCATTTTTTTTTTTTTTTTTCATTTTCGTAAACTAACAAGTCACTCTCGATGTCAAATAAAAGTGCTTGTCATCTGTCATTCACCACCACCACCACCATCACCACCATCACCACCATCACCACCACCACCATCACCACCACCACCACCACCACCATCACCACCACCACCATCACCACCACCACCACCATCACCACCACCACCACCATCACCACCACCACCACCACCATCACCACCACCACCACCATCACCACCACCGCCATAGTGATCAAGTTGATGGAGAGAAAAAAAACTAACTTGCATGTCCATGCCTGAAAAATTGAGGGAGGGAGGGAGGGAGGGAAGGGAGAGAAGGGAAGGGAGAAAAGGAGGGGAGAGGAAGAGAAGGGAAAGGAAGAGAAGGGGAAGGGTTGGAGAGGGAAAAGGACGAAGGGTAGGGAGGGAAGGGAAAGAAAGGGAAAGGGAAGGAAAGGAAGGGAAAGGAAGGGAAGGGTAAGGAAAGGAAGGGGAAGGAAAGGGAGAGGAGTGAAAGGAAGGGAAGGGAGAGGAAGGGAAGGGGAAGGGAGGGGAGGGAACGGAAGGGAAAGGAAGGGAAGGGTAAGGAAAGGAAGGGGAAGGAAAGGGAGAGAAGTGAAAGGAAGGGAAGGGAGAGGAAGGGAAGGGAGAGGAAGGGAAGGGGAAGGAAGGGAAGGGAGAGGAAGGGAAAGAAAGGACAGGAGAGGAAGAGAAGGGAAAAGAAGAGAAGGGGAAGGGTTGGAGTGAGAGAAGGGACGAAGGGAAGGGAGGGAAGAGAAAGGAAGGGAAGGAGAAGGAAAGGAAGGGAAAGGAAGGGAAGGGGAAGGGTTGGGGTGAGAAAAAGGACGAAGGGAAGGAAATGAAGGGAAGGGGAAGGAAAGGAGGGGAGAGAGAAGGGACAAAGGGAAGGGAGGGAAGGGAAAAGAAGGGAAGGGAGAGGAAGGGAAGGAAAGGAGGGGAGAGAAAAGGCACGAAAAAGACCATGAAGGAGAGACTCGCAGTTAATAGATAAAAAAAAAATGACAGGGAGGAGGAAGGGAGGGAGAGAGGAAAACATGACGCAACACGAAGAGGAGGAGGAGGAGGAGGGAAAGGGTTGGGAGGGAACGAGAATATCAGAATGAAAATGGAGTGAGTGGGAGTTGGAGGAGGAGGAGGAGGAGGAAGAGGAGGAGGAGGAGGAGGAGGAGGAGGAGGAGGAGGAGGGAAAGGTTTGGGAGGGAACGAGAATATCAGAATGAAAATGGATTGAGTGGGAGTTGGAGGAGGAGGAGGAGGAGGAGGAGGAGGAGGAGGAGGAGGAGGAGGAGAAAGGTTGGGAGGGAACGAGAATATCAGAATGAAAATGGAGTGAGTGGGAGTTGGAGGAGGAGGAGGAGGAGGAGGAGGAGGAGGAGGAGGAGGAGGAGGAGGAGGAAAGGTTGGGAGGGAACGAGAATATCAGAATGAAAATGGAGTGAGTGGGAGTTGGAGGAGGAGGAGGAGGAGGAGGAGGAGGAGGAGGAGGAGGAAAGGGTTGGGAGGGAACGAGAATATCAGAATGAAAATGGAGTGAGTGGGAGTTGGAGGAGGAGGAGGAGGAGGAGGAGGAGGAGGAGGAGGAGGAGGAGGAGGGAAAGGGTTGGGAGGGAACGAGAATATCAGAATGAAAATGGAGTGAGTGGGAGTTGGAGGAGGAGGAGGAGGAGGAGGAGGAGGAGGAGGAGGAGGAGGAGGGAAAGGGTTGGGAGGGAACGAGAATATCAGAATGAAAATGGAGTGAGTGGGAGTTGGAGGAGGAGGAGGAGGAGGAGGAGGAGGAGGGAAAGGGTTGGGAGGGAACGAGAATATCAGAATGAAAATGGAGTGAGTGGGAGTTGGAGGAGGAAGAGGAGGAGGAGGAGGAGGAGGAAGAGGAGGAGGAGGAGGGAAAGGGTTGTGATTGAACGAGAATATCAGAATGAAAATGGAATGAGTGGGAGTTGGAGGAGGAAGAGGAGGAGGAGGAGGAGGAAGAGGAGGAGGAGGAGGGAAAGGGTTGGGAGGGAACGAGAATATCAGAATGAAAATGGAATGAGTGGGAGTTGGAGGAGGAGGAGGAGGAGGAGGAGGAGGAGGGAAAGGGTTGGGAGGGAACGAGAATATCAGAATGAAAATGGAGTGGGAGTTGGAGGAGGAGGAGGAGGAGGAGGAGGAGGAGGGGAAAAAAAACGTATACAGTTCTGGTCTTTGCTTCTTTAGATGACGAAGAAAGTGACCAACCCATGTAACACACACACACACACACACACACACACACACACACACACACACACACACACACACACACACGCCTTCAGCTTTATGCAAGTCACAAAAAATATTATGTGTTTTTATCAATGTTTGTTTGTGTGTGTGTTTGTGTGTGTGTCGTTTTTGGTGCTCCTTTTTTTTTCTTGTTTGGTGTTAAGTCACTTGTTATTATTATTATTATTATTATTATTATTATTATTATTAGAAGAGGAGGAGGAGGAGGAGGAGGAGGAGGGGTGATGATGGCGGTAGTGGGGAGGAAGAAAGGAAAAAATAAATGAAAGAATGAAAGAAAGAAAGAAAGAAAGAAAGAAAGAAAGAAATAGAAGAAAAAAAGTACTTGTGACAGTTGGTTAAGGCGATGGTGACAGCTGTGATTTAGTGGTGGTGGTGGTGGTGGTGATGGTAGTGGTGGTGGTGGTGGTGGTGGTGGTGGTGGTGGTGGTGATGATGGTGGTGGTGGTGGTAGTGATGGTGGTGGTGATGGTGATGGTGGTAGTGGTAGTGATGGTGGTGGTGATGATGATGATGGTGGTGGTGGTGGTGGTGGTGGTGGTGGTGGTGGTGATGATGATGGTGGTGATGATGGTGGTTGTGGTGGTAATGATGATGGTGGTGATGATGATGATGGTGATGGTGGTGGTGGTGGTGGTGGTGAATAACAGATGACAAGCACTTTTATTTGACATCGAAAGTGACTTGTTAGTTTACGAAAATGAAAAAAAAAAATGGACAAAAAAAAGAAAGGAAAATAATAGTCCCCCTTTTTTTTCCCCTCCACTTGATAACGTGTTCCCTATCTCCTCTTTCCCTCTCCTCCCTCTATCTATATCTCCTTCTCCTCCTCCTCCTCCTCCTCCTCCTCCTCCTCCTCCTCCTCCTCCTCCTCCTCCTTTGATCTCTTTTCTAACACTCGTACGTTACAATATCCATATGTTATACTACTTCTCCTCCTCCTCCTCCTCCTCCTCCTCCTCCTCCTCCTCTTCTTCTCTCTTCTTCTTCTCTCTCCTCTTTCTAATTTCTCTCTTTCATATATCTTTTTCTTCCCTCTCTTTCATTATTTTTTTTTCTTTTCATCAGAAGCTTCTCTTCTTCTTATAAATTCTCCCTTTTTTCCTTCCTATGCCTCGTTTTTTTTCTCTTGGTTCATCTCTCCTCTCCTCCTTTTCTTTCTCTCCTCTCTCTGACTCCTTATGTTCTTATGTTCATTAATCTCACTAACCATAACTTTATCTCTACTCTCCCTCAACCTAAGCTTATGGTATCCTGTCTTTACTCTTCCCCAGACGGCCCCAGCACGTAGCAACCCTGGCAACACTACTCCTGGCTATGGTGACGCAGGGGGGAGGAAGGGAAAGCGACCAGGTGACCGTCGCTAACTACCTGCACAGCCCCAACCTATCAGGCCTCACCGAGCACCCAGACGCCAGGCTCTCCACGGTGATTCTTATATTATGTTGATTTTTGTGTTTGCTTGGTTTTTTTCTTTGGTGTTCTTTCTTGTTGGTTTTGATAAGTGAGTGTTTTTTTGTGTTTTTTATTCTTCTTCGTCTTCTTCTTCTTCTTCCTCTTTCTCTTCTTCTTTCTCTTCTTTCTCTTTCTTTTATCTTCTTGTTCTTGTTTTCTTCCTCTTCTTCGTTTTCCTCTTCTTGTTTTTCTTCTTCTCCTCCCTTTTCTTCTTCTTCCTCTTCTTCTTTTTCTCTCTTTTCCTTCACTTCTTCTAGTTCTTCTTGTTCTTGTTCTTCTTCTTCTTCATCTTCTTCTTCATCTACTTCTTCTTCTTTTTCTCCTTCTTCTTCTTCTTCTTCTTCTTCATTATCATCTTCTTTATCTTATTCTTCTTTTTTTCTTCTTCTTCTTCTTCTTCTCTTGTTTTCTTTGTTTATTTTCCTCTGCTTCCTCGTCTTTTTCCATCTTTTGTTTTTTTCCCTGATTCTCTTTCTTCTTTTTGTTTTCCTTTCATTTACTTGTTTGTTTTCTCTTGTTTTCTTCCTTTTGATATTTTTTTCCTTTTTCTCCTTCTCTCTTTTTCTTCTCCTGTTTCCTTTCTTTCTTTCTTTCTCTTTTTATGTTTTCTCTATACGTCATTCTAAACTACTTCACATTTTCCTCTTTCCTCGTTCTTCTTCCTCTTGACAATTCCTCTTAATTCTCTTTTTCCTTCTCTTGTTTTCTTATCTCCTCTCTTTCTCCTCTTCTCGATTTCTTTTGTTCTTTCTTTGTTTCCTTCTTTTTTCTCTGCCTCCTCCTTTCTCTCTCTTATTTCCTTCTCTTGTTTTTTTTCTTTATTTCCTTCTTTCTCTCTCCTCGATCTGTCTCATCTCTTTCTCCTCTCTTTTCCTTTTGTTTCTCCTTTGTTTCATTCTTTCTCTCTCTCTTATTTCCTTCTCTTGTTTTTTTTCTTTATTTCCTTCTTTCTCTCTCCTCTGTCTCCTTCTCTCTTTCTCCTCTCTTCTCCTTTTGTTTCTCCTTTGTTTCACTATTTCTCTCTCCTCTTATTTTACTCTTTTGCTCTTCCTCTATTTCCTTCTCTCTCTCTTTTCTTGCTTTCATTTTTCCTGTCTCCTTTCTTTTTCCTCTTCTCTCCTTTTATATTCCTCTTTATCCTTTCTCTTTTCGGATCATGTAAGATTAAGTTAAGAAAGGACAGGTGGAGGGTGGGAAGGAGATAACGAAGGGGGAGCGAGAAAGGAGAAAAGGAGGGAGGGAGGTAGGAAGGGAAGGTGTAAGGTTAAAGGTTTACTGTTTGTGTTGGTAAGACTGAGTGTATTTGCTTGTCGCTGCCTCATAGGTGTGCTGGGTAAACACTGACTTCCTGCTTGTGTGTGTGTGTGTGTGTGTGTGTGTGTGTGTGTGTGTGTGTGTGTGTGTGTGTGTGTGTGTGTGTGTGTGTGTGTGTGTGTGTTCTTCTTCTTCTTGAGAGTTGTCGAAAAGAAGAAAAAAAACGGAAATAGCGAATATTGATGAAAAAAAAATAATTGCAACGCATGTTCGTTTTGTAAGATAACGATGATTTTTAAGAGAGAGAGAGAGAGAGAGAGAGAGAGAGAGAGAGAGAGAGAGAGAGAGAGAGAGAGAGAGAGAGAGAGAGAGAGAGAGAGAGATAACAACATCCACATCGGTCTATCATCTGCCAACCTTATCAGCTCAACATTACTGATTCATCTCTTTAGACATCGTTTTCAGAGTTTGCATCTCCCACTCTCTCTCTCTCTCTCTCTCTCTCTCTCTACCTATCTATCTATCTATCTATCTCACTGCTCTCCCTAGCTAACAATCCCTTTCTAGCTCTCTCGCTCTCAAAAACAACACTCCAAGAATACCACCTAACTCCATCCATTAATTTTCATATCCTCTTTTTCCACATCCTCATCCACATCCTCTCAATCAATTCATTCCCTACCAAACAGTTCCTTTCCATTACTCTCTCGTTCTGAAAAACCCATACCCCAAGAACCCCAACCTAACTCCACCTGACCATCTTCATAACCAGTCTCTCCATACTCTTCCCCAGCGCCTGAGTTGATAAGACGTCTAGAATACTCCATCCAGAAACACGAAGTCGTATACCGAGAACCAAATAGTCCCTTTCTCTAGCTCTCTCGCTCTCAAAAACCACACCTCAAGAACCCCAACCTAACTCCACCTGACCATCTTCCTAACCAGCCTTTCCATACTCTTCCCCACAGCCTGAGTTGATCAAGCGAAGAGGTTACCCTATCGAGATACACGAAGTCGTAACAGAGGACGGCTACATCATAGAACTGCATCGAATACCTCACGGCCGCTACCTCCAGACCAACCAATATCTCACGCCTGTTACTGACCACTACAAGCCCCCCCCACCAACGAGTTATGGACAGTACCCGCAGATGCCTTCCCCGCACTACACAGCCCCCGACGTGTATGGGGATGTGTCGAACCATGTTGATGAAGGGAGGAGATGGAGAAGAGATGGAAGAAATGAGACTTACGGAAGAAGGTGAGTAAAAGAGGAGGGAAAGAGAGATAGAAGAGGTGAGATTGAGATATAGAAAGAGAGACAAGTATAGAAAGGTATCGAAAAACATGGATAAAAGAGAATTGGGGAAACTATAAAAGAAATGAGACATAGGGACGAAGGTAAGTACAGAGAAAGAGAAAGAGAGAGATAGAAAGATAACCAAGTGGACGGAGAGAACAGGAGGTAACAGAGAAAGATAGAGAAAATGAGATAGAAAGAAGGAGAGATAGAGAGACAGAGATTATATGTGTTAAACCAAGGGAAGGAAGGAGATGGGAAAAGATGCAAGAAATGAGACATACAGACGAAGGTAAATAAAAAAAAAAGGAGATAGAGAGATAGAAAGAGAGACAGAGACAGAAGTAATATATGTTCAACCAAATGGACGTAGGAAGGAAGTGGAGAAAAGAAATGCAAGAAATGAGACTTACGGAAGAAGATAAGTAAAAGAAAAGAAAGAGAGAGAGAGAGAGAGAGAGAGAGAGAGAGAAACAGACAGACAGACAGACAAGAAATATAGCCTATCCAATCAAAAAAAAAAACGATATATAGATGATAGATGATAGATAGATAGATAGATGATGATAGATAGATATAAAAGGTAGGCCTATATGGACAAACTGATAGATAAAGAGAATGATAGATAACGAAATAGATACAAATAGGCACACATAGATAGATAAACAGATAAATAGAATAATAGATAGACAGGTAGATAAAGGAATGGTCAGGAAAAGTAATCTTGCTGTTAGTGAATGAAACCAAAGCAAACTAAACCGCCAGAAATGTAATCAACTTGTTCCATCGTCGAATAAAAACATTGGCTAACTGGACCTTGCCGTGACCAGGATTCGAACCTGGGTTATTGCGGCCACAACGCAATGTACTAACCACTATACGATCACGGCTGTCGAGTCCACGTCTAGGAGTCTAACGCGTGTACTAGAATATCAAAGAAAGAAAGGGGACAGGTAGAGCCAATTAACACCTTGATAAATAGATAGACAGGTAGATGATTAGGAATGAAGAGAAGGATAGATAGATAGAAAACATTTGAAACATTTGAAACATCGTGGAAGATAGATAGATATAGATAGATAGATAGATACAGATAGATAGATAACACAAAAGGATAGATATGGAAAGGTATGCATATAGATAGATAGATAGATAAATAGATTGATAGAGAGACAGGTAGATAGACAGGGAAAGGTACACATATAGAGAGAGAAATAAAGAGGTTGAGTTACTTGATTGAAAAAGATAGAGAGGAACAAAACACACACAAAAAAATAATATATAAAAAATAATAAAAATAGAAATAAAAATAAAAATAAATAAAACAATAAAAATAAATAAAATAAAAGCTCTCCCTTTCTACCCCCTTTTCCCTTCCTTACCCCCTCCCTTCTCTTCTAACCTTCCTAACCCTCCTCCTCTCTACCCCTTCCCCATCTACCCCTCTCTCCCTCTCACCCCTCCCCTCTCCCTTCCCTCTAACCCTCCTCCCTTTCCCTTCCTAACCCTCCCTCCCCCTCTCTGAACCCCCCTTCCCCCATCTCTACCCCACCTCTCTCCTTTCTCACCCCCCCTCCCCCTCTCTACCCCCTTCCCCTCTCTAACCCTCCTCCCTTTCCCTTCGTACCCCTCCTCCCCGTCCCTTCCTAACCCTCTCTCCCCCTTTTCTAACCCCCCCTCCCCCTTTCTAACCCCCCCTCTCCCCCCTTTCACACCCCCTCCCTTTTCTAATTCCCCTTCCCTTTCTAACCTCCTCCTCCCTTTTCTCACCTCCTCCTCCCTTTTCTCACCTCCTCCCTTTTCTCCCCCTCCCCTGCTCCCCCCCAGGTTGAGTCCAGATCGCAAAGTCGTGTTGGTCATCCCAGGAATCTTCGCCACCAGTGCAGATTTTGTGTTGAACGACCCCGACCAAGCGTTAGGTAAGTGGTGTTGGGGTGGTGATGAAGTGGTGTTGAAGTGGTGATGAAGTGGTGATGAAGTGGTGTTGAGGTGGTGATGAAATGGTGTTGAAGTGGTGTTGAAGTGGTGTTGAAGTGGTGATGAAGTGGTGTTGAAGTGGTGTTGAAGTGGTGTTGAAGTGGTGTTGAAGTGGTGTTGAAGTGGTGATGAAGTGGTTTAGAAGTGGTGATGAAGTGGTGTTGAAGTGGTGTTGAAGTGGTGATGAAGTGGTGTTGAAGTGGTGATGAAGTGGTGTTGAAGTGGTGTTGAAGTGGTGTTGAAGTGGTGTTGAAGTGGTGTTGAAGTGGTGATGAAGTGGTGATGAAGTGGTGATGAAGTGGTGTTGAAGTGGTGATGAAGTGGTGTTGAAGTGGTGTTGAAGTGGTGATGAAGTGGTGATGAAGTGGTGTTGAAGTGGTGTTGAAGTGGTGATGAAGTGGTGTTGAAGTGGTGTTGAAGTGGTATTGAGGTAGTGATGAAGTGGTGATGAAGTGATGATGAAGTGGTGTTGAAGTGGTATTGAGGTAGTGATGAAGTGGTGATGAAGTGATGATGAAGTGGTGTTGAAGTGGTGTTGAAGTGGTGTTGAAGTGGTATTGAGGTGGTGATGAAGTGATGATGAAGTGGTGTTGAAGTGGTGATGAAGTGGTGTTGAAGTGGTGTTGAGGTGGTGTTGAAGTGGTGTTGAAGTGGTGTTGAAGTGGTGTTGAGGTGGTGTTGAAGTGGTGATGAAGTGGTGTTGAAGTGGTGATGAAGTGGTGTTGAAGTGGTGTTGAAGTGGTGTTGAAGTGGTGTTGAAGTGGTGTTGAGGTGGTGGCGAGGTGATGAATGTGGTGGGTTTGTGATGTTTGTGTGATGGTGATGATGTTTTTTGGTGGTTTGGTGATGCAATGTGGCAATGTGATGTGGTGATGAGGTGGTGTTACTATGTGGTGGTGTTGATATGTGGTGGTGTTGATATGTGGTGTGGCGGTGGTGGTGGGGACGCGTTTTAGTAGTGGTGATACATAGTAATGGTCTGGTAATGTGGTGTTGTATTGGTGGTGGTGGTGGTGGTGGTGGTGATGGTGGTGATGGTGGTGGTGGTGGTGATGGTGGTGATGGTGGTGGTGGTGCCCTTGCCTGGTGATGGGTTCTCCCCCCACCACACACACACACACACACACACACACACACACACACACACACAGCCTCAAGGGTCTATGATGCGGAGATGAACACCGAGGCAACGCGCAAATGGCATATGCTCCCAATTATACCAAACTTTAACTTCATTGATTCTTTCTATCTCTCTATCTCTCCTTCTCTTTTACTTACCTTTCTCTGTACGTCCCATTTCTTGCATGTTTTCTCCACTTCCTTCCTACGTCCACTTGGTATGACAGATATTATTGCCCTTCTGTCTCTCTATCTCTCCTTCTCTCTATCTCATTTTCTCTATCCTTCACTGTTTATTCTTTCCTATTCTTTTCCTTTCCTCCCTTTCTCTATTTAATACTTGTCTAACTATCTATCTATCCTTCCTCCCTTTATCTTCCCTTCTTTCTTTCCTTTCTCCTTCCTTACTTCATTTTCTCGGTTTTTTCTTTATTTCTATATTCTTTTTCTCCTCTTCTTCTTCCCTTCCTTTCTATCCTTCCTCCCTTCCTTCCTTTCTCTTTCCTCCTTTCATTCCTTTCTCTTTCCTTACTTCACTTTCTCGGTTTTCTTTTCTTTATTTCTATATTCTTTTTCTCCTTTTCTTCTTCCCTTCCTTTCTCTTCTTTTCTTCTCTATCCTTCCTATCTCTTTCCTCCCTTCATTCCTTTCTCCTCCCTTGGTTTTCTTTTCTTTATTTCTACATTCTTTTTCTCCTCTTCTTCTTCTCTTCCTTTCTCTTCTCTTCTCCACCTACGCCTCTATAGATATCCTTCCTCCCTTCCTTTCCCTTATTTTCCCTTTATACCTTCCCTTATTTTACCCTTATTTCAAATTCTTGTTTCTCTTTCTCTTATTTCTACATTTTTCTCTTTATCTTCTTTCCTTTCCCTTCTCTTCTTCATCTTCGCCTCTAGATATCCTTCCTCCCTTCCTTTCCCCTACCTTCCCTTTCCTCCCTTCCCTTCTTTTACCCTTATTTCAATTTCATGTTTCTCTTTCTCTTACTTCTCCATTCTTTCTCTACTTGCCTTCTTTCCTTTCCCTTCTCCTCCTCCGCCTCTACCCTTCGTCCATTCCTTTCCCTCCCTTTCCCTCCCTTCTCCTCCCCGGGCCTCATAACGAATGCATCCCTTGTACCATCCTCCCCATCCTCCCTTTCTCCTTTTATCCTGCGTCCTTCACCTCAATACAGCCTCCCTCATCTCCTTCCCTTTCTTCCGTCCACCCTCCGTCCTCTGTAACGCTTCCTTGACATTTCCTAACAGCCTATAATCTCTCTTTTTTTGTATGCCTAGAGAGTTTTTAGTTTGTATGATTGGCGGTGGATCTGCGAAGCCTGTCTTGTTTTACGACTGTCTAGTTATTTTTTATATATATTTTTTTATGTTGCTGGAATCTATAGGAATTGTATCATATTTTTGGGGGGTGTTGAAAGTCTTCATTCGACTCTCCTGCCTTTTATTCCATCTTTCTTTCTCTCTCTCCTTCCCCTTGTATGTCTGTCTGTCTGTCTGTTTGTGTATTCCTTGAACGTGAATGATTCGTATTAAAACTTCTGTATGTTAGAATTCGCTATCAATTTTCCCTTCTGTCTCCTTTCATCCTCTTTCCACATCCCTGTCTGTCTGTCTGCCTGTCTGTCTGTCTATGTCTGTCTGTCTGTCTGTTTGTGTATTCCTTGAACGTGCATGATTCGTAATAAAACTTATGTATGTTAGAATTCGCTATTAACTTTCCCTTCTGTCTCCTTTCTTTCTGTCTCCACATCCCTGTCTGTCTGTCTGTCTGTCTGTCTGTCTGTTTGTGTATTCCTTGAACGTGAATGATTCGTATTAAAATTTCTGTGTGTTAGAATTCGCTATCAACTTTCCCTTCTGTCTCCACATCCCTGTCTGTCTGTCTGTCTGTCTGTCTGTCTGTCTGTTTGTGTATTCCTTGATCGTGCATGATTCGTATTAAAACTTCTGTATGTTAAAATTCGCTATCGACTTTCCCTTCTGTCTCTTTTCTTTCTGTCTATCTGTTTGTCTGTCTGTCTGTCTATCCCTCGAATGTACAGTACTCGTATTGCTCAAACTTCTGTATGTTAGAATTCGTTATCAACTTCTTCCTTTCTATCCTTTCTCTTTCTCTCTCCCTCTCCCTGTCTGTCTGTCTATCTGTCTGTCTGTCTGTCTATCCCTTGAATGAACAGGAATCTATCACACAGACTTATGGATGTTAGAGTTCTTTATCCACTTTTCCTTCCTCCTATTTCCTCTTTTTTCTCTCTTTCTTTCCCAGTCTGTCTATCTGTCTATCTATCGTCTTTTCCTCCCATCCTCTGTCCACTTCATCCTTTCCTCATCATCTGTCCTTCCCTTTCTTTTCTCTCACATTCTGTCTTTCCCTTCCTTTCCTCCCATCTTAGAATTTTTTTATCCACTTCTCCCTCCCACCCTCTCTTTCATTTTCTATTTGTCTGTCTATCTATCTGTCTGTCTATCTGTCTGTCTGTCTGTCTCGTTCGTTATTTCGTTTATCGTCTTCATGTTCTTTAATAAATCTGTAAGTCATAAAATACTATAACGTCTACTAGTATATATTGTTTTCTTCTTCCTCCTCTTTATTTTCTTTTTCCTCTCTCTCTTATTCTTCCTTAAAAACCTACAACATCTATTAGTGTGTTTCCATCTTCTTCCTTCTCTTAATTCACCTTCTTTTTCTTCTCTCTCTTCTTCCTTAAAAACCTACAACATCTATTAGTATATTCTTGTTTTCTTTCTCCTCTTTATCTTCTTTTTCTTCTCTCTCTTCTTCTTCCTTAAAAACCTACAACATCTATTAGTGTATTTCCATCTTCTTCCTTCTCTTAATTCACCTTCTTTTTCTTCTCTCTCTTCTTTCTTAAAACATTACAACATCTATTAATATATTCTCATTTTCTTCCTTTCCTTTACCTTCTCTTTCTTCTCTTTTTTCTTCTTTCTAAAAATACTACAACATCTATTAATATATTCTCATTTTCTTCCTTTCCTTCACCTTCTCTTTCTTCTCTTTCTTCTTCTTTCTAAAAGTACCACAACATCTATTACTATATTCTTGTCTTCCTCCTCCTCTTTGTCTTCTTTTTCTTCTTTCTCTTCTTCTTTCTTAATATACGACAACATCTATTAACATATTCTCATCTCCTTCCTTCTCTTCATCTTCTTTCCTCTCTCTATATATTCTTTCTTAAAACACTAAAACATCTATTCTCGTATTTCTTTTGCTCTTTACCTTCTCTTTCTTCTCCTTTCTTTGTCTGGTTCTAATTACAGAGCCTAAAGGACGAAAGGGTAGGGTAGGGAGGAGAAAATGATAAGAGGGAGAAAAGATATGGAGATGAAGAAGGGGAAGGAGGGGGAGAAGAAGGGGGGAGGAGAAGAGGTTTTAAAAGAGGGTTTCGCGAGACAGTAATTGGGTTTAGGATCCTTTTAAATCTACGGCAAGGACAGGAAGGTGAAAGGGAGGAAGAGAAAGTTTTTAGTGTGAGCCAGATGGAGGGAGGAGAGAGAGAAGAGAGAGGAGGGAGGAGGGAGGGAAAGAGAGGTAGAGAGACTAATGAAGTAAGAATAGATATTGAAGAGGACAAGGAAGGGAGAGAAGAAGGGATGGACGGAGAAGAAAGGGGAAATATAATAAAGAAAGGATTAGTAAAGAATATAATAAAAAGGAAATAATGAGTGTTTGATAGGAGTTTATGGAGATGAAGGAAGAGGAGGAGAAGGAGGAGGAGGAAGAGGAAGAGGAAGAGGAGGAGGAGGAGGAAGAGGAAGAGGAGGAGGAGGGAGAGGAAGAGGAAGAGGAGGAGGAGGAGGAGGAAGAGGAGGAGGAGGAGGAGGAGGAGGAGGAGGAGGAGGAAGAGGAGGAGGAGGAAGAGGAAGAGGAAGAGGAAGAGGAGGAGGAGGAGGAGGAGGAGGGGGGAGAGGAAGAGGAAGAGGAAGAGGAGGAGGAGGAGATATAGAGGTGTAAGATAAGGAAAAGGAGAAGATAGATAGAATTGGAGAAGAGGAAACGAGAAAAATAGAGGCAAGTCTATCAATCGATCAATAGAAAACAAATAAATAACAAACAAACACTAGGAAGGAATTACACTACTACTACTACTACTACTACTACTATTACCGCCACCACCAACACCACCAACACTATTACCAAAACCCTTTCCCTTCCCTTCCTCCGCAGCCTTCATCCTGGCCGACCAAGGGTATGATGTCTGGCTTGGCAACTATCGCGGCAACTTTTACGGCCGGAGACACAAGTACCTCAGCCCCTCGGACCCCGCCTTCTGGGACCATACGTGAGTGGGTTGCCCGCTGTCACGTGGTATTCCTCTTCGCTAACTTAACTTTTTGATCGTCTTTGTTGAGTTTGATTCCTTTGTGATTCTTTATTTTTTCTTTTCCCTCTATTTAAATCTTCTCTTTTCTGATTTTTCTTTTATTTTCTATTTTTTTCCCTTAACTCACTTTTCTTGTAGTCTTTTGATCCTTTTTTCTGCTTTATTTACTTTTTTTCCTTCCTTTTTTTCAGCCTCCAAGTTCTCTTCTTTCCTCTTTTTCTCATTCTTTTCATCTTTCCTACGAGTAATTCCTTTTCTTCTAATCTTCTGATCCTCTTTTCTGCTTCTATTTCCATTTTTCTCTCTTCTTAATTTTCTTACCTACCCTTTACTGCCTCTGAATTTTCTTCCTTTCTTTTTTTATCTTCCTACTGAACCTTCTAATCTTCTTTTATTGAGTGATTCGTTTTCTTGTAGTTTTCTTTTATCATCCTCTTTTCTGCCTCTGTTTCCTTTTTCTCTATTTTTCTTCTATTCTTTTCTTCTATTCTTTTCTATTCTTCTTTTCTATTCTTTCCTCACTTCTCTTTTTTCAGCCTTTTGATCCTCTCTTCTGCCACTATTTCCTTGTTTCTCTTCTTCTTTCTCCTCTCTTTTTCCAGCCTCTTAATTCTCTTCTTTCCTTTCTTTTATTTTGAACCTTTTAATCTTCTTTCTCTTCCTCTTTTCTCTTCCTCTTTCTTCTCTCTTCTCTATCCTTATCAAACATGCACTTCTTTCCCTTCCTCTCTTCTCTTTTTTTCTTCTCTCTTTTCTATCCTTATCAAACATGCACTTTTTTCTCTTCCTCTCTTCTCTTGTTTCTTTTCTCTTCTCTATCCTTATCAAACATTCCCCTCCTTTCCCTTCCTCTCTTCGTGTTCTCCTCTATCCTTTTCAAACATCGCCCCCTTTTCCCTGCCTCTCTCCTTGTCCTCTTTCTTCTCTATTTTCATTATATTTCTTTCCTCTCTTCTTCCATAATTCGAATTCAAGTTGAACAAAAAACTATTTCAAACTAATCTCTTCTGTTTAATTTTCTGTTCTTCCTTTCCGCCATTTTATCTTTCTTTCCGGGCCCTGTCTCTTCCATTCCTCATTTTAATCTTCTTTCCCATTCAAATCTCCTTTCCCACTCTTTATTCTCCTTCTTCTTCTTCTTCGTCTTCGTCTTCATCTTCGTTTTCTACATCTTCTTACTTTTCACCCTCTTATCTTTCTTTCCGGGCCCTGTCTTTTCCATTTCTCCTTTTAATCTTCTTTCCCATTCAAATCTCCTTTCCCACTCTTTATTCTCCTTCTTCTTCTTCTTCGTCTTCGTTTTCTTCATCTTCTTACTTTTCCCCCTTTATCCTCTTTCCCCACCCTTAGTAACCCCTTTGCCCTCCCTTACTCCCTCTCTTCTTCCCTCACGTGTAGATGGAACGAGTTGGCGAGGTTGGATGTCCCCGCACAGTTGAGCTATGTGCGCGAGGTGAGCGGGTCGGCGAGGGTCAGCTACGTCGGCTACTCTATGGGAACCTCGCTCTTCTTCGCCATGTTCTCCTACTACCCCGAGATGACCTCCTGGGTGGGTATGCTGGGTGATTCTTCTTGTTGTTCTCGTTTGTTTGTTTTTCTTTTTTTCTTCGTCTTCGTCTTTATCTTCGTCTTTGTCTTCTTCGTCTCCTTTTGCTTGTTTGTTTTTTGTTGTTGTTGTTGTCTTGTTTTTGTTCTTCTTCTGCTTCTTCTTTTCTTGTTTTCTTTTTCTTTTTTTCTGTCTTCTTTTACTTTTTCTGTCTTCTTTTTCTTTTTCTGTTTGTTTTTCTTCCTTTTCTTCTCTTTGCTTTTTCTTCTACTTCTTATTCTTCTTCCCTTCCTTCTCTTCTTCTTTTTCTTCTTCTTTTCCTTTTTCTTCTACTTCCTCCTCCTCCTCTTCTTCTTCTTCTTCTTCTTCTTCTTCTTCTACTTCTTCTTCTTCTTCTTCTTCTTTTTCTTCTTCTTCTTCTTCTTCTTCTTCTTCTTCGGCTGGTTATTTTCTTATTCTGGCGACACTTTTTTATGTCTGTCTGTCTCTTTCTCTCTTTCATTTCTTCCTCCTTCTCCTCCTCCTCCTCCTCCTCCTCCTCCTTCATCTCCAAAAACTCCTATCAAACATCTAATGTCTATTTTCTTTATATTCTTTGCCTATCCTTTCCTCTTTTCCTCTCCTCCTCCTCCTCCTCCTCCTCCTCCTCCTTCCCTACCTCTCCTCCACATCTCCTATCAACCCCTCCTTATCTACTCAGCAAAGTCTCCCCTTAAACTTCTCACACCTCACCTCCGTTTTCTTTACCTCTTCTCTCCCCACAGGTTAGGTCCATGGTCGCCCTCGCCCCCGTGGGTTACATATACCACCGTGCGCTTCCCCTGGGCCTGCTGTCACCCTTCTACCCCCTGATTGAGGTAAGGAAAGAGGGGGAGTTGAAAGGGAGGAGCGGAAACAGGAAGGGATTGAAGGGACTAAGGGAAGGAAGAAAGGAAGATGGGAAGTTGAAAAGTTTGCATAAGGGAAAGGAAGGAAGGAAGGAAAGAAAGAAAGAAGGAAGGAAGGAGAAAGCTTGAATGAAAGAATAAGGATGAGGAAACCAAGAAGACAGAAGGGAAAAACGGAGATTCGCAGAAGGAAAGGAAAGAAAGGAAGGAAGAGGAGGAAGGAGGAAAGGAGGAGAGGTGAAGGAAATAGAAGAATGAGGAATGTACCAATGGAAGAGAAGGGAAAAAGTGAAAAATGAGAAGATAGGAAAATAAAAAAAGAAAGGAAAATGGAAGGGTGAAGGGAGAGGAAGGCGAATGAGGGAAACAGAAGGAAAAGGAGAAAGGGGAAAGATAGGAAAAGGAAAAGAAAGAAAGAAAGGAAGGAGGGAGAAAGGAATGGTGAAGAAAGCAAGAGAAAGGAAAAAGAAAAATATATGAAGAGAGAGAGAGAGAGAGAGAAGAGAAGAAGAAAGGAAATAAAAAAGAAGAAAAAGAAGGAAAAGAAGAAAAATAAAGGAAGGAGATGATGAAGAGGGAAAAGGACAAAAAGAAAAAGAAGAAAAAGAAGAAAAAGAAGGAAAAAGATGAAGAAGAAAAAGAAAAAGAAGAAGAAAACAAATAAGAAAAGGCAAATCAAATAAACAACAACAATATGCAAATAGTAAGAAATTTTGAAACCTAAAAAAAAAAAAGAAATACATGAATTGAACGAGTCATAGGAATGGTCTCTCTCTCTCTCTCTCTCTCTCTCTCTCTCTCTCTCTCTCTCTCTCTCTCTCTCTCTCTCTCTCTCTCTCTCTCTCTCTCTCTCTCTCTCTCTCTCTCTCTCTCTCTCTCTCTCTCTCTCTCTCTCTCTCTCTCTCTCTCTCTCTCTCTCCTTCCATTTTTCACCCTCTTCCCTCTCTTCCTTTCTCTCTCCCTCCTCTACCTTCTAATCTTCCTTCCCTTCCTCTCCTTTCATTTTTCATCTTTCCTCTCTTCCTTTCTCTCTCCCTCCTCAACCTTCTAATCTTTCTTCCCTTCCTCTCTTCTTTTCCTTTTCTTCTCCCTTTCACATTCTCCTCTCCTAACCTCATTCCCTGCTCTTCCATCCCCTTCCTCCTCTTCTTCTCTTCCCTTCTTCCTTTCTCTCTCTTCCTCCTCAACCTTCTAATCTTCCTTTCCTTCCTCTCTACTTTTCCCTTTTCATCTCCCCTTTCACATTCTCCTCTCCTAACCTCATCCCCTTTCTCTTCCATCCCATCCTACGCATCCTACAGAGAGTCCTACAGCGGGCGGGCATCCTGGAGCTCCTTCCCCTGATGCCAGACTCGAGGGCGCCCCAAAAGGCTGCGTTCTGTGGCCCTTACTCCCCCACGAGGCCCGTTTGTGTGTTCATTCAGCAGTTTCAGACAGGGTTCAACCGCGAGTATATTGATAAGGTAAGTGGGTGTTGGGGAAGGAGGGAAGGGGAGGGGGGAAGGAAGGAAGGGAAGAGAGGGAGGAAAGAAGGAAGAAATATAAGAAAGAAAGATAGATAGAAAGAAAGAAAGAGAGGGAGAAAAAACGATATCAAGAAAGATTGAAAGAGAAAGAAAGTTAGAAGGATGGAAAGAAAGAGAGGGAGGGAGGGAGGGGGAAGGAAGGGAGGGAAGAAAGGGAGGAAAGAAGGAAGGAAGATAAAAAAAGAAACATAGAAAGAAAGAAAGAGAGAAAAAACGATATAAAGAAAGAAAGAAAGAGAAAGAAAGTTAGAAGAATGGAAAGAAAGAAAGAAAGAAGGTAAGGAAAAGGGAAGGAAATAAAATAAAAAGAAGGAAGGAGGGAAGGGAGTAAAGAAAGGAGAGAAGAAGAGGGTTTAAAAGTAGTAGTAGTAGTAGTAGTAGTAGTAGTAGTAGTAGTAGTAGTAGTAGTAGTAGTAGTAGTAGTAGTAGTAGTAGTAGTAGTAGTAGTAGTAGTAGTAGTAGTAGTAGTAGTAGGAGGAGGAGGAGGAGGAGGAGAAGGAGGAGGAAATAATAAGATAACTAAATGAAAAAAAGAAATAAATAATCAAATAAACGTAAACTTCTCTCTCTCTCTCTCTCTCTCTCTCTCTCTCTCTCTCTCTCTCTCTCTCTCTCTCTCTCTCTCTCTCTCTCTCATTTCTTTTCTTTATTTTCCTCACTTTTTTTCTTTTCATTACTTTCCTTTTCGTCACTTTTCTTCTTGTCTTTTCATTTATTTTTTTCTTGTCTTTTCTTCTTTCCTCTCTCTCTCTCTCTCTCTCTCTCTCTCTCTCTCTCTCTCTCTCTCTCTCTCTCTCTCTCTCTCTCTCTCTCTCTCTCTCTCTCTCTCACACTCTCTCCCTCACCCCCCCTCTCTCCCTCACCCCCCCCTCTCTCCCTCACCCCCCCCTCTCTCCCTCACCCCCCCCTCTCCCTCACCCCCCCCTTCTCTCCCGCACCTTCAGGAGTATCTGCCCGTCATCCTCGCCCACTTCCCCGCCGGTGCAAGTTACAAAGTGTTCGTCCACCTTCTGCAGCTCCATGCCTCCCGTAAGTGTGGGGGGGAGGGGGGGAGAGGAAGGAATAGAGGGGGGGGAGAGAGGGGAAGAAGGAAAGAAGGAAGAGAGAGGAGTGTGTCGGGAAGGGGAAGGATAGGAATGGGAAGAAGTGAAGGAAGAGAGGAAAAAGGAAAGAAGGAAAAGAGAGAAGTGTGTTGGGAAGAGGAAGGATAGGAAGGGGAAGAGGTGAAGGAAGAGGGGAAGGAGATGGGTGGAAGAGGAGGTGTGTAGTGGGGATGGGGAGGGGAGGAAAGGGAAGGAGAGGAAGGGGTGGAGGGAAGGGGGAGAGAGAGGAGATAGAGAAAGAGAAGTGGATTTTGATTTCTCCATTTACCAAATTTTATGCAGCTGTTCTTTTTCTTTTTTTTTTTTCTTCTTTTTTCATGTGTTCTTTCTCTTTTCTCCTATTCATTTGTTTTTCTTTTTCTTCTATTTTCTTCTTTTTCTTCTTTTTTTCATGTGTTCTTTTTTCATGTGTTCTTTCTCTTTTCTTTCTTCTTCTTTTTCTCTTTTTTCTTCTTCTTTTCTTCTTTTCTTTTTTCTTTTCTTTTTGTTTTCTTTTTCTTTCTTTCTTTCTTCCTTTTTCTTTCTCCTTTTCTTTTTCTTTTTCTTCTTTTTCTTCCCTTCTTCTTTCTTTCTTTCCTCTTTACTTTTCTTTTTCTTTTTTCATCTCTTTCTTTTTTTTCTTCCTTTTTTTCCTCTTCTTTTCTTTCTTTCTCTTTCTTCATCCTTCTAACTCTCTTTCTCTTTTCTTTCTTTTTCTATCTTTTTCTTCTCTTTCTTTCTTTCTTTTCTCCTTCTTTTAACGTCTTGAGCTTCTTTCTTTCTTTCTTTCTTCCTCCCTATCTTTCTTCTTCCCTTTCTTTCTTTTCCTTTCTTTCGGTCCTCTCTCCCTTCTCTCTCTTTCTTTCTTTCTTTCTTTTCTCCTCTTCTCTCTTCTTTCTTTTTAACTCTCTTACCCTCTCTCTCTCTTTCTCTCTCTCTCTGGGGTACTTGGGTCTGCAGCAGGGAATGTGTAGGGGTGTAACTCAGAAGGAGGAAGCTGGTAAGAGTAGGTCAAGGACAGGCAGGTGAGTTAGGTGGGTGGGTTGGAAGGACCGCCGTTAGGTAGGGTAAGGTAAGTAAGGTAGGTAAAGTGAGGTAAGGAGGGAGGGGGAGGAGGGAAAGGTAAGGTGAAGGAAGGTGAGGGAGGAAGAAAGGAATGGAGGGAGAGGAGGGAGGAAGGAGATGGGGTAGAGTAGAAAGGTAAAGGAAGGTAAAGGGTAGAAAGGTATAGGGTAAACTTAGGTAAGGTAGGTTAAGGAGGTAAAGGAAGGTAGGTAAACAGGTAAAGTTAGGTTAGAGGTAAGGTAGTATTAAGGACAACAGTATTAGGTTGGGTAAGGTGGAAGATTAGGTTAAGTGGGGTTAAGTTAAGTTAGGTAAGGTTAGGTTGGGTTAGTAGGTATTGAGTTAGGTAAAGGAAAGGAGGAAGAGTGGAGTTAAGAGTTATTAAGTTGGGGGTAGGGTAGGGGGGTAAGGTAGAAGAAAGAAGGAAGAAAAAAGGAAGAAAGAAAAGGAAGAGGAAGAAGTAGAGGAAAAAAGAAAGAGGAAAAGAGGAGAAAGAAAAGAAAGAAAAGAAAAAGAATGAAGAAAAGAGGTCTGGGGGGGTCAGAAGAAGGGGAAGGGAGTGAGGGAGGAAGGGAAAGGGGGAAGAGAAGAGGGGATGGGGGGAGAGGAAGGGGGGAAGAGAATAGAAAGGAAAGGTGAAAGAAGAGGAGGGGGAGGAAAGGAAGGGAAGTAGGAAGAGAAAAGAAAGAAAAAAAGGAAAGGAAAGGTGGGAGAGGAACTAGAGAGGGGGAAAGTATATAGGAATAAAGAAGGAAGAAGATCCTCCAGGACCAACTTCCAAAGGTCAAAGGTTCATGGTAGGGTTTTTAATGAGTCCATCCATCCGGTTCAAAACTAAAAGAAAAAACTACCACCCGGGTCAAGAAACTTTCTTTAAATGTCACTTGGGCGAAGAAAAGGGCCGTGTCACCAATCCTCTCCTTTGGGTACAGAAATTCTCTCAAACTCTCCCTCAAGTATGTGTATACTTGGGCGTCTCTCTCTCCCCTCTCTCCGTCTCTCTCTCTCTCTCTCTCTCTCTCTCTCTCTCTCTCTCTCTCTCTCTCTCTCTCTCTCTCTCTCTCTCTCTCTCTCTCTCTCTCTCTCTCTCTCTCTCTCTCTCTCTCTCTCTCTCTCTCTCTTCTTCTTTACTTATTTTCCTTCGTTTTCTTCGTTTCTTCTTTTTTCCTCATTTTCTTCTTTTCTTCTCTTTTTCGCTTTTTTTCTTTACTTCTTTTCCTTCGTTTTCTTCGTTTTCTTCTTTTTTCCTCATTTTCTTCTTTTCTTCTTTTTTTCTCTTTTTTTCTTTACTTCTTTGCCTTCGTTGTCTTCGTTTTCTTCGTTTCTTCTTTTTTCCTCATTTTCTTCTTTTCTTCTTTTCTTTTTCTCTTTTTTTTCTTTTCTTTAATCTTCTCTCTCTCTCTCACAGGACGTAGCGCAGACGGCCTCAGAGCTCCCTAACGTGGCCCTCAACAGACGCATTCCGCTGGACTTCAATCACGCGGACTTCATGTTTGCGGAGAACGCCAACAAGCTCATCTACAGACCCGCTGTGGCATTCCTCGACTCCTATTATTAACCTCTGGCGGTGCTCTGAGCTGACAAGTTTACTGAAGATGGAAAGATTGAAGCTATGGAAAGAGTTGGGAAGAGGCGGAACGGCTAAGGTGGGGTAGAAGGGAGAGATAGGAGGCTGTTTTTACTATTCAGATGTCGATATGGAAAGGTTGAAGCTATAGGAAGGGTTGGGAGAGGAAGCGAAGGACTGATTAAGGACATGAATGAGAGAGATTAGGGTCTGTTGAGAGTATTCAGAAGTCGACGGTTGTGCCTGGTTGTCTGAAGGTGCAAAAGTTGAAGCTATAGGAAAGGATGGGAGAGGATGGAATGGCTAACGCAGGGTAAAAGGGAGATATAGAGAGTCGGTTTTGAGTATTCAGAAGTCGACGGTTGAAACGGGATGACTAAAGATGGAAAGGTCGAAGCTATACAAAGGGATGGAAGAGGGAAAGAATGGCTGACGCAGGGTAAAAGGGAGAAATAAGGGTCTGTTTTGAGGATTAAGAAGTCGACGGTTGTGACGGAATGACTGAAGATAGAAAAATCAAAGCTATGGGAACAGTTGGAAGAGGGAGAGAAGGACTGACTAGCGGTATGAAGGAGAGAGAAAAGGGTCTGTTTTTATTATTTAGAAGTCGAGGAATGAGCTGGGATGACAGAGGATGGAAAAATTGAAGCTATGGGAAAGGTTAAGAGAGGGAGAGAAGGACTGACAAAGAGTAGGATATAAGGATAAGAAATAGAGGGTTGTTTTGAGTGTTTAGAAGTCGAGGGTTGAGAAAGGATGACTGAAAATGGAAAGGTACATAGAAGCTAT
>NC_066528.1:13732014-13909514 GCF_024679095.1 Eriocheir sinensis
GGTAAGATAAGGTAAGGTAAGGTAAGGTAAGGTAAGGTAAGGTAAGGTAAGGTAAGGTAAGGTAAGGTAAAGTAAGGTAAGGTAAGATAAGGTATGATAAGGTTAGGTAAGATAAGGTAAGATAAGGTAAGGTAAGGTAAGATAAGGCAAAGTTAGGTCAGGTCAGGTCAGGTCGGTCAGGTCAGGTTAAGTTTCGTTAGGTTAGGTTTGGTTGTGTTGTGAGAAAATGTTGAAGCGCTACCTTATCGTTTTCGTCTACTTGTTTTTACATTATCGTTACAAATTTAAGCTAGCGTTATGCAGAATTTTCCCAGGAAGACGATGGTGGCCTCACATTTTCTTCATATTGAATGGTGGGGTCAGGAAACCGGGTGGGAGTGAGGTGTGTGAAGTCGTCGATTTTGGATGAAACTGGGCACACTCGGCCGCCGCGGTGGGCTACTGGCATCACTCAACACAAGGCAGCGAAACAGGGGAAGCGCACTCTAATATATAACTCTATGGATCGTGCCCTCTTCCCCCCCTTCCAGAATATATATACTAGTTTCTTCCCCAAGTCTATGCTCGAGTTTTCTTCTCTCTACGTTGATCGAAGTAAAAACAAATCCAATATTCTTTTATTCTTCTTTCTTCTTTTCTTTCGTTTTCTGTCTTATTATTGTTGTTGTTTTTTCTTCCTACCTTCTCTCCCTCTGCTTGTTCTTATTCTTGTGTTTGTTTGCTTCGTTTTCATTGTGTTTTTCATCTTCTTCATCTTCCTCTTGTTATTCATTCTTATTCTTTTTTATTTATATTCCTACCTCTTCCTCCTCCTCTTCTTGTTCTTCCTTTCCTCCATTTCATCCTCTCATCCTTGTTCTTGTTTTTCTTCTTCTTCTTTTTCCTCTTCATTTTTCCTTCTTTTTCCTCACCATTTTATTTTTCTTCTTTCCAGTGAACAGTAACTTCAGCTATTGTCAGGAGGAGGTATTCATGTTAAGTTATTTATGAGGTAATTGTTTTTTCCTTCTTCCCATGTAAATATGAACGCAAAACTCTCTCTAGCAAACAGTAACTTAAGGTTTTGTCAAGGGGAAGGCGTTCATTTTAAGTTATTTGTAAGGTAAGTTTTTTTTACTTTTTACGTTATTTCTTTCATTCGGTCAAAAGTAGTCTCGATATATTCTGTTCCTCCTTTTGTGTGTGTGTGTGTGTGTGTGTGTGTGTGTGTGTGTGTGTGTGTGTGTGTGTGTGTGTGTGTGTGTGTGTGTGTGTGTGTGTGTGTGTGTGTGTTTGTTGTTTCGTGTTTTCTCTTTTTCTTGTTATCCGGATTTTTGTTTTTGTTTTTTTCTGTTCGTATCTCCTCCTCATTATGTCTTTAGGTATTAGAAATGAAAGTTAGCGGGTTAGATAACATTGCGCAGTGGAAGACAGCAATATAATTTGTACTCCGTGGCATCTCTTCAGTTTTCTGGCTTAGCGGTAGGAGTTATGTTAGCATCGTGTAGCATCTCCCTTGCTCTTAAACGTCTTCACTACTACAAAAATAAAAATAATGGGCTAGACAACAGTGCGCAGCGGGTTAGTCAGCATTTTTGGCTGTTTTATATATTTTTTTTCTACAACAAAGGAGACAACTCAAGGGCACAAAAAAAAGGAAACAACAATGAAAAATAAGCCCGCTACTCGCTGCTCCTAAAAAAAGAATCAAAAGAGGTGGCCGAAAGAGAGGTCAACTTCTTTAGGTGTTAGAAGAAAAGGGAGCAGGTTAGACAACACAGGTGGCCTCTGGTGGTGTTACTGAGGGTAGGGGATGATGAGATAGTACCCGGATCTTGAAATGTTTACGAAGACGAGGGACATGCTGCGTCATATTCTAAGACATTTCACTGCCCAAGAACGCATATTTGACAAGGCTTTCGTAGGAGTTTTGGGCATTTCCAGTAGTAGTTTTAAGAGCCTGGTGGTAGTTTGACCCTTCTTCTGTGCCGTGAACCTAAGGAAACACTCATTAGAACGCGACTGACCCCCTCTTTGACCTTTAGAAATTGTTGATGTGAGAAGCGGTGTCTCATAATACCGGCCAGCTGTGTCTCGGTCCAGCCCTTCCCTGAATCTGCCGCCCCGAGGGTCGTGACAGGCACATCTCTTTGTCCTCTTTGCCACCTTTGGGATTAGTGATGAGGCAAGGCTCCTGGGTTGCTTAGTCTTCTGCATCAGCGGGATTATTTATAGGATCCGAAGGCCAAAGGGATCACAGTCAGGTTAATATTGGGTTTTGCCGTGAGTGAAAACATGATAATAATACCTGTAATGAAGGATGTTAGGTTGATGTGTTGTGCTGTAAGAGGCAATGAATCTGCTTAATATTACGCAGTACCATAAGTGAAAATATGATAATAATAGCGGTAATGAAGGCAGGTTAGGTTAATAGCAAGTTGTGTTTTGCCGTGAGTGAAAACATAATAATAATACCCGTAATGAAGGATGTTAGGTTGATGTGTTGTGGTATAAGAGGCAATGAATCTGCTTAATATTACGCAGCGCCAAAAGTGAAAATGTGAAAATAATAGCAGTAATGAAGTCACGTTGGGTTAATGTTAAGTTGTGTTTTGCTGTGAGTGAAAACATAATAATAATACCCGTAATGAAGGATGTTAGGTTGATATGTGTTGTGCTGTAAGAGGCAATGAATCTGGGTTAGCTTAATATTACGCAGCGCTAAAAGTGAAAACATGAAAATAATAGCGGTAATGATGGTTAGGTTAATAGCAAGTTGTGTTTTGCTGTGAGTGAAAACATGATAATAATACCCGTAATGAAGGATGTTAGGTTGATATGTGTTGTGCTGTAAGAGGCAATGAATCTGGGTTAGCTTATATTACGTTGTGCCATAAGTGGAAACATGATAATAATAGCAGTAATGATGGCAGGTTAGGTTAATAGCAAGTTGTGATGGAAGTAAAAACAGCTGAAAATTAGTTCTTGAATCAGCTGCTAAAAGGCGTAGAAAACTAATTATGACCCAAAGAGGCCAAATATATGTTACTCATTCTCCTTCATTCTGATATTTTAGTTTCTCATTCCACTTTATACTTCATACTGATATAAGCTATTATTTACTTATTCTTATTCACACTGATATTTTTCGGTACTCCTCCTATATATATATATGGTCATACCTTCTTCATACTTCTATTTTAGTTCCTCTTAAAAGTGTCTCGTTTTCTCTATCACCCCATAGCAGCTTCTGATAGTAAAGCAAGGAGCACCATGGATAAATACCACGAGTCCTCCCTGCAGCCCTTTCCGAACTCTTCTTCAGTGAGTCAGGGAGGAGGAGAGGGAGGACAGGAAGAGACTTGAGGATGAAGGAGGAAGTGTACGCCAATTTTCCCTTGTTGACAATGACAACGAATAGTTAAAGAAAAGGTCAACACCACCTGTAACTCATTAATTAAGTATTGTTTTGTCCCCACCTCTTGTTTTGTTCTTCTTACTTTACTGTTACTTTATTTATTTATATCCATGTCTGCTCATCAATGGGATTCTATTTGAGTCTGTATAATATTTCTTTAATTTTCCATTGGTGCCATTCAATGATCTCAGTAGTAGTAGTAGTAGTAGTAGTAGTAGTAGTAGTAGTAGTAGTAGTAGTAGTGGTAGTGGTAGTAGTAGTGGTAGTAGTAGTAGTAGTAGTAATAATAATAATAATAATAATAATAATAATAATAATAATAATAATAATAATAATAATAATAATAATCTTCCCTTGACGCTTCCCATCCTTTCCTGAGCTTAAATTCGACCTCAAATCTCTCCTCTCTCCCACTGAAATAGCTATTGCAGAGTTGTAAGTTGGTATTGCCAGACTCTTCTACCCCTCACATCAACTATTTTCAAAGGCCAAAACGAGATCAGTCGAGTCCTCGTGAGTGCTTCTTTAGGCTCATTGTACAGAAGAGGGATCAAAGTATACCACCAGGGTCATAAAACTATCACTGGAAATGCCCACAACTCCTACGAAAGACTTGTCAAATGTGTGTGCTTGTGTTAATGTCTAAGAATAACCCGTAGTCGTCTGATTTATCTCTCCCACTCGTGATAACCCCGCGGCTCTGGCAACACTGTCCTCATCGCTAGGGAGAATGAGATACGTGATTTAACAGTTTTTTTAATCGATGTTCTTTAGTTTATCATCGCCAAGCACTCCATCACCCGCTCGTACCCCCACCCCATAAGCTTGACGGATGACCTTATAATCTTTTGGTATAGGGGGTTGGGTTGGTACAGTGCAGTGAATTTGTAACCGCCCGAACCAAACTTGACAATCCTCTACACTTCATAATTGTTAGCTTTTCTACTTACCATCAGATACACAAGAGATTTCCTGTGTAGTTGCCTCAGATTCCTTAACTTATATTTATGAACACCAAACAGTAGACAAGGAGTTTTCGAAGTCTGTGGTGTCGGTTTGGGAGCTTGCTAACCCATCTTGGCGAACTGTGAAAGTGGCCCTAAGATTAGAGAGAGAGAGAGAGAGAGAGAGAGAGAGAGAGAGAGAGAGAGAGAGAGAGAGAGAGAGAGAGAGAGAGAGAGAGAGAGAATTTTCAGCGTCGGATTAGTCTTTAGCTAAAAACAACATGGTGGCTAATTTGACGTTTTAAACACGTTTTTCAAGGCGTAATTAATTGCTTCTGTTGATTTATTCTTTATCGCTTTTTTTACGGCTGGGTTTGTAATATCTCAGCTTAACTTTCTTCCTTTATTTTCCTGTATTTCTTTTATCATATTCTGGATCGTATAATTTCCTCCACTGCCGAAAGATAGCAATATTGAGCACATGTTATGGTAAATCCCTTTCTATGTTGCCTGGGGGTCGGGATGGCATGTTCCTCCCTGTAGTGTTGCTTGTCCAGGAAATACTGAAGAAGGAGTGCTGGAGGGGCTTATGTGGAGGGAGAGGTGTGGAGGGTAGGGGAGGGAAGGAAGAACAACAAGGGATGGTGGGAGGGAGTTTGCTGTGTACTTCTGCAACAATAAACCGTCACATGTTCCTCCCTGGAGTGTTGCTTGTCCAGGAAATATTGAAGGAGTGCTGGAGGGGCTTATGTGGAGGGAGAGGTGTGGAGGGTAGGGGAGGGAAGGAGGAACAGCAAGGGTTGATGGGAGGGAGTTTGTTGTCTACTTCTGCAACAATAAACCATCACATGTTCCTCCCTGGAGTGTTGCTTGTCCAGGAAATACTGAAGGAGTGCTGGAGGGGCTTATGTGGAGGGAGAGGTGTGGAGGGTAGGGGAGGGAAGGAGGAAAAGCAAGGGTTGATGGGAGGGAGTTTGTTGTCTACTTATGCAACAATAAACAATCAATCAATCAGTCACTTTTAATTAACACCGTCCCAAATATAGAATCAAATAGCCAAACAAGCCACATTGTTAATACTTAGACAGCGTTTAACCTGGTAGCTGCGGGGATCATGCTTCTTAAAGGCCCCTCTAAGCGAATTAATGAGAAAAAATCAACACTCACGCAAACCACTTCATAATATATATCAACGCATTTGTGATCATTTTATGCATCATCTATTTTTTGGGGGGTTATATCACGGAAAAAATGTGGCCCGTCGCTGCTACACGGTAAAGCCACAAATTTGGCCCCTCGCTGCTACCAGATTAAAGATGCTCTCAGTGTAGCTATTCCGTATCTTGATTACACAGGGGAGATTAAGTGAAGAATATTGAGATCCTTCTATGTCTTAATGAGCCGGTGTGTTGCGGGGATTTTTGTTTTATGTAACTATCCATATGTCTTCTATACCGTCCGTTCTCCTCTTTCTTCAATCGTTTTTTCTGTCTTCTTTACCGATCATTTTCTTCATTTTTCAACCATTACTTCTTCTTTTTTTTCAGTCATTAATATTTTCTTTACTGCCTCATTTTTTCTTTCTTTAACCACAAATCTGTCTACTTTATCTTCCCTTCTCTTTCTTTGACCATTTATCTCTCGCCTTTACCGTCCCTTCTCTTTTTTCAATCATTAATATTTTCTTTACTGCCTCATTTTTTCTTTCTTTAACCACAAATCTGTCTACTTTATCTTCCCTTCTCTTTCTTTTACCATTTATCTGTCGCCTTTACTGTCCCTTCTCTTCTCTCTTAAAAATTACTTTGTCTTTTTTATCGTTCCTTCTGTTTCTTCACCCATCAATCTGTCTTCTTTGCTGCCTCGTCTCTCTTGCTACACACACGGGGAAAGACTCAGGGATGAAGTCATGGCCGCGGGAGCTAACCCAATGACGTATACAAAGTCTTGAACACGTGGCTGACCTCTTGGAGGGCTTAAAACACAGCTATACCCTTTGAGCGTTGTAGTAGTAGTAATAGTAGTGATAGGAGGTGGATGTAGTAGTCGTAGTAGTAGGGTCGAGTATTAGTAGTAGTGGGTCGATTGTAGTAGCCAGGGTTGTGGGGGTTAAAGAAATAATGGTCGGTATTCTCAGACGCTTCCGCCTCCCACGTCAACTATTTCCAGAGGCCGAAAAGGAGATTGATCGCGTTCCCATGCAGTGTTGTTTCAGGTTCATGGTATTTTAAAAACTACCAGTGACCTTGGGATGAATGAGTGGCTTCTTCTAACTTATATTATCCCCTTTGTTTGAGTTGCTTTAGTGAGCTTGAGATGAACGAGACGTGTTCTATCTCATTCTCACCTCTCTTTGCTTAGTGACCTGAGATGAATGAGAGACAGACCTATTATATCTCTTATTTTCTCACCTTCCTTTGATTGGGTTGATTCAGTGACCTTGAGTGCACACGCCTGGACTGGGTATTACAGGCAAAGTTGCTGATCAAAGTCATTGCGGAACATCTGTTGGAACATCAAGGTCACTGATCTTGTTTTTGTTGATGATGCTGCACTCCTCGCGGAATCGCCGGAGGTCCTGGTGATGGCTCTTGAAGTGCTGCATGAGGCGAAGCCTCTGGGACTGAAGGTCTCCTGGGTCAACACCAAGGTCCAGTCGTTTGAGGCTTGCCGGATGGCACAGTTCAGTCTGTCCATCCATGTGATGAGGTTGTCGAGGCCACCAAATATTTCACTTACCTCGGTAGTGTAGTGCATAGCAATGATGGGTCTCACCAGGAAGTCACTCGACGGACTGGCCGGCCCACGGTGTTATGGAATTGCTCAATACGACTACATGGCGTTGTCGATATCTATGCAGGCGGCCTAAGATTCGAATCTTTAAGTCGCTTGTGCTCCCTGTCTTACTGATGGCTGTGAGACACGAACACTGAATAGTGACTTGGAGAGGCGTGTCGGTGCCTTTGGTGCCAAGTGTCTTCGCGGATCATGAGGTATAACTGGAATGACTTCTTGTCGAACCAGCGACTGCTCCGTGAAACTGAATCGAGGCCTGTTACGAGCTTAGTTCATGACCACCAGCTCCGGCAATATGGGCACGTGGCGCGCCTCCCGGACGTTTATTCTGCTCACAGGGTTGTTTAAGAACGTGACAACCCTGAGTGGAGGAGGCCAAGGGGACGCCCACGTAACCCATGGCTGGGGCAAGTCAGCCGATCCTGCCGGGAGGGACTTGGGATGGACAGGGCAGCTGCATAGGAGCTTGCTCGGGAAGACCTTCGGGAGTATAGGCGGCGAGTGAGTGAAGCGACGCACCCACGGACGTATGCCCCCATTAGTTAGTTAGAGGGGAGAGAAGCCTGTTCTACCGCATATCAATCCTATTTCGTATTCTCTCACCTTCCTTTGCTTGAGGAGGCTAGAGGGAGCACGGGATGACTGAGTGACATTATAATATTTCGTATTATTTCCGTTTTTTTGCTTGATAGTACTCATAGCGACCTTGAGAGGAATGAAAGACCTGTCCCACTTCATACCTATACTACCTCGTTCTCCTTCACCTAGCTCCCTTTGCCTGAATTGAGTTTGAGCGACCTTGAGAGGAATGAAAGACCTGTCCCACTCCATACCTATACTACCTCGTTCTCCTTCACCAAGCTCCCTTTGCCTGAATTGAGTTTGAGCGACCTTGAGTTGAATGAAAGACCTGTCCCACTTCATACCTTCACTACCTCGTTCTCCTTCACCTAGCTCCCTTTGCCTGAATTGAGTTTGAGCGACCTTGAGATGAATGAAAGACCTGTCCCACTCCATACCTACACTACCTCGTTCTCCTTCACCTAGCTCCCTTTGCCTGAATTGAGTTTGAGCGACCTTGAGAGGAATAAATGTGCTTACGTGCGTTGCTGATGTGCGGGTCACGCGTCACGCACACAGCCACGCACACGGCCGCACACATGGTCACACAACAACAACGCCGTGAGGGATCTGGCCACAGGGAGGAGGGGGAGGAAGGGAAGGGATGATTGAGTCGGATTGACACACCACCACCCCAACCAAACCTCCCGCACCACCACCACCACGACGATAACATGAGATCAGCCAGCAACCACAAAAGCCAACCACACAAACCACCAACACCAGACATCCTTAAAAAAAAAAAAGAAACAGCAATAACTCATCTTTCTCAATGGTTCACCTTGACCAGAGGAGGACAAAAGACGCCTTAAGGAACGAATCTGCGCCGGGGGACTCGATCATCCCTCCAGCTTTGTGTAGACGCATAAAGAAAGGCTCCCAGAGAGTTAAATGTGGCGTTCAATGGAGCCTCGTGGACTGAACGTGACGGCTGCAAGGATGGCTCAGTGATGCAGTGGATTGTGGTCGCTCTTCCGTCGTCCCCGGCACTTGTATCATCATCATCATCAGGTATTGTTTAGCCTGTGTAAGACGTATTCCTTCCCACCAACGGGGTATTTTAGGAGGATAAGGAGCTCAAGAAGTGATGATGATGAAGGAGATGAAGATGAAGAAGAAGGAGAAGGAGGAGGAGGAGGAAAAGACCATGTAGAAGAAGAAGAAGAAGAAGAGTAAGAAGAAAAAGAAAGAGTTGACCAAAAAGAAGAAGAAGAAGAAGAAGAAGAAGAAGAAGGAGGAGGAGGAGGAGGAGGAAAAGACCATCTAGAAGAAGAAGAAGAAGAGTAAGAAGAAAAAGAAGGAGTTGACCAAAAAGAAGAAGAAGAAGAAGAAGAAGAAGAAGAAGAAGAAGAAGAAGAAGAAGAAGAAGGAGGAGGAGGAGGAAAAGACCATGTAGAAGAAGAAGAAGAGTAAGAAGAAAAAGAAGGAGTTGACCAAAAAGAAGAAGAAGAAGAAGAAGAAGAAGAAGAAGAAGAAGAAAAAGAAGAATAAGAAGAAGAAGAAGAAGAAGAAGAACAAGAACAAGAAGAAGAAGAAGAAGAAAAAGAAGAACAAGAACAAGAAGAACAAGAAGAAGAAGAAGGAGAAGAAGAAGGAAAAGAAGAAAAAGAAGGATGAGAAGCAGAAGAAAAGGGAGAAGAAAAAATAAAGGAGATAGCGAAGAAAGAACTGGATCATATTTAGTAAGAGTAATAGAAGAAGAAGGATGTCAAGGAGGAGATCAAGAAGAAGAAAAGAAAGAAGAAAAAAAGAAAGTAAAAGAAAAAGAAAAAGAAAGAGAAAAGAACAAGAAAAGGAGGAATTATATAACAGCATGAAAGATACCACAAAACGCTAACCTAAGTGCCTACCGCTTTATGCATTGTTATTTAACGCATTAACTTTTTTTGTGGCAAGTGAAGACGCTGAAAAATAAGAGATACCACACATTGCTAACCAACCTGCAACCTTCCACTACGCAATGTTATCTAACCCGCTAACTTTCATTTCTAATACCTAAAGACATATATAACACAGCATGAGAAGATGGCGCCACTATAAACACTTGCCTCAGTTGCCTGCGCCATGACGGGCTGGGGCCAACTACCATCCAGGCCCCTCAAGCAAGTCTACCGGCGCTATAGGCGTAGACGTAAAAAAAAAAATGAGATGCCACAAAATGCTATGCCTACCGCTATACGCATTGTTATTTAACGCATTAACTTTTTTTGTGGCAAGTGAAGACGCTGAAAAATAAGAGATAACACACATTGCTAACCAACCTCCAACCTTACACTACGCAATGTTATCTAACCCACATTTCTTTCTATTACCAAAACACATCTACAGACATCAAAAAACGATGCCGCGCAATGCTAACCAAACCTGCAACCTTCCACTACGCAATGTTATCTAACCCACAAACTTTCTTTCTATAACCAAAACACATCTACAGACATCAAAAAACGATCCCGCGCAATGCTAACTAAGCCTGCAACCTTCCACTACGCAATGTTATCTAACCCACAAACTTTCTTTCTATTACCAAAACACATCTACAGACATCAAAAAACGATGCCGCGCAATGCTAACTAAACCTCCAACCTTCCACTACGCAATGTTATCTAACCCACTAACTTTCATTTCTAATACCTAAAGACATATATAACACAGCATGAGAGGCGCCACAAAATGCTATGCCTACCGCTATGCGCATTGTTATCTAACGCACTAACTTTTTTTGTGGCAAGTGAAGACGCTGAAAAATAAGAGATAACACACATTGCTAACCAACCTCCAAAATTCCACTACACAATGTTATCTAACCCACAAACTTTCTTTCTATTACCAAAACACATCTACAGACATCAATAAACGATGCCGCACAATGCCAACTAAACCTCTACTATACCGCTACGCAATGTTAACTAACCCTCTAACGTTTTCTTTAATCACTGAAGACATCTATAAAGCACATGAAGAAAAACGATGCAAAGCGAGATAAAGATGGAAGGTATGACTAAAGACGAGGAAGGTTTTTTTTATAACTGAAAACGTCGGAAGCACACACACACACACACACACACACACACACACACACACACACACACACACACACACGCAAGAAACCAGACAAAATAGACCCAATTAAAGATGGAACGCACAAATAAAAGACAAGGTTTCTTTTTTTTTTTGCTTAATGATAACTGAAAACCTCTAAACACACACACACACACACACACACACACACACACACACACACACACACACGAAAACACAGACCAAATACAGTAAATTAAAGAGACGAGTTGCTTTTTTTATTATTACTGAAGACTTCTAATAAAAAAACACAATTAAAAATAAAAAAATAAAAATGACGATCGAGGAATAAAATCAAAGTAAAAAAGTAAAATAAAACACGGAGTAAAGTAAAAGAGTCAACCAAACACGAAAAGTAAAGAAAAAACGAGTAAAGTAAAACACGAATAGTAAAAAAAAAAGTAATATAAAAGAATAAAGTAAGACAAGAAGAGTAAAAAAAGTAAAAGAGAAAAGTAAAACACGACGAGAAAAATAAAAATGTAAACACAAAGAGTAAAATAAAACACGGAGAATTAAGTAAAGTAACACAGTAAAGTATAAATCAACACTCACTCAGATCCTTCCGTGCATGTCCACCAAGGTCGCGACGAGGGAGTGCGTGCGGGGTGGGGGGGCGTTCCGGAAGAGTCCAGCAGGGTCCATCAGGCTCCATTACGACGCTGTGGGGGGAGTGAGAGGAAGAGACTTTCACTCCTGTTATAAATACCAAACGTTCGCGGCTCTTGTGACGAACGTTTTTCAAGGCCAGAGAGGCGCTATGTCGGGATGTCATCTCAAAACTACCGCCAGGCTCAAGAAACCAATATCAAACGTTTGCGACTCTTGTGACGAACGTTTTTCAAGGCCAGAGAGGAGCAATGTTGGGTTGTCATGAGTGGTTGTCCCGTTCACAGCGCGGAAGACTCTCAAAACTACCGCCAGGCTCAGGGAACCATTATCAAACGTTTGGGCCTCTTGTGACGAACGTTTTTCAGGGCCAGAGAGGAGCAATGTTGGGTTGTAATGAGTGTTTGTCCCGTTCAAAGCGCGGAATCCTTGTCAAACTACCGCCAGGCTAAGGGAACCATTATCAAACGTTCGGGCCTCTTGTGACGAATGTTTTTCAAGGCCAGAGAGGAGCTATATCGGGTTGGCATGGGTGTTTGTTCGTTCACAGCGCGGAAGACTCTCAAAACTACCGCCAGGCTCAGGGAACCATTATCAAACGTTTGGGCCTCTTGAAAGAGTTTGATATTATGGACCAGAGAGGAGCTATATCGGGTTGCCATGTGTGTTTGTCCGTTCACAGCGCGGAAGACTCTCAAAACTACCGCCAGGCTCGGGGAACTTCAAATGAAAACCCCGACAACTTCCGCGCAAGCCTTTGAAAATAGGTGGACTAAAGTTTGAAAGAGTTTGATATTATGGACCTAAGAGAGCCCTGACACGCCACACACTGTCCTCTTTTAAACAGACCTTGCAAAACTACCACCAGGCTCAGGAAACCACCCATGAAAACCCTGACAGCTTCCGCGAGAGCCTTTGAAAATAGGTAAAATAAATATTGAAAAAGTTTAATATTATGGACCTATGAGACCCCCAACACTCCACATACTGTCCCCTCGTAAATAGACCTCGTAAAACTAATGCCAGGCTCAGAAAACCACATATGAGAACTCCGACAACTTCTGCCTTTTAAAACAGATGGACTAAGGCATGGAAGAGTTTGATAGTATGGACCAATGTGAGGAGGGGAGACATGAGGTGTTAGTGTAGGCAAGAGAGGAGAGGCGACGAAGCTGTGCATAGGAATAGTGAGGAGAGAGTGGGGAAGACAGACAGTTAAGGGTCGATGAAGGAGTGTGCATGGGAAGGGTATACGAGTAGGCGAGAATGGGGAGACAAGCGAGGGGAGAAAGGCTGGTATAAGACATGCGCTTCTTACATCAGCTATTTCTAGAGGTCAAAGAGGGGGTCAGTCGAATTCTAATGAGTGTTTCTTCAGGTTCACGGTACAGAGGAAGGGTCACACTACCACCAGAGTCATAAAACTACAAATGCACACAACTCCTACGAAAGCCTTGTCAAATGTGTGTTCTTGGGCGGCGAAATGTCTTATGATACGACTATTAAGTGTATGCCGGAGAGAAGGCGGAACGACGAAAGAGGGAAGAGGAAGAGAGTGAAGCCTTGTATAACGGGAGAAGAGAGTGAGAGGAGTGTTTGAGAATAGCGAAGGTAAATAGGAAGAAAATAAAACCTTGCGTGCCGGAAGGAGAGGAAAAGAGAAGAGAGAGAGAGAGAGAGAGAGAGAGAGAGAGAGAGAGAGAGAGAGAGAGAGAGAGAGAGAGAGAGAGAGAGAGAGAGAGAGAGAGAGAGAGAGAGAGAGAGAGAGAGAGAGAGAGAGAGAGAGAGAGAGAGAGAGAGAGAGAGAGAGAGAGAGAGGGGGGGAGACACGATTTGGTCCTTACTTATTCTCTAAACATTTCAGGGTTCACTCACCTATATTTGGTAAGGTATTCGTCGTTGAGGTAGTGGTGGGTATTTCCATGGGTAGTTTTATGAGCCTGGTGATAGTATGGCAAGGCTTCTGCACCAGGAACGTGAAAAACAGTCACTAAAACCCGACTTATCTCCTTTATGGCTTTAGGAAATTGTTGTTGAGAGCCGAAAGCGTCTGTCAACTCTCTCTTGCCTCACCGCGTTTCGATTAATCAACACCACGACGAGACTTACACGGAGACCCATATTGTTAACCCTTCCGAGGCTCACACACACCTACACTTGATAAGGCTTCCCGTCGATCTGTGTGTGTGTGTGTGTGTGTGTGTGTGTGTGTGTGTGTGTGTATATATATATATATATATATATATATTTATATATATATATATATATATATATATATATATATATATATATATATATATATATATATATATATATATATATATATATATATATATATATATATATATATATATATATATATATATATATATATATATATATATATATATATATATATATATATATATATATATATATATATATATATATATATATATATATATATATATATATATATATATATATATATATATATATATATATATATATATATATATATATATATATATATATATATATATATATACACACACACACACACATACATTTACATACACCCACAGACACACCCACACCCACACCCGCATATACGCGCGCGCGAGAGCGCAAAAGTTTATCATGTTTTCCATCCAGGATGGAAAACAAAATTTTATTCTCAAATACTTCCCAACTGTTTCTCAGGACCCTCCACACCAGGAAAGTTTGTAGTTCAGAGGAGGATGACCAAGATGATTCAGGGGCTGAGGAACCTCCCATATCAAGATAGGCTGAAACATCTAAACTTACATTCACTAGAAAAACAAAGAGTATGGGAAGATCTGATAGAAGTATTCAAATGGGTTACAACAAAGGCGATATAAGTAAAGTACTGAGAATTAGCCAGCAGGATAGAACACGCAGTAATGGATGTAAATTAGAAAAGTATAGATTTAGGAGGGAAATAGGCAAGCATTGGTTTAGTAATAGGGTGGTGGGGGAATGGAATAGACTAAGCAATCACATATAGTGAGTTCAGGGACGATAGCTTGTTTTAAGAGTAGACTGGATAGCTACATGGACGAGGATGACAGGTGGTAGTGGGGGGGAATCTGGAGCTGCCCCGTGTAGGCCATTAGGCCTTTGCAGTCTCCCTATGTTCTTATGTTCTTATGTAACTCAGCTTTGACATTTCGAAGGTGTTAATGAGGCTCGTAAAAGGATCTCCGCCTGTCAGATTATGGCTGCAGGCTGATGGGAGCTGGAATGGTTTTTCTGTGCCTGGTATCAGTTCGCTGTATTTTGGGAGCCACCGTTCGTAATAGTTCTCCAAAGTCAGTGGTTGACCTTCCAAGAAAATTATTAATTTATTAAACCCTGCTCCATTAACTCTCGTCTCCGCCAAAAGCAAGTCATTCTGTAATCCTCGACTTTCTATAAACGATTTCACCCATACACGTTTCCTTGTCTTCTTGCTCTCCAGTGAGTGCAATAAAAATACAGAGGCCATTGCTGCAATCTCCGCACACGCCGACATCCTGAGAACAACCCTGAGGTGTGGACAGGAGACATTATGAGTCGTATTATAAGACACTTCGCCGCCAAAGAACACATATCTGACAAGGCTTTCGTAGGAGTTGTGGGCATTTGCAGGAGTAGTTTTATGACCCTGGTGTTAGTTTGACCCTTCTTCTGTACCGTGAACCTAAAGAAACACATATTTGACAAGGCTTTCGTAGGAGTTGTGGGCATTTGCAGGAGTAGTTTTATGACCCTGGTGTTAGTTTGACCCTTCTTCTGTACCGTGAACCTAAAGAAACACATATTTGACAAGGCTTTCGCAGGAGTTGTAGGCATTTCCAGTAGTAGTTTTATGACCCTGGTGTTAGTTTGACCCTTCTTCTGTACCGTGAACCTAAAGAAACACATATTTGACAAGGCTTTCGCAGGAGTTGTAGGCATTTCCAGGAGTAGTTTTATGACCCTGGTGTTAGTTTGACCCTTCTTCTGTACCGTGAACCTAAGGAAACACTCATTAGAACCCGACTGACCCCTTCTTTGACCTTTATAAATAGTGGATGTGAGAAGCGAAAGTTTCTTATAATACCGACCATTTCCCGAGGGTATTCAAATCATCAAATGTAGCCCAGAGGTTTGCCGAAACATTTGGGAAACGTCTCGGATGCATTGTTGTCATATAAAGGTGTGGATGGGCCTTACGTAGTGGTTGTGGTGGTGGGTATTTCCGTTTTCTTTTCCTATCATCATTGCAGACCTTTTATTCCTACTGTGTCTGTTTGGTTTTGCGTTTTCTTTTCTTTCGCTGCTTCCTCGTTTACTTCCACATTTTCTTTTCTTTCTTTCTTTCTTCCTTTTCACCTAATCTCGTAGCTGCTTCCTCGTTTTCTTTTCTTTCTTTCTTTCTTTCTTCTTTTTCATCTTATATCGTAGTTGCTTCCGCGTTTTCTTTTCTTTCTTCCTTTTCACCTTATCTCGTAGTTGCTTCCTCGTTTTCTTTCCTTCTTTCTTTCTTTCTTCCTTTCCACCTTATCTCGTAGTTGCTTCCTCGTTTTCTTTCCTTTCTTTCTTTCTTTCTTTTCACCTTATCTCGTAGTTGCTTCCTCGTTTTCTTTCCTTTCTTTCTTTCTTTCTTCCTTTTCACCTTATCTCGTAGTTGCTTCCTCGTTTTCTTTCCTTTCTTTATTTCTTTCTTCCTTTCCACCTTATCTCGTAGTTGCTTCCGCGTTTTCTTTTCTTTCTTTCTTTCTTCCTTTTCACCGTATCTCGTAGCTGCTTCCTCGTTTTCTTTCCTTTCTTTCTTTCTTTCTTCCTTTTCACCTTATCTCGTAGTTGCTTCCTCGTTTTCCTTCTTTCCTTCTTTCTTCCTTTTCACCGTATCTTGTAGTTGCTTCCTCGTTTTCTTTCCTTTCTTTCTTTCTTTCTTCCTTTTCACCTTATCTCGTAGTTGCTTCCTCGTTTTCTTTCCTTCTTTCTTTCTTTCTTTTCACTTTTTCTCGTAGCTGCTTCCTCGTCTACCCTTCCTAGTGGGTGTTGTTTCCTTGGGTAGCTTTATGAGCCTAGTGATAGTCTGACAAGGCTTCTGCACTTTTAACGTGAAGAACCAGTCACGAGGACACGACTTATCTCCTTTATAGCCTTCAGGAATAGTTGTCGTGAGCGCCGAAAGCGTCAAGAATACAAGCCAGAGACAGAAAACGTGACATAAGACCAGTGGCCGCTAGGGTTACCGGGTATGTTTATTATATATAGAGACACGCTTTAGAGGTCCAGTCAGTCAGTGGCAGACGACCCGCAGCTACGGAGGGAGGTACTGTCAAGCAGCCTCCGCGTTCCCTTGACTGAGCACTGTTGCCAATCCATATTAAACTCAATCAGCATCACCAACCTAACCCCAGTCCTCCCTTGGTCCCACACGGTTGCCCCACTACCACAAACTCAGTAACCTAACCTCATCTTACATATACGAGGGACTGCATTCAAGCTTCATATATTCGTAACTCATCCATTTCTACCGGGCCAGTGTGACGCGCGTCTGAAGAGTATACTGCGCTCAAGTTAACCATATCCCAACCACCGTGATCTCAAACTACCGTGAAAGCGTAACAACAGCATTAGACCGCCTTGTCACACTCCTCCTCCCTGATAACGTCGATGATTATCTCAAGAACAGCGTGACGGAGTGAATCTCAGCGGGACTTCCTCCCTAATAGACTATGGCCCGTGTTGCATGACGGGACGCTAGCCGCTCAACACCAGCCAGCCCTGCGCCAGTCTTCGTTCCTCGCCGCGCCGCGCACACACCTTGCCTGGCTCGCTGCGCTTGGCTCTCCTCGCTCGTTCCTCGTCGTCTGTCCTTCCTGGTGAGTTAATTGTCTTCGTTTTACTTCCTATCTCTTAGTGTTTGTCTTAATTTCGTTTCCTTTCTAATTATGTCCGCCTGTTGTTATGTCACCTTCTCTACTTTATTAATTTATTCACTTTTCTCGCCTTCCTTTCCTGGTGAGTTTTATCTTCGTTTTACTTCCTATTTCCCTTCATTCACTTTCACTTGTTTCCTCGTCCGTCCTTCCAAGTGTTGTTTCCCTATTACTTCCTTTTCTTGACGATTGTTTTCACTCGTCTCCTTTCCTACTGTCTGTTCTTGTGTTCCGTGTATCCTCTCTTTTCCTTCATTCATTCATTCATTTCACCAACTTGTTTCCTCGTCCAGTTCCTTCCTAGTGTTGTTTTCTTTTTACTTCTTTAGCATTTGTCTTCACTTTAGTCTCCTTACCTACTATATATGTCTTGTGTTGTGTCGCCTTCTCTTCTTCATTCATTTCCGGCGTCCAATTTTCTCGTCGTTGCTTCCTCGTCTGTCCTTCCTGGTGTTAGTTTTTTTTCTGTTTTTTCTTTGCTTTAGTTTCCTTGTCTTGTTGTGGTACGCGTCACCTTCTATCTCTCTCCCACATACATTCCCTTCATACATTACATACTTTTCTCGTCTCTGCTTCCTCGTCTGCCCTTCCTGGTGAGTGTTAGTTTTTTTCTGCTTTTTCTTGGCGTTCGTCTTTGCTTTAGTCTGTCTTGTTTGTGGTCTCTCCCTCTCCTTCATTCAATTCATACATTACATACTTTTCTCGTCTCTGCTTCCTCGCCTGCCCTTCCTGGTGAGTGTTAGTTTTTTACTGCTTTTTCTTGGCGTTCGTCTTTGCTTTAGTCTGTCTTGTTTATGGTCTCTCCCTCTCCTTCATACATTCAATTCATACATTACATACTTTTCTCGTCTCTGCTTCCTCGCCTGCCCTTCCTCGTGAGTGTTATTTTTTTTTTCTTTACTGTTTTTTCTTGGGGTTTGTCTTTAGTTTAGTCTCCGTCTTATTGTGATCTGCGTTCCCCTCTCTCTCCCTCTCCTTCATTCAATTCATACATTAAATACTTTTCTCGTCTCTGCTTCCTCGCCCGCCCTTCCTGGTGAGTGTTATTATTATTTTTTTCTTTACTGTTTTTTTTCTTGGGGTTTGTCTTTAGTTTAGTCTCCGTCTTATTGTGATCTGCGTTCCCCTCTCTCTCCCTCTCCTTCATTCAATTCATACATTACATACTTTTCTCGTCTCTGCTTCCTCGCCTGCCCTTCCTGGTGAGTGTTATTATTATTATTTTTTTCTTTACTGTTTTTTTTCTTGGGGTTTGTCTTTAGTTTAGTCTCCGTCATATTGTGTTCTGCGTTCCCCTCTCTCTCCCTCTCCTTCATTCAATTCATACATTACATACTTTTCTCGTCTCTCCTTCCTCGTCTCTGCTTCCTCGTGGGTGTTGGTTTCTTTTTGCTTCCTTTTCCTGGTGTTCGTTTTCACTTCGTCTTCTTTTACTATCATTGTTTTCCGCTTTCCGCTCTCTCCCTTCATTCCCTCATTCATTCATTCATTTCTGCATGTCTTATCTACAGGCCTTTCTTGTCATCCCCCTCCATTTCATTATCTTTCTTTATCATTATCTCTGTCTGCTATTGTACCTCATGTCTCGTCTCCTCTCCTCCATTCATTCGCTGCATCTTTTGTCTTTTATCTCGCTTCCCTTCCGTCTAAAGTAATACAGACAGTCCCTACGTCCTTCCTAACTTCGTTCCCCTTCCTAAATACTAGTTCCGTCTGTTGCTGTGGCCTATGTCTCCTTCTTTCACTCATTTATTCCCTGAACTCACTTTTCTGCCTCATCTGTGACGTCTTCAGCCCGCATTCCTGAATGTATCGGCGCCTCAGCTCGCCTGTTTGAAAAGACTCTCGTAGAAGTTCCTGGGGTTTTCGTGGACTGTTTTGTGATCCCAGTGATAGGTTTACCAGACTTCTGCACCATGAACGGGAACAAGTGTTACTACCACGGAAACTGTGCAAGATCGGCGTCGCATGACCCTCCAACATACCCCCAACAACAACATACCCCCAACAACAACATACCCCCAACAATTTATGCCCCAACGGGCTGGGGCCGACCATCAGACCCTACTATGAAGGCCTGCCGGCGCCACAGGCCAAGACGTAAATATATATATATATATATATATATATATATATATATATATATATATATATATAATGCCATGTTGAAGGGCTCATCAGGGCTAACAAATGTTATTATACAATGTCATGTCTACAATGCATGGGTAAGCCAGGAAAAAAAACTTGGAGAACAACAACAAGAAGATGGACAATCTGTTGGTCGGCGTCTGCGACGCAGATAAAAATCGCACGTGAAACCCCGGGTAATCTTCTCTGTGGCCTTGGGAAATGGCCGTAATGGAGCCCGAGACGTTGAGATATGAAATTTAATCTCGCCTTCCTTTAATCTTTAGTGGCGTAGACGGTTCCTAGACTTTTCTTATCACCGGTGCGACTGTCTAGGGTAAAGGTCCATTAGTAAAGATTGTTCATAGTCGTTTCATTCGTTTTAGGCCTTGATTTTAGCGTTAGTAGTTGTAAATCCAAAAATAACTGGGATTTTCAAACATACCTTCTCTTCCAACCAATCTATATCCTTTTGTTCGTTGCTTCATACCTTGCAAAAACTGATTAGAAAAGGGCAGTAAGGTGCATTCGTAAATATTCTTCAAAATCGTTTTAGCCTTTCAGGCCTCAATTTTAGCAGGAATAGTATTTAATCCAAAAACACTAGGAATTTTACCAAACCTTCCCTTCAAATCTATCTATAGCCTATTTTCTTGTTACTTCATACATAGCACTGAAAGTCACGCGGCGGGGAAGAGTACGAGGAAGATCCATGAAGTTGATACAGACAAGATGGTAAATATTTACTGTGTGACTTTTTTTTTCATTTGGTAATTAATTAGTTTACTTGGTTGTTTTGAGGAATCATTCATTTGCACAACAACTGATCTTGAGTACGGGAGAAGGTAAAGTGAAGTGAGGGGAGTACGGAGGGAAAGAAAAGGGGAGGAATTTTTATTATGGGTCATATTATAAGACATTTCGTTGGCCAAAAACACAAGCTTTCGTAGGAGTTGTGGGAATTTCCAGGGATAGTTTTATGACCCTGGTGGTAGTTTGACCCTTCCTCTGTACCATGAACCTGAAGAAACACTCATTAGAACCCGACTGATCCCCCCTTTGACCTTTAGAAATAGATGATGTGAGGAGCGAAAGTCTTGTAATACCAACCATATATATACTAGGTTGGTATTAAAAGACACTCGCTTCTTACATCAGCTATTTCTAAAGGTCAAAGAGGGGGTCAGTCGGGCTCTAATGAGTGTTTCTTCAGGTTCACGGTACAGAAGAAGGGTCAGACTACAACCAGGGTCATAAAACTACCCTTGGAAATCCCCACAACTCCTACGAAAGCCTTGTCAAATGTGTGTTTCTTCAGGTTCATGGTACAGAAGAAGACTCACACTACCACCAGGGTCATAAAACTACCCTTGGAAATGCCCACAACTCCTACGAAAGCCTTGTCAAATGTGTGTTTCTTTAGGTTCCCGGTACAGAAGAAGACTCACACTACCACCAGGGTCATAAAACTACCCTTGGAAATGCCCACAACTCCTACGAAAGCCTTGTCAAATGTGTGTTTCTTTAGGTTCCCGGTACAGAAGAAGACTCACACTACCACCAGGGTCATAAAACTACCTTTGGAAATGCCCACAACTCCTACGAAAGCCTTGTCAAATGTGTGTTTCTTTAGGTTCCCGGTACAGAAGAAGACTCACACTACCACCAGGGTCATAAAACTACCCTTGGAAATGCCCACAACTCCTACGAAAGCCTTGTCAAATATGTGTTCTTGGGCTGCGATTTGTCTTGTAATACGACTCTCACATGGAGTGCACGAGGAAGAAAAGCATGGAGGTATAAAGGGTGGAGTCGACCTTTGAAGCCGCCGCACTGTTATTCTTTCACCATCAAGATCTACCGCCTTGTGCCAGGTGTTGGTCAGGTCACAGTCCACCTCGGTTTTCGCGGTGTGGAATTTTTTTTTTTTTTTTTTTTTTTTTACAACAGAGGAGACAGCTCAAGGGCACAAAAAAAAGGAAACATTAATAAAGAAAAAAAAGCCCGCTACTTGGTGCGCCTAAAAAAATGAATCAAAGGAGGTGGCCGAAAGAGAGGTCAATTTCGGAAGGCTCTGAGGCCATTACTTTTGCTACGGTAGTCAAAGCTGTCTCTCTCTCTCTCTCTCTCTCTCTCTCTCTCTCTCTCTCTCTCTCTCTCTCTCTCTCTCTCTCTCTCTCTCTCTCTCTCTCTCTCTCTCTCTCTCTCTCTCACTCTCAGTCACTTAATAACAGCGACTCACTGATACTAGGAGACTTTAACCTCCCCCATATCGACTGGGCGACACTGTCGGGTACAGAAGGTGAGTCCCATAGAATGATCGAATTTCTAGAGGAAAATTATCTAAGCTAAATGGTTTCTGACCCAACTCGACAAAATAACATACTTGACCTTGTTATAGCGACCCAAGATAACCTAGTCAGTAATGTCACGGTAGGAGAACACCTCGGTTCCTGCGATCATAAACTAGTGCGCGTTGACATTAGAGCTCAAACATCGGTGACTGAAAATAAAGTTAAGGTGCCCAATTTCAAAAGAGCCAACTTCGTAGAAATCCGACGAAAACTAATAGATATGCAACTATCAGATGACGGCAATGCAGAGGACGCCTGGCTAAACTTTAAAAATCACTTACTCACTCAGCAGGACACATTTGTCCCCTTGTGCGAGAAGCGAATTAACACTAATAAAAGTCCACCTTGGTTTAATAGCGAAATTAAACACTCAGTCAAGGAGAGAAAATTGTCTTACAGGTTAAAGAAAGAACAAAGCACGCCCGAAAACATTAGACTTTACAATGATGCAAGGCGACGAGTAAAAAGATTAGTGCATCAGGCAAAAACGTAGATATGAAGAAAATATTGCAGCCAACTGTAAAAATAATCCGAAATCCTTCTTCAGTTACATAAACAACAGAAAGGCGATCAGAAGTGGAATTGGACCTTTAACAAACAGCGACGGTGCACTAGTGACTGACAGCCAACACGTTGCAAACCTATTAAATAATTACTTTTCCTCGGTGTTTAATAATAACAGTCCTCCCACCATCACCACCAACACCAGTACTAATGTAAATCCCGAGCATGCATTGTCTAACTTTGAAATAAAACCCGATGAAGTCCTTAAAGCCCTCAAATCACTTAAAACAAATAAAAGTCCTGGACCTGATAAAGTATATCCAACTCTGCTGAAAGAAACAAAGAGCGAAATACTCTCCTCCCTCACAACCGTATTCAATATGTCCTTGCGACAAGGCATTGTCCCTTCAGATTGGAAAAGGCTAACGTGACACCGATTTTAAGAAAGGAGACAAAAAGTACCAGGTAATTACAGGCCCATTAGTCTAACTTCGGTTGTAGGTAAGCTACTTGAGGGCATAATTAGAGACAAAATTGTGAGTTACCTTGAAAGCCACTCATTAATTGGGGACTCACAACATGGCTTCCGAAACAAAAGATCCTGCCTATCAAATCTATTAACCTTTTATAACGACCTCTTCACTGTTTATGACGTAACCAAATCACTGGACGTAGTCTATCTTGATTTCGAAAGCGTTTGATAAAGTCCGCATCATAAATTACTTTACAAATTAAAGCAAATAGGTATTGACGGTCAGGTAAACCAATGGATCGCGAATTGGTTGAGCAACAGACAACAAAGAGTAGTGATTGACGGATTTAACTCAGAGTGGGCGCCTGTCACTAGTGGCGTCCCTCAGGGCTCGGTTCTTGGCCCAGTGCTCTTCATTATTTACATCAACGACGTGGATGTTGGACTCAATAACCGCATTAGTAAATTTGCAGACGACACAAAGATTGGTAACTCGGTTCTCACTGACGAAGACAGGCAAAGCCTCCAAGAGGATTTGCACAAAATTTCAACTTGGTCGGATAGATGGAGATGCCCTTTAACGTAGACAAGTGCCAGGTCCTTCAAGTTTGAACGAGGTATTAATAGTTTGATTAAGAATTGCTCGGCGTTAAAATAAAAAGAGTTCAATGCGTCAATGACTTGGGGTCAAAATCGCGTCAAACCTCAAATTCTCACAGCAATGCATCGATGCAGCAAATAAAGCGAACAGAATGTTGGGCTTCATTAAAAGAAACTTTTTATTTAAGAATAAAGATGTAATACTCCCGCTCTACAACAGTTTAGTCAGACCCCACTTGGAATATGCGGTACAGTTTTGGTCTCCCCACCATGCAAAGGATATTGCTAAATTAGAAGGTGTTCAGCGTCGGGCAACGAAATTTATCCCTTCCTTGCGCAACAAATCCTACGAAGAAAGGCTTTCTAACATGTTCTCTCTTGAGAAACGTCGCCTCCGAGGAAAACTGATCGAATGTTTTAAAATACTTAATGGTTTCACGAATGTAGACAGATCAACATTGTTTATGATCGATGACACTTTGCGCACGAGGAACAATGGCGTAAAACTCAGATGTAGACAAGTAAATTCAGACTGCACCAAATTTTTCTTCACCAACGTTGTAGTGCGAGAATGGAATAAGCTCCCATCATCAGTGGTCCAGTGTAACACGATTGACTCCTTCAAAAATAAGCTCGACCGTCACTTCCTTCAACTTAATATCAACTAGAGTAGAAATGCAACGTTTTGGAGTCTTCTGATTAATATAAAATCACTTAGGTTTAAGGACAGACCACCAAGTCTGGACCATGGGGTCTGTGTGGTCTGATTTTCTATGTAAATCTATGTAAATCTCTCTCTCTCTCTCTCTCTCTCTCTCTCTCTCTCTCTCTCTCTCTCTCTCTCTCTCTCTCTCTCTCTCTCTCTCTCTCTCTCTCTCCTAGACATTCCTTCTGTGTGCTTTCGCAGGAGCAGCGGGCTATTTTTCGTTTCTTTTTTTCCTTGTTTATTACTCTTCCGCTGTTTCCTATACCATAATAATAATAATAATAATAATAATAATAATAATAATAATAATAATCACTGCTCTAAAGGTAGGAGCACGATGAATAAGTTAGTGGATGTAAAGAAAGATCAGCGAATTAGTGGTGTGATAAGCTTGCGAAATCTCGAAGCTGGTTTCTGTTTCCATTTAGTATGTAGCAAAACTTTTATATGTGTTTACTGAAATGAATCTACCGCATCAATAAGTGTACGGTAATCACAAACAACACCGATGAATAAGTTATGTTAGTGGATGTAAAGAAAGGTCAGCGAATTAGTGGTGTGATAAGCTTGCGAATTCTCGAAGTTGGTTTTTGTTTCCATTTAGTATGTAGCAAAACTTTTATAGTGTTTACTGAAATGAATGTACGGTAATCACAAACAACACCGCCATAATGGATAAGACGTGACCTGGAGGCAGTAACTAAGGTGGTCATGGAGGTAGAATTGGTGGAGTCGACATCAGCCCAATTAAGTGAATCCGCCGGAGCTGTCAATTGTGCGGCCAAGGTGTCAGGTGTTGTCAGGTCAGGCTCCCTATTAATAGGCTCGGCCAGGCTCACCCACCCCTATCTGTTGGCCGTAAATTTGACAGTTCGTCGGCTTCACCTCAATGAATGGGATTAGCGGGCCGTGTCGACTCCACCAATTCTACCTCCATGAAGGTGGTGGGAGTGAGGTCTCAGCCGGGTATCTGCCATGTTGATAACCGATACGACAGTTCGTCGGCTTCACCTCAATGAATGGGATTAGCGGGCTGTGTCGACTCCACCAATTCTACCTCTATGAAGGTGGTGGGAGTGAGGTCTCAGCCGGGTATCTGCCATGTTGATAACCGATACGACAGTTTGGCGGCTTCACTTCACCCCCTAAGATTAGCGGGGCCATGTCGACTCCATCCTTTAAACCCCCATGAGGAACAGTGAGGTGAGGGGAAAGGAAGGGGAGAGAAGAGAAGGGGAGGAGTTATGGTTACAAGAGCACGAGATGGTAAAGTGAAATGAGGGGAAGGGAATGGAAGGAAGGGGAGGAGGGAGGGAGAAAAGTGGAGGAGCAATGTTAAGGAGGGGCGAAGGGAGATTAGCAAGAGGTCGGTCGGTCTCTCTCTCTCTCTCTCTCTCTCTCTCTCTCTCTCTCTCTCTCTCTCTCTCTCTCTCTCTCTCTCTCTCTCTCTCTCTCTCTCTCTCTCTCTCTCTCTCTCTCTCTCTCTCTCTCTCTCTCTCTCTCTCTCTCTCTCTCTCTCTCTCTCTCTCTCTCTCTCTCTCTCTCTCTCTCTCTCCTAAACATTCCTTCTGTGTGCTTTTGCAGGAACAGCGATTAGCGGGCTATTTTACGTTTGTTTGTTTTTTTGTTTTTTTTCCCTTGTTTATTACCCTTGAGCTGTTTCGTATACCATAATAATAATAATAATAATAATAATAATAATAATAATAATAATAATAATAATAATAATAATAATAATAATGCAAGTATATCAGAGGTGAGTAAGTATGACATCTGTGAGCCTTGTTGTTGTTGTTGTTGTTGTTGTTGTTATGTAAAAGTTGATGCAGAGAAGTGATCGTAAATATTTTCTTTGTGATGTTTTCTTTCTTCCATTTGATAATTTACTAGTTTATTTGAGTGTTTTGAGGAACTGTTCTCTTGCACAACAACTCACTGAGGTTTCAAAATACTCAAACTAAAACAAAACTATCATGGAACGAAAAAAAAGCATAAAAAATAGGAAGTGTCGATATAGGAAATAAGAACCTAAAAAGGTGCTATTTCTTATCTGTTCATCTTAAAAGACCACGTGACGGGTTAGTGTGTGTGTGTGTGTGTGTGTGTGTGTGTGTGTGTGTGTACTCAGCTATAAATGATGTCTGTCTATCTATCAATCAATCAATCTCTATACCAATCTATAACTGTCTGCATTAGTCTGTCTATCAGTTTTATCTACATTTGTCTATCTACCTCTGTATTTCTCTGTCTATTTATCTGTCAAACAAGACTTGCGTAACTCTACCTATCACTTATCTATATCTGTTTACCTATCTATGCATATATTTTACTATGAAACAAAACTTTGGAAAACTATATCTCTCTATCTATCAGTTTCACCTATATTTGTCTATGTATCTATCTATTTTCCTGTCAAACGAAACTCAACGTAACTTTATATATCCGTCTGTCACTTTTATCTATACGTCTATCGATCTAGCTACATGTTTCTCCATCTTTTTTTCTGTCAAACTAAGCTCAACGTGACTTAATATATCTATCTATCACCTTCATCTACGTCTATCGATCTAGCTACATGTTTCTTCATCTTTTTTTTTCTGTCAAATTAAGCTCAACGTGACTTAATATATCTATCTATCACCTTCATCTACGTCTATCGATCTAGCTACATGTTTCTCCATCTTTTTTTTCTGTCAAACTAAGCTCAACGTGACTTAATATATCTATCTATCACCTTCATCTACGTCTATCGATCTAGCTACATGTTTCTCCTTAAATTTTCCTGCCTAACAAAACGCGGTATTTGGAGCGCCAGCATCAAGCGGAACCATTACGAAAGGTTGGCCAGGAATGAACGGTGACAGAACATAAGAACATAAGAAAAACATAAGAACATAAGAACATAGTGAAACTGCAAGAGACCGGGTGGCCTACACAGGGCAGCTCCAGAATCCCCCCCACTACTCACGGTGGGTGAGGTGTAGTTACAGGGGTTACAGGTAGAGGCTTGATCCTCGTTATACCGGCGGTACTAGGCACGCATCCAGCACCCCGTCACCTTACTGCACCCACACCTCACTGCCACCTGTCGTCCTCGTCCATGTAGCTATCCAGTCTACTCTTAAAACAAGCTATCGTCCCTGCACTAACTATGTGATTGTTGAGTCTATTCCATTCCCCCACCACCCTATTACTAAACCAATGCTTGCCTATATCTCTCCTAAATCTATACTTTTCTTATTTAAATCCATTACTGCGAGTTCTATCCTGCTGGCTAATTCTCAGTACTTTACTTATATCGCCTTTGTTGTAACCCTTGACCCATTTGAATACTTCTATCAGATCTCCCTGCACTCTTCGTCTCTCTAGTGAATGTAAGTTTAGATGTTTCAGCCTATTTTGATATGGGAGGTTCCTCAGCCCCTGAATCATCTTGGTCATCCTCCTCTGAACTGGTTCTAGCAAGTTGCCTTCTCTCTCTCTCTTCCTCCTCCTTCCTCCCTTCTCTCTTTTTCTTCCTTATCTTTCCTACCCTTCTACTCAGCCCTTAATTAAGTCAGCCCGCCATGCCAAGACGTGTCGCCGCCTACCTCACACAACGCTGACGAAAGGTTCCAAGGGAAAAGAACGTTGCCAGTGTGGCCAGGAAGGAGGCAAAGAAAAAGAAAGAGAATGAATGATACACTGAAACAGATGGATACAGAGAAAGGGAGAGGACTGAGATAGAAAAATAGATGAATGGGTAAGTAAAGAAAAAGGGAGAAGATTGAATTAGATGGAAGAAGAAGAAAAAAAAAAGAAGAGAGAGAGAGAGAGAGAGAGAGAGAGAGAGAGAGAGAGAGAGAGAGAGAGAGAGAGAGAGAGAGAGAAAAGAGAGGGGGGCACACCCTGACCGCTGGGAGTGACCTCCCTCAGGGGTGCGGTATAAAGACATATCCCACACCTCACTCACGGGGAAAAGGGATTGGGATTATAATTATCATTCATTCCCATACTTCAATAACTAGCTAATTATAGTTATGTGTGTGTGTGTGACTATATATATATATATATATATATATATATATATATATATATATATATATATATATATATATATATATATATATATATATATATATATATATATATATATATCAACAAACCACTTGTGCCAGGAATCGAACCTTTCCGACTGCCCCGAGCGTGAGCGGGACTTCTTTACCTTTCATTCCTCGTAAGAGGGTGGGGGCGTCAGGTTGGCTGCTTAAATGCAACCTCTGGCGTGAAGTCTTTTAGCTCATCAGGTGGCATGGTTTGTATGCGCCTTGATTTCTATTCAGAAAGTACGGGTTCGATTCCTGGCACAAGTGGTGTGTTGAGATGTTTTTCTGTCGGTTAAAGACAGTTCCTTGATAGATAGATATATATATATATATATATATATATATATATATATATATATATATATATATATCTATATATATATATATATATAGACACACCCACACACATATATATATACGCGAGCTATATAAGTTTCTCATGTTTTCCATCCAGGATGGAAAACAAAATTTTAGTCTCAAATACTTCCCAACTATTTCTCAGGACCGTCCACACCAGGGAAGTTTGTATGGAAACTGCTTTGACATTTCGAAGGTGTTAATGAGGCTCGTAAAAGGATCCCTGCCTGTCAGATTATGGCTGCAGGCTGATGGAATGGCTTTTCTGTGCCTGGTATCAATTCGTGGTATTTTGGGAGCCACCGTTCGTAATAGTTTTTCAAAGTCAGTGGTTGACCTTTCAAGAATATTAAACCCTGCTCCATTAACTCTAGCCTCCGCCAAAAGTAAGTCATTCTGTAATGCTCAACTTTCTATAAACGACCTCACTCATACGCGTTTCCTTGTCTTCTTCTTGCTCTCCAGTGAGTGCAATAAATACAGAGGCCATTGTAGCAACCTCCGCACACACCGACATCCTGAGAACAACCAAGGCCTTGGAACAACCCTGAGGTGTGGACAGGAGACATTATTTCCCGAGGGTATTCAAATGTATCCCAGTGGTTTCCCGAAACACTTGGGAAACGTCTGGGATTATACATACAAAGATTCCTGGTATGGACGCGCCTTATCAAGCTTTATCAAATGTGTGTGTTTAGTCCCGTGGGGGTGGTGTTGGCCTGTTCCCCTGTGTCCTATGCGTCAGTCACGTGGCACGACTGTCGAAGCTCTGCCCGGGGGATAAGCCGTGAGAGGGTGGGGCCGAGAAAGGCTTAGCTAGGTTAAAGAAGGAACACAGTCATTCTTTCGTAATCTGTGTGTGGAGAGAGAGAGAGAGAGAGAGAGAGAGAGAGAGAGAGAGAGAGAGAGAGAGAGAGAGAGAGAGAGAGAGAGAGAGAGAGAGAGAGAGAGAGAGAGAGAGAGAGAGAGAGATAGATAGAGAGAGAGAGACAGAAAAACAGAGAAACATAGGCAGCGTGAGAGGAGAGTCAGTCAACTAATCTCCATCGTGACTTGTGTGCGAAGGTCCATTGTATACGCGCGGATAAGCAGGACATTGCCTCTCCCATTGCGAGAAGAAGGACATTGCCTCTCCCACCACCAGAGGGCAGTATAGCGGGCAGTGACGGGAGGCAAGCGTGGCCCTTCTGCATGCCGGGAAAGCCTCAGAGTGGACGGTCTTTGTGGGAACAGTCTTATAACCTGGTCAAAGGGAGTGTGCGTGTGAGTGTATGTGCTTGTGGTGCGGAGATAAAGCGATCAGTGTTGAGGATTTGGGAGCCACGTTGGAAAATAGACAACTTCAGTGGAAAATAAGTAACCATATTGGAGAAAAGAACACTGGAAAATGGAAAACATATTGGAAAAGACCCTCATTGGAAAAAAAAAGAAAACTACATTGAAAAGAGACCAACTGGATATTACAGCACCACCTTGAAAGTAGAGAACCTCAAAGAGAACACTACTGGAAACATAAAAAAAACACTGGGAAATAAAGAAAGCCCACTGGAAAATAGAAAACCACACCGGGAAACACAGAAACCCACATTGGAAATAAGTGTTCATATATACATCCATGTGTTATCCATAGTAAACAGTGTACATGTGTAGCCTAAGAAATAGAACCAAATAACCAATCAGCAAAGGCAGTTAAGATTCTGAAAGTGATTAACCCGGTAGCTGCGGGGATCATGTTTCTTAAAGGCCCCTCTAGGCGAATTAATGAGAAAAAATCATCACTCACGCAAACCTTTTCATAATATATAATACCAACGCGTATATGATCAGTTTACGCATCATCTATTTTGGGGGTTTATATCATGGTAAAAATTTGGCCCATAGCTGGTACACAGTAAAGCCACAAATTTGGCCCGTCGCTGCTACACGGTAAAGCCACAAATTTGGCCCGTCGCTGCTACCGGGATAAAAATATCAGCACCCATAGATAGAGAGATTCCATTCACTTTAGGACTACATCTGAGAGTAAATCCCTTGTGAGTGTCTTAAAAGTATCAGAACCCATATAAAGAGATTCCATTCACTTTGGGACTACATCTGAGAGTACATCCCTTGTGAGTGTCTTAAAAATATCAGCACCCATATAGAGAGATTCCATTCACTTTAGGACTACATCTGAGAGTAAATCCCTTGTGAGTGTCGATCCTCAACCTTCAATCAACAAGAATAGCATCACAGAACGAGATTGGATTCTTTCTTTTTTCTGTTTCGGCGTACTGTGATTAATTTTAGGACGACTTCTGAGAGTAAATCCTAAGAGAGTGTCGATCTTAAGACTCCAAAAACTTATACGACTTGACTTAAACGAAATTGCAGTCGCTTTTTTTTCCCTTTTTTCAGTTCATTGTGATTAATTTTAGGACGACACCTGAGAGTAAATCCTAAGAGAGCGTCGATCCTAAGACTCCACAAACTTAAACGACTGGACTAAAACGAAATTGCAGTCGCTTTTTTTCCCTTTTTTCAGTTCATTGTGATTAATTTTAGGACGACACCTGAGAGTAAATCCTAAGAGAGTGTCGATCTTAAGACTCCAAACAATACCGTAACAGCAAGATTGGAACAAGGAGTCACTTTTGTTCTTTTCGGTACATTGTGACGCTACCTAATCGTGACGCGTGACAAACAAACACACTCACACACTACCTGGTCATCCTTCTCTTCAATAAACTCCCTCAGTCTGTTAGTAGTGAAGTATTGAAGGAGTACTAAAGAAGATCAACTGTAGTACACGACGCCACAATGTACTATCCCGTAAGTGTGTGTTGTGTTGTTGTTGTAATAGTAGTAGTAGTAGTAGTAGTAGTAGTAGATAAGTGAGGTAAGTTTTCCTTCTCTTCTTTTTGTCTTTTTTTTGTCACCTGATGTTGTTGTTGTTTTTTTGCTTTCTTTTCTTCCTCTTTCTTCTTCTTCTTCTTCAACCTTCTCCTCATTTTTCCTTCTCTCCTTTTTGCCTCTTCTTTATCACGTGCTTTTCTTCTTATTTTCTTCGTTTTCTTCTTAATTTTCTTATTTTTTCTTCTTATTATTATTATTTTTCTTTTTCCTTCTCTTCCTCTTCTTCTTCTTTTTTTTTCTTCTTCTTCTTCTTCTTTTTCTTTTTCTTCTTCTTCCTCATCCTCCTCCTCTTCCTCTACTTCTTCTTTTACCTCCTCCTCCTTTTCCTCCATTTCCACTACCTTCTCCTCCTTCCTCCTCCTCCTCCTCATCCTCCTCATCCTCATCCTCCTCCTCCTTCTCCTCCTCTTTCTCCTCCTCCTCCATTTCCATTATCTTTTCCTCCTCCTCCCCTTTCTTCTCCTTCTCCTCCTCCTCCTCCTCCTCCTCCTCCATTTCCATTATCTTTTCCTCCTCCTCCCCTTTCTTCTCCTTCTCCTCCTCCTCCTCCTCCTCCTCCTCCTCCTCCTCCTCCTGATACGTGCCTTTGAACCTTCATGAATAAGTTAAAGCAAGCAAGCAACACACACACACACACACACACACACACACACACACACACACACACACACACACACACACACACACACACAAGTGCTAACTCAAGACATTCAGACAAAACCTGATTACATAAGTTGATAAGGAATGTGCTGTACAGTGTGTCGAGAGAGAGAGAGAGAGAGAGAGAGAGAGAGAGAGAGAGAGAGAGAGAGAGAGAGAGAGAGAGAGAGAGAGAGAGAGAGAAAGAAAGGAGATACAAAACAATGAGAAAAATAATAAAGAGGAATTGTGAAAAGCAACAAGAACGAGGAAAGAGGAATGTGTGAAGAAGTCTAGAATGATATACAGAGAAAAAATAATAAAAGAGAAATAAAGAAAGAAAGGAGACAGGAAAACCGAAAGGAAACAGAAGATAGACAGAGAAGAAGAAGGAAAAATTATCAAAAGGGAAAACTAAAGAAAAAACAAGCAACATATACTATCAAAAAATAACAATCTTGAAATCGTGAGATCGTGCAAGTTGCATTATCGATAACAAAGCACATGAATCATAGACACCACTCCTATACAGATCCTCCCACCCCCTACCCCCCCTCCATGACCCCCTCCCCTTACACAATACCCCCACCACAACCTCCCACCACACCCCTATACATGCCCACCACCATATCACTCCCGTTCCTCTCCCCTCCCCCCACCCCGACCCCCCCAACAAGCAAGGTCTGGGATTTTCTCTCTGGATACTACATGACTGATAAGAGAGAGAGAGAGAGAGAGAGAGAGAGAGAGAGAGAGAGAGAGAGAAGAATGGGAAAGAAAGTGAGTGGGAGAAATGAAGAAAAGGAAAGAAAGAAAGAATGAAATGGAAAGAAAGAGCGAGATAGAGAAAGAAAGGAAGAAAAAAGACTTTTATTCATAAGGAAGTGAAATGAAACAGTTATAGTAAGTTTCACCCTCTGTGTTTAGAGAGAGAGAGAGAGAGAGAGAGAGAGAGAGAGAGAGAGAGGTTGACCAGACTACCACGTGAGTCAAAGTTCATCAACCTCTCCCATGCCTGTCAACCGTATAGAAACAACAAGATACTCCCCTTAAACATATACCCAAGACGCGCGCGCCAACAGATAAACCAGTATTGCCAAGGACGCGTTTTTACCTCAGCAGTTACGTAAATCACTTTCTCCGGCGCTATTTACCCCTCCTACTGTTACTACTCTCAGTCAGTTAAGCAGGAGCAGGAACGTGAGGGATGCTGCTAGTGTCGCCTTAACCAGTGTGAGAGTGTGCGGGTGTGTGCAGTGAGGAGCAGGAGAGGGAGAAAGTTTCGTTTAGTCGGCGCAACATCTGTGGTTATGTATGCCCGGAGAGGGAGCGCAACATAGGAGACACTATATAGCCCGTATTCGTATCGACGCCTCTCGTGGGAGCTGCTTGGGTTTTCATGGAGTGTTTTGTGATTCCAGTGAGAGTTTGACATGAGTTATAAGCCTTGAGCGGGGAAATCATCCATGAGAACCCGACTAATCATCTCTGTGTTCTTGGGAAATGGTCGTCATGGGGCCCGATACGTAATCTTACCGTTGCCTCATTTCGTCCGTTTAGAACATTAGAACATGAGAACGTGGGAGTCTGCAAGAGGCCGGTAGTCCTGTACAAGGCAGCTCCTGTGAATCTAACCCCACCTAATATCACTGTCCATGAATTTATCTAATCTACTTTTGAATGTGACAATTGTATTGGCACTCACCACAGGACTGCTCAGCCTGTTCCACTCATCCACCACTCTGTTGGTAAACCAATTTTTGCCTATGTCCCTGTTGAATCTGAATTTTTCCAGTTTAAACCCATTACTACGTGTCCTACCCGGTTCTCTTACCAACAAAACCTTATGAATATCCCCCTTATTAAAGCCCTTCATCCATTTATAAACCTCGATCTCGTAGACGTGGGGGGGGACTGTTTTGTGATTCTAGTGATAGTTTTACACGACCTCTGAACCATGAGCGGGGAAATCACCCATGAAAACCCGGTTAATCTTATTTGTGGCACTGGGAGTGGTAATGGGGGCCCGACACGCTTTAGAATACCGCCCTAAATGAGAGGCTGCGCGGACGCCTGCACTAGAAACAAAGGACAGTCACGGCGCCACTTCTCATCCGCTTTATCATGTGACAGTGAACCCGTGACCGATAGAGTGCAAGGGAGGGGCAGCAGCTGACGCCTGAACCAAGGACAGCAGTAGAGACGGACAGAGGCATGGCTGGTGTAAGGTGTCGGGGCGTGGAATTCTACCCGTTGCCTGTACCTGTGTGACCGTGAACTTGTGTGGTGAGGAGTGAGGAGAGAAACAGGGGAGGAACAGCTCTCTAATGCCGTTCTCTGATGCATGGTAGAAGAAAGGTATTGAAGCCAGAACCCCTTTTCAACGCCTATATCTATGTGACTGCGAACTTGTGCGTGTGAGGAGTGAGGAGAGAAACAGGGAAGGAACAGCTCTCTAATGCCGCTCTTTGACGCATGGTGGGAGAAAAATATTGAAGCTAGAAGTCCTTTTCAACGCCTATATCTATGTGACTGCGAACTTACGTGTGTGTGTGTTGAGGAGTGAGGAGAGAAACAGGGAAGGAACACCTCTCTACAGCCACTCTTTGACGCATGGTAGGAGAAAAATATTGAAGCAAGAAGTCCTTTTCAACGCCTATATCTATGTGATTGCGAACTTACGTGTGTGTGTGTTGAGGAGTGAGGAGAGAAACAGGGAAGGAACACCTCTCTACAGCCACTCTTTGACGCATGGTAGGGAAAAGATATTGAAGCCAGAACCCCTTTTCAGCGCCTATATCTATGTGATTGCGAACTTGCGTGTGTGTGTGTTGAGGAGTGAGGAGATAAACAGGGAAGGAACACCTCTCTACAGCCACTCTTTGCTGCATGGTAGGAGAAAAATATTGAATCCAGAAGTCCTTTTCAACGCATTTACCAGTGTGACAGAGCTCGTCGTGACCGTGAACTTGTGGTGTGAGAAGTGCGAAGGGAAACAGGGAAGGAACAGCTCTCTACCGGGAACCCACGCCATCGCCTTTAGAAATGTGACCAGTGACCTAACCCGTAAAGGTCAACAACAACAACTGAAGTCTAAAGTAGAAGCAAATCACCATCAAAACACAACAGCCATGGCGGAGAATTCGTTTAACACCGCAGGACTGACGCAGGTCTGGAAATAAGCTTAAGATATCTCGTCTGACGCTTTGTTTACTGTTTGTTGGTTTAGGAAGATTAAGCAAGAATGTGGGTATACGACGGGGGTGTTGCTGTAGTGAGAAATTCGTAGATAATCTGTTTCTTTATTTTTATTTTTTTATTTTACGTTTTCGCCTATGTCACCGGTAGGCTTTCTTGTTGGGGTCTGATGGTCGGCCCCAGCTCGTTGTGGCGCAGGCAAATGTTTATAGTGGCGCAATCTTGTTTGGCTCATACTTATTATTGACCTCGAATCTAGAGTCCGGGTAGATACGTGGTCTTCAGGACAGCATGTGGGTAGTCTTAGGCCACGTTTGATAAGACAGGAGAGTGGTTGGAAGTATGTTAAATTCGCTAAGTTTGTTAAGTGTGTTTCAAGGCTCATATTCTCAAAGCGTTTCGGGGCTTACACACCTACATTCGATTCGACTTTCTTAGAGGTGGATGTGTTAGTATTTCCACGGGATGTTTTATGAGCCTAGTGGTGGTTTGACAAGGCTTCTGCACCGTGAATGTGAAAAGCACTCATGGGAACCCGACTAATCTCCTTCGTGGCCTTGGGAAATAGATGATGTAAGAGTTGAAAGCGTCTGAGAATTCGGGTTAAACTTTTGCCAATTCCTGAAATCATATCCTCTGAACCTATCAATACTTTTTGCGTGTGTCTGTGTTGTTATGATTTATCTCTCACTGTTTCCCTTCCTCACAATTTCACGCATGCACACTACCTTCCGTGACGCCGTGAAAGAGACAATAGACGGACAGGTAACATAAAGGAAATGGAAGAAATAGATTGCTCCCTCACGCTCCATATCCTTCGAGAAATGGTATAGTGTTCTTGATATTGCTTACTAGCTTGCATGCATATTTTGTGATTTTATTTATTTATTTATTTTGTTTACTTTATCTCTTTATTTATTTATTCTTTATTATTTATCTACTTTTAATTCATTCATCTTACTTATCTATCCTATCTATTTTTCTGATCTATCTTATCCATTTATCTCTTCAATTCATGTACGTACTAAGAGCTTTGATTTCTTTTCCATTATAATATATGGATAAATTTCATCATTATCACGCTGAACAATTAGGTACATGGTGATAACGATGGTTGTGATGGTGATGGGGATGATGATAAGGAGTAAGAATGATAATGATGGTGACAATAATGATAATGATAATAATAATAATAATAATAATAATAATAATAATAATAATAATAATAATAATAATAATAATAATAATAATAATAATAATAATAATAAGGAGGAGGAGGAGGAAGAAGAGGAAGAGGAGAAGAAGAAGAAGAAGAAGAATGAAAATATTTAAAGTAATAACTACTACTACTACTACTACTACTACTACTACTACTATTACTACTACTACTATTACTACTACTACTTCTACTACCACCACCATCACTACGATTACTACTACTACAACCACTACTTTTAACAACAATAACAAATAATAAGTACAACAACAACCAACTAACCAAACAACCAACCAACCAAACAACAACAACCATTAAAGTATCACCAAACAAACCCTCACTCGGAAAAGATAAAAGCGGAATGACAGACTAGCTATAGGCGACGTGATCCCCTTGCCTGATACCTATTTCTGGCAACCGTCCCATCGAGTGTACCTAAAGATCACCCTCCATACTGTACGTTATGCCTGCCGTCTAGCTGTCTGCCGATCAACCCTCACCTCCGTCACGGCTTCGGCCAAGGGGGCCACCGGGCGGCATATTCCTGAAGTCCCAGCGTGAGGAGCCGTAGGGGACGCGTGGGTCGTGGCTCACAAACTAACCACGTATATTTGTCGTCTAACTATTCTCAGTGTATTTCCCGGCTAACAGAACCAAACCCCGATATTACCTTGTCTATCTCAACCTAGTCAAGCCAATCAACTCACCTCAATCAAAATAATCAACTCAAACCAATCGACCCAATCAACCTCAGCCCAATCAACTCGACCCATCCAACTTCAATCATATATCAACGCAACCTTAACCTAACTTAACCTAAACCGGACCGGGTGCTGAACGTCGATAGTGTTCAGGAATATACCACAAGGGGGAAAAAGCGACCCAAGTTAGCAAGAGAAGACGTATAGTTATGATATTAATGATAAGATGAAGTAGTAGCAGTAGTAGTAGTAGTAGTAGTAGTAGTAGTAGTAGTAGTAGTAGTAGTAGTAGTAGTAGTAGTAGTAGTAGTAGTAGTAGTAGTTGTAGTAGTAGTAGTAGGAGGAGGAGGAGGAGCAGAAGACGAGAAATTAGTTAACTTTTCGCCTATTCCCGCCAGCACAGATTTTTGAGTCTATCGTAAGCACACTTCAAGACTCTGAATATAAATGAATGCACAAACAAATAAATAAAAGAGCAATAGACATGAAAATAATAATAAAAAAAAGAAAAGTCTGAATACCAAAAGAAAACACACACACACACACACACACACACACACACACACACACATATCAGTCCTCATAATCCGCAGGTGTGGTACGCAAGGTCACTCACCCACGCGTCTTTCCTCCCTCTGTTGGTCTTTCCGGGTGTCACAAAAAAAAGATACAATGTTTACGTTTCCTGATGCAGCCAAGCCAAGGTCAGACATCCCGTTGGTCAGCGCTTCCCCTTTCCCTTTCCGTGGCCCGGTGAGAGTAAGGTGCAGAGAGAGGACCAGGTAGCTTCAGGCAGGAATGTGGAGAAGGAAGAGAATGGAAATAGATAGAGATAGGGGAAGGAGGAAGAAGAGATAAGAGATGAAAGGGAAGAAATAGATAACAAGGTAGCTTCGGGCAGGCATATAAGAAGGAGGAAGAGGATTAAAAATAGACAGAGATAGAGGAAGGAAGAGGAGGAGGAGACAAGAGATGAAAGGGAAGAAATAGATAGAGATATGAATAAGAGAGAGAAGGAGGAGGAGAAAGAGAAAACGAGAAGAAAGAGAAGAAATTGAGAAACATATAAAGTGGAGGAGAAGGAGAAACAGTTAGAGATACGGAGAGGAGAGAGAGGAGGCAGGAGAAGAAAGAGGAGAAACAGAGAAACAAATAAGAAAGAGGAGGAGAAGGAGAGATAGTTAGAGATACGGAGAGGAGGAGGAGGAGAAAGAGGAGGAGAAGGAGAGATAGAGAGATACGGAGAGGAGGAGGAGGCAGGAGAAGAATGAGGAGAAACAGAGAAACAAATTAGAAAGAGAAGGAGAAGGAAAAACAGTTAGAGATACGGGGAGGAGGAAGAGGAGAAAGAGGAGGAGAAGGAGAGATAGTTAGAGAGATACGGAGAGGAGAAAGAGGAGGCAGGAGAATAAAGGGGAGAAATAATTAAATAAGGAAAGAAGAGACGGGGTAATAAGGAAGGAAAGGAAAGAATACATTAACCGTACGAACGAATTCAACAAAGAACACACAAACTCTCAATCACCAAATATTTGATCTTACTACAAAGTCTAAAGTCAATCAAAACAGCATCTTCTTTTGCAAGTATAGAGAGAAAAGGGCATTGGGTATAAAAGAGGGAGGGAGGGAGAGGAAGAGGAATTTGGTGGGAAGAGCTGAGGAGAAAGAGTTGTGAAAGGGGGATAAGAGGGAAGGGGGGAAGAGGAGGAGGAGAGAGGAAGAGAGAAGCTGACTATGAGAATTAAGAAAAAGGGGCTACCAGAGAGAGAGAGAGAGAGAGAGAGAGAGAGAGAGAGAGAGAGAGAGAGAGAGAGAGATTTGCCCCAGCGGCGGACAGTTGCCTGTTCATCGACATATTTGTATTAAATTGCAATATGTAAGACGTAAAAATAAGTAAAGAAAAAAGAAAAGAGAGTTTAGCACGTGTCTCACCTCGGCGTCCTTTGCCTTGCATCACACGCACGTGCCAAGGATTTATATTCACTTATACTCTTTCTAAATTTTCCCCACTGAGTGCTAAGTTATACTGTGCAGTTTGTCTGCTCCGAAATTTAGTTTTTTCTTCGTTAACCACTACCCCCAAAGACTTACATGACCTATTAAGCTGCTCCAGGGCTAACTGCAGGGCAGGGAGAGACTTGCTCTGCAACAAAATATCATCAGCATAGAGGATGATTGGCTGCACAGAGGCAGGGTACTCGGTTGTTGCTATTTTGTTCATGAGAACATTAAAAAGGGTGGGGCTAAGAAGTCCACCTTGCGGGGTGCCTAATTTTAACGATTTTTGTTCCGACAGATAACCTTGGTAGCACACTCTCGCTTTCATGTCACTAAGATAGTCTGATATCCAGGCCAGCACACGTCCAGAGATTCCTAGCTTTGCCAGTTCACACATTATAACATCTCCTCGCGCTCTATCGAATGCTCCTTGTAGGTCTATGAATGCACGACGCTTTCCGTGTTCATATGACATACATTTAATGATACATTCACTTGTACCCTTTCCTTTCCTAAAGCCATAGAGGTGTTCGGAGAGATTGTCTCCTAACAGATATAGGAGTCTGTTTAGGATTATCCTCTCAATCATTTTCCACATGCATGACGTCCGGGAGGTGGGTCTGTGCCCCCCGTTCCCTTTCGGGATTGGGATAATTATTGCCCCTTTCCACTTTTTCGGTAAAGTGCCCTTAAATTAAAAAGATCTAGCAACGGACTTCTAGGTAAAGACGCTAGACGATTCAAAATGTCATAAGTAATCCCGTCGGCACCTGGGGCTGTTGATTTACCCGACTTTACAGCGTCCAGAAGTTCAGATTTAGTTATGTGTACACAGGATGGACTGAAAACACGTTTCTGTGCATGAATTACATGAGTTCTTTTTTTATTTACATCAAAGGATGCGGCTCAAGGGCAACAAAAAGAGTACAAAATAAAAGCCCGCTACTCGCCGCTCCCACAAAAGTAAAAAGTAAAGAGTTCCTTTAGTTTAGCAACTTCTCTTCTAGTTTCGGCAGGGAGCGAGGATGAGTTAGCAGCTTCTGCCCGTTTATCTATTAAGTCATTAGCAGTTTTCTGTGGATCTGCTGCCGCAATATAATTATACCTTTTTCCTCGAACTCTATTAACTCCTCTCCATATTTCAGTAAGATTGTTAGTTTTTGAAATAGGTTGAGCAGTGTCTCGCCAGTACTGCAGCCGCACCTCCTGCCTAACCAGACGGCATGTTTTAGCCACTTCTAACATGACCGCTTTACCCTCGGCATTCCTTCCACTCTCTTCCCAGTGCTTTGGGGCTAACTTCAACGTTTTGTTCCACTCAGTAATCATCTTATTTTTTCCATAACACTTTTTTTTGCTCCCATTTTTCATTGTTGTATTAGGTGTTACATCATTAGCCAGTAGTTTATCTATTCTATTAACCAAGTCATCGTAGAATGTATCGATACACTCAGGCTGATAGTCGTCATACCACTCGTTGATTCCGTTTATAAACTGCGGCGTTCTTTCCTTAAGTGGCTATTACACTGGGAAAATTTTCCGTGGATTTTCAGTCAAACCACGATTTCTGCTAGCGTGGTTCTCATCTGTTTCTTGTTATTGTTGCTGATGATGATGGTGAGTAATACCGTCGTCCTTCGGTGAAATCGACCGTAGCTTAAGATCGTGGACACGTCAGAAAACCACGGAAATAGGAGAACCACCCCAGCGGAAATCGTGGTTTGACTGAAGATCCACGGAAAATTTGCCCAGTGTAATAGCCCCTTTAGTGACGTGAAGTCTTTTCCTTTTCGTAGGTCTCTGAATTTTCGTAAATGGGAGCTCGACATAAAGAGCAAAGTGGTCACTTAACAATTTGTGAGTAACATAGCAGGTTACAGTTAAGCCAGAACATTGCAGAAGGCAAGCGTAATCTAACTTACCGCCCCTTACATGTGTTGGTTCTTTATCCCATAAAAGCAAACAGTCATCAGTATCTGCTAAAAACTGTAAGAAATTTAGTCCGTTTTTATTAACATTTGCAGTATTGCTCAAGCTTGGATGCCGGGCGTTTAGGTCCCCAACAACTAAAGTGGGGCCAGTAAACATGCAGTCTGGTAGATTTTCGATATCGAAGCAATTTGGGTTGACATATATGTTGACAGTATTGATGAAACCTTCCTCCAGCTTCAGCCTTATTCCAGCATGCCCAATACCTTCATATCTGTGTGGCCGCCCTAATAATTCTGCTGGGATAGTATTTTTTTTATTTAGAGAAAAACACCCCTGGTATTCGTATTTTCATTACCAACTAACTTGAAACACTGATAGTTGCGTAATATGAAACCGTCCTCACGTTCCCCGGTTTCCTGCAAAGCTATAACATCTATGTCATGTTCTAGTGCATAGTAGTGTATATATGTTCTTCTGTACTGAATAATATTAATGTTCTATGATACAGAGTGGAGTCTAAGGCTCTTCGTCTCATCAGCTCTCCTCCTCATACTGATAGTCTTCTACCTCTTAAATTCCGTCGCGATGTTGCCTCTCTTTCTATCTTCTATCTATATTTTCACGCTGACTGCTCTTCTGAACTTGCTAACTGCATGCCTCCCCCCCCTCCTGCAGCCTCGCCTCACACGATTTTCTAATCAAGCTCATCCCTATACTGTCCAAACCCCTTATGCAAGAGTTAACCAGCATCTTCACTCTTTCATCCCTCACGCTGGTAAACTCTGGAACAATCTTCCTTCATCTGTATTTCCTCCTGCCTACGACTTGAACTCTTTCAAGAGGAGGGTATCAGGACACCTCTCCTCCCGAAATTGACTTATCTTTCGGCCACTCCTATGTACTCTATTCGGGAGCAGTAAGTAGCGGGCTTTTTTTTTCATTATTGTTTTCTTTTTTTTTCACGCCCTTGAACTGTCTCCTTTTCTGTAAAAAAAAAATAATAATAATAATTTCAGCCGTGTTGCATTAATTACTATCCATTACACTGTTTCGCTTTGTTGTTATATCCTGTACCCAGAGCCTCTAAGAAGGCACTACACGCTCTGTCTTTTGTTATTTTCTCCTCATTGCAAGCACCCTCAATCAGTTCCTCCACAACCCTTCTCAACTCGTCACACGTTTCTAGGACACGAGTTGTTAGTGCCTCCTCATTGCAAGCACCCTCAATAAGTTCCTCCACAACCCTTCTCAACTCGTCACACGTTTCTAGGACACGAGTTGTTACTGCCTCCTCATTGCAAGCACCCTCAATAAGTTCCTCCACAACCCTTCTCAACTCGTCACACGTTTCTAGGACACGAGTTGTTACTGCCTACCCATTGCAAGCACCCTCAATCAGTTCCTCCACAACCCTTCTCAACTCGTCACACGTTTCTAGGACACGAGTTGTTACTGCCTCCTCATTGCAAGCACCCTCAATCAGTTCGTCCGCAACCCTTCTCAACTCGTCACACATTTCTAGGACACGAGGTATTAGTGCCTACCCATTGCAAGCACCCTCAATCAGTTCCTCCGCAACCCTTCTCAACTCGTCACACATTTCTAGGACACGAGGTATTAGTGCCTACCCATTGCAAGCACCCTCAGTCAGTTCGTCCGCAACCCTTCTCAACTCGTCATACATTTCTAGGACACGAGTTGTTACTGCCTCCTCATTGCAAGCACCCTCAATCAGTTCCTCCGCAACCCTTCTCAACTCGTCACACATTTCTAGGACACGAGCTATGAGTGCCTCCTCTTCTATACATGCATTTCCAAAACCTTACTCACTGCTCCTTCACTTTCACTTTCCGGTTCTCCACCCAGATCTGTGTTAGGTTGGGTCAAAGCGCCAACACATTCTGTTTGTTTCTTTCCAGTGTCATTCTTGTTGTTTAATATCTCATCGTACCTTTTTCTAGCTTTTCTACTCTATCATGCAGCAACCTGAAGTTATCCCGCATTTCCTGGAGAATGGTGGCAAGGTTAGGTTAGGTTAGCTTAGGTTAGGTCAGGTTAGGTTAGCTTAGGTTAGCTTAGGTTAGGTTAGGTTAGCTTAGGTTAGCTTAGGTTAGGTCAGGTTAGCTTAGGTTAGCTTAGGTTAGGTCAGGTTAGGTTAGATTAGCTTAGGTTAGGTTAGGTTAGCTTAGGTTAGGTTAGATTAGGTTAGGTTAGGTTAGGTTAGGTTAGGTTAGGTTAAATTAGCTTAGGTTAGGTTAGGTTAGGTTAGCTTAGGTTAGGTTAGGTTAGTTTAGGTTAGCTTAGGTTAGCTTAGGTTAGCTTAGGTTAGGTTAGGTTAGGTTAGGGCGGGTCACAGGGAAGATGATGACCGGCGCCCCCACACCCATCAATCCCAGCTCCCACCCCACCGACCCTCCCTCCGCGGTCAGCCAGGCCAAGCGGGTACGAATGAGAGAGAGAGAGAGAGAGAGAGAGAGAAGTACGCAATAAAATAGAAGAAAGGGATAAGATATAGAGAAGATAAAGAGATAAACGTAAAAAAAAGATATTTACAAGGAGAGGTTACGAATGATGAAAGGGAGAGAGAGAGAAAGAGAGAGAGAGAGAGAATAAGGCCGCTCCTCTCTATCTCCTTCTCTCTCTCTCTCTCTCTCTCTCTCTCTCTCTCTCTCTCTCTCTCTCTCTCTCTCTCTCTCTCTCTCTCTCTCTCTCTCTCTCTCTCTCTCTCTCTCACCTTGGCCTCCACGGTAACACACTTCCTGCGTGGACGACATCTTTTCTTCCTACATGCGCGGACTGTCTTCTGATGACGCAACGAGGGGGGGAGGGGGAGGGAGGGGGGTGGGGGAAGGAGTGGTGGTGATGGTGGTGGTGATGATGGTGGTGATGATGATGCCAAATAACCGCCAAATCAACTTTCTCTCTCGCTCTCTCTCTCTCTCTCTCTCTCTCTCTCTCTCTCTCTCTCTCTCTCTCTCTCTCTCTCTCTCTCTCTCTCTCTCTCTCTCTCTCTCTCTCTCTCTCTCTCTCAAAAATCATCATCATCTTACAAAACGAACACGCGCTGCAATTATTTTTTTTTTCATCAATATTCGCTATTTCCGTTTTTTTTCTTCTTTTCGACAACTCTCAAGAAGAAGAATCCACTTTCTCGGCCTCGGTAACCTTGGGACAACAATCTCTTTCCTCTTTTAATCATCAGTATTACATCGACCTCATTTACTTATCTTTTCGCTTTTTTTTTCATTATTTTTTAGCTTAACACTGACGCATCAACATTTGCCAGTCTCATATCTCTTGCATTAGTCAAGTTTGTAGTTTTTTTTTTCTTTATTCCATTCTCCTCCGGCAAAGGTTCTAATTCCATCTCTCCACCTGGTTCTCTGTCTGGTGTTAGTGTACTCCATCCTGCTCCGGCAAAGGTTCTAATTCCATTTCTCCACCTGGTTCTCTGTCTGGTGTTAGTGTACTCCATCCTGCACCGGCAAAGGTTCTAATTCCATTTCTCCACCTGGTTCTCTGTCTGGTGTTAGTGTACACCATCCTGCACCGGCAAAGGTTCTAATTCCATCTCTCCACCTGGTTCTCTGTCTGGTGTTAGTGTACTCCATGCTGCTCCGGCAAAGGTTCTAATTCCATCTCTCCACCTGGTTCTCTGTCTGGTGTTAGTGTACTCCATTCTCCTCCGGCAAAGGTTCTAATTCCATCTCTCCACCTGGTTCTCTGTCTGGTGTTAGTGTACTCCATCCTGCACCGACAAAGGTTCTAATTCCATTTTTCCACCTGGTTCTCTGTCTGGTGGTAGTGTACTCCATCCTGCTCCTGCTCCGGTGAACGTTTTGATTCCCTTCTTCAGTACCATGAGTCTAGAAACACTAACGAAAATAGGATTAATCTCCTTATCTGCCTTTGGAAATGGATAATGTTAGAGGGGGAAGCGTCTTTGAATACCATTATATATATTATGTTTACCAAAATCGTTCTTCATATGCATTTTCAGACGCTCTTTCAGACTCGTTTAGTAAGAGAATAGGATACCATTTGCGAATCTGAGTTTTTTTTTAATATTCACGGTCTTTCTTGATTCCCATGTAATTCCAATCTAATCCCTTAAATACCTCTTATCAGGACACCTCTCCTCCCGAAATTGACCTCTCTTTCGGCCACTCCTCTGTACTCTCTTTAGGAGCAGTAAGTAGCTGGCTTTTTTTTTCATTATTGTTTTCTTTTTTTAAGCCCTTGAACTGTCTCCTTTGCTGTAAGAAAAAACAAAAAAATCCTAGAATGATTTTAGAGATCTTGTATCACCTCGCCTAAAGTCTTTTTTAATTGCTATCTGCGAATCTAAAGATGTTTTAAAGTAGTATTCACGGTCTATTTTGAGTCCATTGTCCCACTCTAATTAATTACTTAAATGATTAACAACAAGCCTACAATGTTTTTAGAGATCCAGTATCGCCTCAACTGAAGTCTTTTCAACTGGAGTTTTCTCACTTTTCTTGTGGAATTTAATTAATGTTACTTTATGAGCGCCGAGGCCACGCGCAGCTATACCGTATGTTCCTATATAGATTGATAGATAATGCTGTGTCTGTATATCTTCCAGTACCATTTATGTGTTTTTTATATATGAGCGCCGAGGCCACACGCAGCTATACCATATGTTCCCATAGATTGATAGATAATGCTGTCTTTGTATATCTTCCAGTACCATTTATGTGTTTTTTCTATGAGCTCCGAGGCTACACGCAGCAATAGCCTACATTCCCATGACAGATAGATAGATAGATACTGCTGTCTATGGTCGGTATAATAAGATACTCTCGTTTCTCACATCAGCTATTTCTAAAGGTCAAAGAGGGGATCAGTCAGGTTCTAATGAGTGTTTCTTTAGGTCCATGGTACAGAAGAAAGGTCAGACTACCACCAGGGTCATAAAACTACTAGTACTGGAAATGTCCCAAACTCCTACGAAAGCCTTGTCAAATATGTGAACTTGGGCAACGAAATGTGTAGTAATACGGCCCTATATCTCTCTCCCAACACATTGAAGTACAGTTTATCTACGCCCTGTCCCCTGAGAACCTGTATGACTTGTTTACAGTAAAGGAGGGAGCTCAAGGGGCCTCCTGCCTATGACTTGAACTCTTTCAGGAGGAGAGTATCAAGACGCATCTCCTTCCGAAATTGACCTCTCTTCTGGCTACTCATTCTTTTTTTTCTTTTATCGGAGCAGCGTCTTGCGGGCTGATTTTTTTCTTTTGTTGTTGTTTTTGTTTTTTGCCCTTGAGCTGCCTCCCTTGCTATAAAAAAAAGAAAAGTACAAAAAAAGTTCCGAAGCTCCCGAAAAGCAGATCATCAAACAAGATTACTACATCTCTGAATCATCATCACCACCACTACCACAACCACCACCACCAGCAAAGACCCCATCCCCACCACCATCACCACCACCCTCAAACACCCACCACCACCACGCCCTGCCCCCAAGTGGTACGTTGTTACTCGGCAGATTTTTTGACAGCTTGGTGGACGTGTGTGTGTGTGTGTGTGTGTGTGTATAGGCCGTCAAACGTGTTCAAACTCAAGGGTAAACATCCGTGGAAAAGAAGAACGAAGAGGAGGAGGAGGAGGAGGAGGAGGAGGAGGAGGAAGGAAAACTATTCGCGAGAAGTATTGCACCAAGGTCTGTTTTTTTTCCCTCCACGTGCGGCACCAAATCCAATAATAATAACAATAATAATAATAATAATAATAATAATAATAATAATAATAATAATAATAATGATAATGACACAGAGGAATAGATAACCGGTGCGTAGGTAAGGCATGAGATAAGATAGGTAGAGTGTGTGTGTGTGTGTGTGTGTGTGTGTGTGTGTGTGTCGTCAGCGCGCACTATGACCCTGAGGAGTGACAACGAGCCAGTGATGGTCTGTAAGCGTGTCTGTCTGTGTCTGTGCGCCGGTGTGACAGGAGGTGCGTCTGTGTGTGTGTGAGTGTGTGTGTGTGTGTGTGTGTTATCTCCCTCATACTCCCTCGCCTACGGATACAATAAGTTAATTCACCACCACCACCATCACCACTATCATCATCACCACCACCTCCACCACCATCATCATCTCCAGTGTGGCAGTAAGTGGGGTTGGTGGTTGTGGTGGTGGTTAAACGTATATGGCAACCTACTTCTTATGTTTGTTTGTTTGTTTGTTTGTGAACCTGTCTGTAATCAATCATTAAGCGCAAAGTCAGCGATAGCGTTTGTTAATTATCTATTTTAAAACCATCTGTATGTACTTTTTTCACCTCCTTTTATTTTTCCTTATAGCTTGTAGCATCACCTCCTGTCCTATACTTGTCTCCAATCAAAAGAAAAAAAGAAAAAGAGTAACCGGTTTAATGACGTAATATAATGTAACTACCGTTTCAAATTCCGATAAAACGAGGAAGAGCGTTCAAGCTTAGGCGGGGCTCGAACAAGGGTCCCACGAACTCTATATGATCATTTTGCCATCGCGCTGACCACTACGTTTTGGAGACGCTAAGGGGATCACTCTCGGGCAGGTGTTGAGAGAGAGAGAGAGAGAGAGAGAGAGAGAGAGAGAGAGAGAGAGAGAGAGAGAGAGAGAGAGAGAGAGAGAGAGAGAGAGAGAGAGAATATATAATATGCGTGTTATGAACTTGAAAGGTGCCCTGCGCATTATTATCCAGATCCAGATTCAGAGAGGAGAGATAGTTACCTGTCTTTTCACCCCTGAACCTTGCCTGAACCCGCCCCGCCCCCCACCCCCACCCCGCCCCGACCCCCATCCCCACTCCCACCCCGCCCCGCCCCGCTCCGCCCCCCCACCCTCACCCCGCCCCGACCCCCATGCCCACTCCCACCCCGTTTATCCGCTTGTTACGCTTCTTCTTTACATTTTACTCGTGCTGTGGAAGAGTTGGGATGAAGGCTGACTAACGCAAGACTTGACCTCTCCCCTTGACCTCTCTTTTTTCTAACCTTCCTTGCGTAACAAGTCCTACGAAGAGAAGTTTTCCACTCTTAACATGTTCTCATTTGAGAAACGTCGCCTCCGAGAAAAACTGATCGAATGTTTTAAAATACTTAATGGTTTCACGAATGTAGACAGATCAAAACTGTTTATGATCGATGACACTTTGCGAACGAGGAATAATGGCACAAAACTCAAATGTAGACAAGTAAATTCTGACTGCACCAAATTTTTCTTCGCCAACGTTGTAGTGCGAGAATGGAATAAGCTCCCACCTTCAGTGGTCCAGTGTAACACGATTGACTCCTTTAAAAACAAGCTCGACCGTCACTTCCTTGAACTTAATATTAGCTAGAGTTGAAATGCAACGTTTTGGAGCCATCTGATTAATGTAGAATCACTTAGGCTTAAGGACAGACCACCTAGTCTGGACCATGGGGTCTGTGTGGTCTGATTTTCTATAATTCTATGTAATTCTTCTTGACCCCTCTTCTTTTTGACCTCTCTTCTTGACCTCCTCTTCTTAACCTCTCTTCTCGACCTCTACTTGACGTGTCTTCTTGACCTCCTCTTCTGGTCACTGTTTGCTGGTGCAGGAGCAGCGAGTAGTGGACTTTCTTTTAAGTGCTTCCTATGGCGCCAGTAGGCTCTCTTAGACGACCTCAGCCCGGTAGCGGCGCTGGCGAATTTTAATAACAGTGGCTACCGTGGTGTATGAGTCTTGCCATTGCGGTGTTTTATTTACAGTAAAAAAAAAAAAATATGTTGTTTCAGGTCAGTGAGCGCACACCTCTGCTTCGGCGACTCAGAATGACGGGGATGGTGGGCGTGGCTCGCAGGCCCCTCGTGGACCTGCTGGCCACGGTATTCGGCATCGGCGCCTGGGTGGCCATCAACGGCCTGTGGGTGGAGCTGCCGCTGCTCGTCACGTATCTGCCCGAGGGGTGGACTCTGCCCTCCTACCTCTCCGTCATCATCCAGGTAAGACATCACGCAACAACTACCATCGAGGTTTTCAATGTCGCGTCATCACTTGTTCCTCTGGTGTGATGGTTGTGCTTATATGTTTGCTCAGACCCGCATTCTCAAACCTTTCGTAGCTTACACACCCTCATTTGATAAGGCTTTCGGGTTGTGGGTATTTCCGTGGGTTGTTTTATGAGTCTAATGATAGTTTAACAAGGCCTCTGCACTATGAATGTGAAAAACACTCATGAGAATCTGACTAATCTCCTCTGTGACCTTTGGAATACTGATTGTGAGAGCCGAAAGCGTCTGAGAATGCGGGCTTTCATGTTCCTTGAGCTTAACGACGGACACCTTTGGCCTGCCCCGTGTGTGAGGGTCGTATTATAAGACATTTCGTCGCCCAAGAACACATATTTGAAAAGGCTTTCGTAGGAGTTGTGGGCATTTCCAGGGGTAGTTTTATGACCCTGGTGGTAGTTTGACCCTTCTTCTGTACCATGAACCTAAAGAAACACTTATTAGAACTCGAGTGACCCCCTCTTTGACCTTTAGAATTAGCTGATGTGAGAAGTGAAACTGTCTTATAATACCGTGAGTGTCTTCCCTTGCCTGCAGGTGGCCAACGTGGGGCCCATCGCCTACTCCATCGTCAGGAGCCTGCGTCCCGACCAGCGCCCCGCCTCTGTGGTGTACGGAGTGCTGGCCCTCGGCTGCGTGGCCTCCCTCTTGCTGGCGTTGCTGTGGGACAAGACGTCATGGGTGAACGGGACGGAGCACTCCACGGCACTTCTGTCGATGGTGTTCCTGTTGGCGCTGGTCGACTGTACATCCTCGGTGCTCTTCCTGCCCTACATGGCCGTCTGGAGGGAGATCTACCTGTCTTCCTACCTAGTGGGGGAGGGCCTCTCGGGGCTGCTGCCGGCGCTGATGGCTCTGGGGCAGGGCGTGGGGGGAAACACCAAGTGTGCTAACGTGACCAAGTTCAACGAAACTCTGAACTTCAACTACACCGTGATGGAGCCGGTGCCGCTCAACCCACGCTTCTCCGTGACTTCGTTCTTCTTCTTCCTGATGGCGATGATGGTGGCGAGCGGCCTGGCCTTCACCCTGCTGGAGCACCTGCCCACCATCAGGAGCGAACGCGTCGTCCACACCTTCTCGCCGAGCTTCAGCGTGACTGTACTGGACGCCTCGCAGTCCAACGCCCACCTGACCAGCATGCCCACCGTGGCCAAGGAGAAGGGAGGCATGTCCCGCTCCGTCTACTGGCTCATGCTGGCGGGCCAAACGTGGGCCTGCAGCCTCACCAACGGCGTCCTGCCCTCCATACAGTCCTACTCCTGCGGGGCGTACGGGAACGTGGCCTACCACCTGGCCGTCACGCTTTCCGCCCTGGCCAATCCCGCGGCGGCCCTCCTGTCCCTGGTGCTGCCGCGGACGAAGCGGTGGCTCCTGACGGCCCTGGGCGTGCTCGGCTCCCTCATCGCCGCCTACATCCTGGCCACCGCCGCCCTCAGTCCCGAGCCCCCGCTCATGGGCACCGCCGGAGGGGAGGCCCTTGTGGTGAGTACAGCATTGTCTCTTAAGCCTCGGTGACTGGGGCTATACACCGCGTTGACAGATAATCGTATTCACCACATCGTCTTTATTACTTTTAAGCCTCAAACTCTCGTACCTACACAAATAACGGTAGAAAATTGAAGTTAGCGTTAAAACTCCTATTTATTGATGTTTGTTTATTTGTTTTTGCATTCGTTATTGGTCAGAAACTACGAAAATGCAATGCGATGAGTACGATAATTTGGCAACGCTGGCTATACAGCTTAGTTCACCCGCCGCTAGAGTGCTTTAGCTGTCAGTTAACCTGCACGACACGGCACGTGTTAACACTAGGATAGCTTGGTGGGAAAGTATTTTCAACCACTAGCCTTCAAGTCTGTGCCATAATTAGTTTACTTACAGGAAATAAAACGACGTACGCTACAACAGACACCTACCAAAGTTGAGAATGAGGCACGGCTTACTGTTACCTATAGTATATTATAAGAAGGCGTCAGCTCTCTTGAATCACGACAGTCGAGGATGCTAATGTCATCCAAGCCTGCTCAACTATTCTTTGATTTTTCAGTTTCCATCACTTCCTGTCTAAACACGTTTTTGACAACCAGCTAATTTTCTATCTCAAAAAATCACTGTTGGGAGCGTGAAGGCCTTCCCTGATCAAGGCTTGGGCTAACGTGTTCATAATCACGGCACGCTTGTTTCTATTCGTGTAAGTAATGTCACCGTCAAATGTGTCTCATATTCTACAGACATTCATAATCCTCGTATATTTCCAAAAACTTGAACATTTCCTTAGCGTTCCACTTCCCGTGCATGTTTGCGTCCGGGTAATCTGATAACACACGGGGACAGGTGTGGGATTGTGGTCGATTTAGAGTCACATGAACGGAAAGTAGCTGGTAAAGTAGGCGGGTCATCAACTCGACTTGACACAATCCCGGCAAGTGGCAAGATTATTAACTATCCGTTGACACTGGACGAGTAGAAGGTTAGTTTACAGGCTGCTTGTTTCCGTTGATACTGGGCTAGTTTACAGGCTGCTTGTTTCCGTTGATACTGGGATAGTTTACAGGCTGCTTGTTTCCGTTGACACTGGGCTAGTTTACAGGCTGCTTGTTTCCGTTGACACTGGGATAGTTTACAGGCTGCTTGTTTCCGCTGATACTGGGCTAGTTTACAGGCTGCTTGTTTCCGTTGACACTGGGATAGTTTACGGGCTGCTTGTTTCCGCTGATACTGGGCTAGTTTACAGGCTGCTTGTTTCCGTTGACACTGGGCTAGTTTACAGGCTGCTTGTTTCCGTTGACACTGGGATAGTTTACAGGCTGCTTGTTTCCGTTGACACTGGGCTAGTTTACAGGCTGCTTGTTTCCGTTGACACTGGGATAGTTTACAGGCTGCTTGTTTCCGCTGATACTGGGCTAGTTTACAGGCTGCTTGTTTCCGTTGACACTGGGCTAGTTTACAGGCTGCTTGTTTCCGTTGACACTGGGATAGTTTACAGGCTGCTTGTTTCCGTTGACACTGGGATAGTTTACAGGCTGCTTGTTTCCGTTGATACTGGGATAGTTTACAGGCTGCTTGTTTCCGTTGATACTGGGCTAGTTTACAGGCTGCTTGTTTCCGTTTACACTGGGATAGTTTACAGGCTGCTTGTTTCCGTTGATACTGGGCTAGTTTACAGGCTGCTTGTTTCCGTTGATACTGGGATAGTTTACAGGCTGCTTGTTTCCGTTGATACTGGGATAGTTTACAGGCTGCTCTCTTCCGTTGACACTGGGCAAGTAGAGGGCTAGTTTACAGGCTGCTTGTTTCCGTTGATACTGGGCTAGTTTACAGGCTGTTCGCTTCCGTGGACAATGGGCAGGTAGAGGTCTAGTTTACAGGCATGCTTGCAGTAGCGGCCGGTAAACTTGCCCCGCGTCAACGAGGTTTTTTAATTAAGATAGATGTGCTTGTTTTCAATAAGCCAGAAAATGAATGGCATGAATATCTAAGTCAAAATCAAAAAGAAATTCCTTAACTTGAGTCGCCCTGGCGTAGAAACGGACGGCATCTTAACGGCGTGACATCCAAATAGTGATAATAATAATAATAATAATAATAATAATAATAATAATAATAATAATAATAATAATAATAATGGTAATAATTTGTTAAATGGTTGTGCTTCAGCAAAAACCGCGGCGCGCCTCAGAACAGCACTACGCAATCGACAGTGAAATTACTTATAAGAAGCCATACCATTACGGATAACATCACACGAATAGAGTTCTTAGTCAGATGAGAGAAAAAATCGTCGCACACACACACACACACACACACACACACACACACACACACATTTTCATTCCTTTACTGTCGTTGTCTTTTTTATATATCCATTTTTCCTCATCAAGGGGACTCTATTTGGGTTGACCTATATCACCTCTTTCCCTGGGTGCTCTTTCATGAATTTCAACAACAACAACAACAACAACAACAACAATAATAATAATAATAATAATAATAATAATAATAATAATAATAATGTTAATAGTGCATAAGGCAAATGACGCAATAGAGACCTGCTTTACCTGATTTTGCTGACGTCCAGATAAAAAAAAAATATATAATAAATGTAAATAGAACAACGCAAAAAAAAATAGTAGTAGAAGTAGTAGTAGTAGTAGTAGTAGTAGTAGTAGAAGTGATACAAAGGTTATATTTCAGAGAGAGAGAGAGAGAGAGAGAGAGAGAGAGAGAGAGAGAGAGAGAGAGAATATTATAACTATATTTAGATGCCCAGCAAATATTTATAACACGAAATACCAACAAATTCAGATGGTAAATGTATAATTATATGCTCCAGTTTCTTGACCTTGGAAGCGCAACGAAAAAATAAATAGATATAAATACAAATACAGTTAGAAAGATTCACAGACCAAAGTAACGGCAGCTATTAAAATACTTTTGTGATGTTGTTAATCGCAAGTTTTTATAAAGGATTGCTGCTAATTTTGCGAAGTTGTTTGATGCATTAAAGACCAATTCAACCACTACAGGAAAAAAAAACTGTAGGCCTTAAAAATAAAGTCGTGCAAAAAAATATAAAAAAAAATAATAGGCTATAATGATACTAGCCCACTACTGACTACTATTATCATCATTACTGTTACTACTATTTCTACTACTATTATATTACTACTTGTGCTACTGCTAAAAATAATAATAATAATAATAAAACAATATGCAATGTTAAGAATAAATATTGGGCTATTCGATAATATTTCTAGGCTATTCAATAATATTCCTAGGCTATTCAATAATATCCTAGGCTATTCAATAATATTCCTAGGCTATTCAATAATATTCCTAGGCTATTCAATAATATCCTAGGCTATTCAATAATATCCTAGGCTATTCAATAATATCCTAGGCTATTCGATAATTTCCTAGGCTATTCGATAATTTCCTATGCTACTCGATAATATTCCTATGCTATTCGATACTGTCCCTAGGCTATTCAATAATTCCTAAGCTATTCGATAATATTCCTAGGTTATTACTATTTCTCTTCAGTTCAGATGCAAAGTTAACCAAGAAATACCTTGACACATTCATGAAAACAACCTTGAAAGTCTTTGCTACTAATGACTTTGAATGCAAAACTTAACTATATGGATGAACAGGATTATTAGAACGACTCCCTTCACAAGGCTCATTCTTTCACTCCTCCTCCCTATAATAATAAAAAGGATAATGATAAAATAAGAAGAAAAATGTAAAGAATTATTATGACGATTCCCTTTATTTAGCTCATTCTTTCACTAATCCTCCTCCTCCCTATAATAATAAAAAGGATAATGATAAAAATAAGAAAAATGTAAAGAATTATTATGACGATTCCCTTTACTTAGCTCATTCTTTCACTAATCCTCCTCCTCCCTATAATAATAAAAAGGATAATGATAAAAATAAGAAAAATGTAAAGAATTATTATGACGATTCCCTTTACTTAGCTCATTCTTTCACTAATCCTCCTCCTCCCTATAATAATAAAAAGGATGATATAAAAAATAAGAAAAATTATACACTACACAAGGCCACGTAGTATTATACAAATGCAAAGAATGAAAGACGTTTACGAGTGACAATACATAACCTCAACATCCTAAGCCTCTCACTCACACACATAGTCAAGGAAAAATTACAAACAAGACACAATTGGAAGCAAAACAGACAAAAAAAAAAATGATAGGCTAACACAGACCTTTTCTTATGACTTTGAGGTGCTGTTAATGGTGGTTGTGTTAAGTATTTCCATTCCTCAAAGCAGGGACTCGAAGTAGCGTACACTCACTTCACGTTTTCACTTCCAACTGAGAAACTTCAAAAAAGGTTCACTCACGGTTGCCAGATTATCGTATTCGGAGCATCACTTATCCCGGCTTCTCACTCTTTAAATATCACCAGGAAACAAGAATAATAAGCCATTTCAACATTAACTACAAATAATTATCGTTATTGTGGCCCAGGAAACAGTTTTGGGGATGGAAATCGGAAAATATGAGAAACTGAGTACGACAATCTGGCAAAGTTGGGTTCATTTGTTCATGGATTTTCGGCTCACGGTTCGGGTTCGGCTCAACAATGACAGATTCTTGTTTTCACCATATTTTATTCACTCAACAATTTCAATTTTGTTTTCCTTTCCCTCCTTTATTTTTATTCTTTTTTCCGTTCATTCTCTATCGTTCCCATATTTTAAGTGCTCATGTTTTCCTTTCTCTCTTAATATCTATGCTAAATTATGGCGATGTTGTAAGTGCTATTATTCTCCATCATATCCATATCTTACGTGCTTTCATTTATGTTTCTTGTTTTCTTTATTTCTGCCCCAAAACTGTAGCCCTCAAACACATAACTATATGCAATTAAAGTTAATGTTAAAACCGTAAAGTATCGATGTTTTTTTAATATACTTATGGGTCAGAAACCGAAAAATTTGATGTGCTAAGTGTGCTCAATTGGCAACGTTGATTCAGCTTCGTTCTGCTTCGAAACATCACATTATTGAAGTACTTATGCGTATTAAAGTAGTTTATTAATGGTAAAAATGAGGTAGTGTAAGGAAGAAAAGAGGTGCAGCGTATATAACTCATCTAGAGACTATACAAGCATGAGTTATTCAGATTCTACTTAGTATTATTCGGTATTTTGTGTTTCTACGTTATGACAAAGCACTCAAACTGTTTTATGGGTAACTTTAATTAACTTAACGATAAATGATACTAAATAATAAACTAAAACTAGGCTATTCTGTTGATGACTTCCTTTTTTTCTTCATTCTTTTCCTTCTTTACGTGCGTTCAATCCTCTCTCTCTCTCTCTCTCTCTCTCTCTCTCTCTCTCTCTCTCCTTCATTCCTATATTTGTGTCCTTACTTTTGTTTTCCTTTTTCTCCTTTTATTTTATTTTTTCTTTCATTTTCTATCATTCCCATATTTTATGTGTTTTATTATATGTTTTCCTTTCTCTCCTTTTTCTTTTCTTTTTCTCCTTTCTTCTGCAATCTTCCATCATTTCCATATTTTACCTCCTCTGTTTTCCTTTTCTTTTTTTTTTCCTCTTTTTCCTTCATTCGATCTCCATCATTCACATATTTTCCCTTGGTTTATATTTTCCTTTTTTTCTCCCTTTTCTTTTCTTTTTATCATTCATTCTTCCTCATTCTCATATGGTTGTTGTTGTTGTTGTTTTCTTAATATTTATACTTATATTTTACCTGTTATCTATTATTATCCATCATGTTCATATCTTATACGTGCTTCCAGTTATGTTTTTCCTCGTTTTCTTTCTTTCTCTTTACAATTATTATGTTTTATCACTGTTTTCTACGTGCTTTTATTATTGTTTAGTACTTCTTATTCTTATTTATTTTTCTTTATGCCTATCTTCGATGTGCTCTTAATTCTCCTTCCCTTTATTTTCTTGTTTTTTTCTGTTTTTTTGTTTTTTTCTTATTTTCTCATGTTTTCTTGTTTATTCTATTTTCTGTTTTATTCTTCTTTTTTTTCGATCTGTTCTCTTCTATTTCTTCTACTTTTTGATTTTATTGCTTATGTGTTTCTACTTTTTTTTCTCTCTTCTTCTGTTTCTTCCGTTTTTTTTCTGTCTCTTGTTTCTTCGATCTGTTTCTTCTGTTCTTTTTGCTATGTCTCATGTCTGCCTGTTCCCTTCATCAACATTCCTGTACACTACAACAACAATAGCCTAATACTGCTCGTCACCCAAGTCTAATTAAAGAAAAAAAATGTCGCCGTTGAAATACCCTAATAATAAGCCACAGATTGTCTTGTTCAATGCACTAACGTTATTACACACACATATACAATTGTTAAAGTCATTAGCGGTGAAATGTCTGACTCGATATTAACTGGTGTCCGTGTTTTAATGTCTTTTCTTTGTCCTTTCTTTAAATTTCGTGGATTCTGCTTACCTATTGTTGTCAGATGCCTCTCTCTCTCTCTCTCTCTCTCTCTCTCTCTCTCTCTCTCTCTCTCTCTCTCTCTCTCTCTACTTGTTCTTGTCTCCTTTCCTCCCATTCCTTCCCTTTCCCTCTCTCCCTTCCTTCTCAATCTTCCTTCTCTCCCTTCCACTACCTTCCCCTTCCCTTCCTATCCCTTCCCCAATAATTCTCCGTCTGTCTGTCGTCTGTCTGTCCTCTTCTGTCAAGTTGGCGTGAGTTAGAATAATCTCTTCACTAAACGAGTTCGGAATTTTTTGGCATTGTCGTTGAATTGCGTTTTTTTATCAACCCTTTTGTGCTCACTGTAAGGGGAATGATTTGGGTACACACACACACACACACACACACACACACACACACACACGCACACACACTCAGAGGAAAGAACGAATGGAGAAAAAAATAAGGAGGAAGGAAGAAACGAGAAAGAAAGGAAGAGAAGGAATGAAAGGAAATAAGAGATAAAGAGAGGTAGATGAAAGAAAAGATATATGAAGAAAGGAAGGAAGATAGAGAAGGGAGAAAAGAGAAAGAGAGAAAGAAAAGGAATGAAAGAAAACAAAGGAAGAGATAAAGATGGAGTAGAAGCAAGATAAAATTTATAAAGAAAGAAAGAAAAAGAAAGAGAGAAGGAAAAATTAAGGAAGAAATGAGAAAGAGAGAAAGAGAAGGAATGAAAGAAAAATAAAAGAAAAAGAGAGAGTAGGCTAGATGCAAGAGAAAATTTATAAAGAAAGGAAGAAAGAAAGGGAAAAGGAAAGAAAGAGAAGGACACACACACACACACACACTCTCTGTCTCGCAATAGGTACATGGTTTTTTTTTCATATTTAAAACTTGACGTACTGTGAGCTGTGAAAACAATTGAGGTCGAGAAAAATAGACTGGTGGCCTTGCAAACGCCTGTCATATTAGTGAAAGTTAAGGTTGGAGCGTTCATTACACATACATTAGGCTACAAACTCAGTCGTGACAAGTTATATAAGAAAATCAACAAATCAACTAACACTTACATTTAGGAACAGCGAGTAGCGGGCTTTTTTTTTATTATTGTTTCCTTTTTCTGTGCCCTTGAGCTGTCTCCTTTGTTGTAAAAAAAAAAATAAGGCCTTGAAAAACGGATCAAAAACGACAATTCAGCTACACTATTAATACTAAACACTGATAGGCTACGTTAAAATAAAAAAAATCAGGTGTTATTCTATTGCACGTGAGCTGTCTCCTTTGTTGTAAAAAAAAAGGCCTTGAAAAACGGATCAAAAACGACAATTCAGCTACACTCTTAAAACTAAACACTGATACGACGTTAAAATAAAATCAGGTGTTATTCTGTTGCACTTGGAGATAAACACAGTAACATTATTAGCGTCAGTAGGAATTAAGAGATCATTATAAGATTATATTAATATGCTACCCCACAGGTCGTCTGGGCTACGCTCTTATCTAAAGCTGGTTCAGTGGCCGCAGAATAAAGAGAGAGAAAAAAAATTGTCATTCACCTCACGATCTGATTATATATGTGTGTGTGTGTGTGTTTAATTATGTATCTTCTCCAATAAACTATCAATCAATCAATCAAGCATGGAACATTATTTTTAAACATCAGGTTGTGTACAAATTCTCGGAAACCAAACATCTTCCTTTTTATTTTCTTCCCGTGAATACAATAAGATAAATACCCTTTAATAAGTAAGTAAAATGATACTTATCTCATTCTAGCTTCTGATATGCATACTTTTTCTTCGTAACATATCGTAGCCATTCATTTTCTCTTATTCAAGTTCTTCATATATAACCCACAGCAACCCTTCTTTTGCTATTCTGTCTTGGATGGAATTTCATTATAAAACATGGCGTACCGTATATACGTAAGCGTTGGAAGCAGGCCGAGAATTTAACGTGTCCTCCCCTTGGTGGTGTCACGTGACCGAAACTTACGTATACAGTGCCAAGACACGTGAGCCTCGTCTGGCACGTGTGGAGTACATGTTGGCGGGAGGGTGGCGGTGGGGGTAGACTAGGGGGGAGGGTAGCCGTGGGGTGGACAAGAGGGGAGGGTGACGGTAAGGTTCGGTAGGGGAAGGTGACGGTGGGGTTGGGTAGGGGAAGGGTGACGGTGGGGGTTGGGGGGGGGGGTAACAGGGTAATAACAGCAGCCCATATTCTCAGACACTTTCGGCTCATGTTGTTTTCCTTATTCTCAGGCCATTGATCTCCTTTTTATTTAGATAACTGGATATTGCCAGTTGGGTCGAGCTGTGAGTAGCAACATAACTTTATTCTACTCTCCAATTACAGTATTTCCCAAGGCCACAAAGGGCATGAGTGGTATTTTAGGTTCATGGTACAGAATGGTCAAACTACCACTATAGTCAAACCATTTCAAATAGTCCGTTTGGGCGTTCGATTCTGTGGGTCTTTTCCTCCACTTTGCTCTGCCACACACTGCCTCCACCTATCCCTTCCTTTCATATGTCACCTATATAACATAATGAGAGAGAAAAATAGGTGTTAGGACTGTGTGGCAGAGGAGAGGGGAGGAAAGGACCCGCAGAATCGAACGAAAAACAACCTCTTGAAATTACCAAAACTCTTATGAAAATCTGACTCACTCACAGAAAAAGAAAGATAATGGAAGTGAGGAAGGGGTGAGGGGAGAAGATAAGGAAGGGGAGAGGGGAGAAGGGAAGGAAGGGGAGAGGGGAGAAGGGAAAGAAAGGGCTGGGAATACCTCTCTCTATAATCAACTCAACTGATATCACACACATACAAAGAAAAATGATTATGGGGAGGAAGGGGCGATAAGGAAAGAGGGGGGAAGGGAGAGGATGGGAATACCTATCTCTATAATCAACTCAACTGATATCACACAAATAAAAGAAAGAAAAAAAACAATAATTAGGGGAATGAGGAAGAGGTGAGGGGAGAGGAGAGAAAGGAAGGAAGGGGAGAAGGGAGGGAAGGAAGGGAATGGCTGGGAATACCTGTCTCTATAATCAACTCAACTGATATCACATAAATAAAAGAAAAAAAACAATAACTAGGGGAGTGAGGGGAGACGGGGAGGAGAGGGAAGGGGAGGGAAGGGAGTGACTGGGAATACCTATCTCTATAATCAACTCAACTGGTATCACACATATAAAAGAAAAAACAATAATTAGGGAAGGGGGGAGGGGAGAGGGGAGAAGGGAAGGGAGAGGGGAGGGAGTGGATGGGAATATCTATCTCTATAATCAACTCAACTAATATCTAACCCCCACCACACACACACACAAAATATATATAATCGCAAAACAAACAAACAAACACGCTCCATTACCTAACTGTCTGGGATCATTTACTAAACATTATCCTTCGATTTTAGATAAGGACGAAACTATTTTTATTTTGGTAGGTTTTGATGCGTCTTCAGTCCGGCATAAATTACTATGTATACTTGTTTTCTTATATGCTGTTTTCACCCGTCGTATTTTCCTCCCATCCAAAGACTTAATTGTGATATCCGCATATTAAAATACCTAACCACCATAACTACCTTTTCTTTCTTTCTTCCAATATGTTCACCTCCGTCTCTTTACTACTTGACCTCACTAACAAGTCCCTTCCCTTCAGGTCATAGCGTGGGTGTCCTTTACGGGCGTGATGACCTACGTGAGGGTGGAGATCGCGAACCAGATGCGTGAGGAGGGGCAGCGGGCGCTCTTCTGGTGTGGGGCCGTCACTCAGGTGGGCTCCGCGATAGGGGCCGTCACCACCTTCATCCTCGTCAACGTGTACGAGCTCTTCACGGCTTACTACCCGTGCTGAGAGGCTGCCTGCTGTTGTATCTGGAAGGCTGTCGTTCTGCTGTAGTGTGAAAGGAGCTGTTGTAGTATCTGTTAAAGTGATGGATATTGTATAGCTGAGGAAGGCTGTCTTTGTGTTATAGTGAGAAAGACTTAGTGATAGATATTGTGTTACCAAGGAAGGCTGTCTTTGTGTTATAGTGAGAAAGACTTAGTGATAGATATTGTGTTACCAAGGAAGGCTGTCATTCTGTTATAGTGAGAAAGGCTGTTGTTATATGTTGTAGTGATAGATATTGTGTTATAGAGGAAGGCTGTCTTTCTATTATAGTGAGAAAGGCTACTATAGTATTGCTTATAGACTTATAGTGATAGATAGTGTATTAATGAGAAGGCCTGTCGTTCTTTTATTATGAGAAAGGCTGTTGTTATATTTGTTGTAGTGGTAGATATTGTATTACTGAGAAAGGCTGTCTTTGTATTATGGTGTGAAAGGCTGTTGTTGTGTGTTATAGACATTGTATTGTGGAGGAAGTCTGTCTTTTTATAGTGAGGAAGGGTGCTGTCATAAGTTATAGTAGTAGATATTGTATAATTGAGAGGGCTGTCTTTCTTCTATAGTAGTGAGAAAGGCTGTTGGCGTATGTTATAGTGACAGATATTGTATTACTGAGGAAGGCTGTTGTATGTATCAGAGCCTTAGAATAGGAGAGGTTGGCTACATCACATACAATAGCCTTTTAGTGTGTGTGTGTGTGTGCTCTAGGTATCATCAGGCTCTCAAAGAAGTACCTAAAAAAAAACTATTGTATCAGTATCTATTTGAGTTTCGCACAGCACCTTTGGTAATAGCCTGGCACCTGTGATTACGAGGATGGTCAAAGTCTCCTGTTCTAAGGCTCTGGTGTTATGTATTATAGCGATGAAAATTATATTACTGTACTGAGAGAGGCTGTTGTGTGTAGTGATAGCTACTTGATGTACTTTAATATTCTCATTGTAGCGAGTAATATGATATCGTTTGTACAGTTGCAGTCTGTGTAAATATCTTTCCTTTATACATAATATTCTACTACATTTGCCGTATTAGTATTTATAGTTTGATGAACAAGACATGTTTCTATTTTGTATTAATTCATGTTGCCTTAAGCTTGTTAATTTCTTTGTCATTTGCAGTTTCGAGAGTAGGGGACAGATTCACCGAGCCACTCACAAGACCTTTCAATGGTAAATCTTCTGGTAAATCCATTCATTATGTATGCCCTTTGTCTTTGGGCTGGTTTAAGTGGCTCCGATGGCAATCCACGAACACAAGAAGTAGAATAGTTTCTGGTTTTCGTACATTCATTTTGGTTTCTTTTCAGCATCTTCATTTTCTTTTACTTTATCATGGTCAGCCCTCTCCTCCTCCACCTCATCATCTTTTTCTCCTTCTCCTTATGAATGAAGTGATGACCAAGCTGTCCATTCATTCATTGCCATCAGAGCCACCTAAGATACAGAGCATTCATAGTGGATGGAGTTACTAGAAGACTTACTAACAGCAGGTCTCGTTAGTGGTTTGATGAATCCACCCCCAGGTATCTATGTTCATATGTGTATTCCTCCACTTTCTCACATCAGTTGTCTTAAGGAACAAGGGAAGGAGTGTGCCAAAGCTTTGTACATACATTAGCGTATAATATTGTATTTGTAGCCTTTACATGTGTGTGTGCGTGTGTGTGTGTGTTGCCCCTGCTGCCTAAGAAGGGTGGAGTGTGGTATACATAACAAAGTGAAGCTCATTAACAGTATTTATGAATATGTATAGTGTTCAGGAGCTACTTTAGGAGACTAGAGGAGCTGAGAGAGATATAGAAGCATTTATGTAAGAAATAAGTACTTTTAAGCTCTATTTATACCACTACTGAATTAAATTGTTACAGTTTTTTAATGTCTTTTTCTGGCAACCCTTATGGGGCTATTACACTGGGCAAATTTTTCGTGGATCTTCAGCCAAACCACGATTTCCGCAAGCTTGGTTCTCATTTGTGTCTTGTTATTGTTGCTGCTGATGATGGTGAGTAATACCGTCGTCCTTCAGTGAAATCTAACGTAGCTTTAGAATATTGTGGACACGTCAGAAAAACATGGAAATATGAAAACCAAGCCAGCGGAAATCATGGTTTGACTGAAGATCCATAGAAAATTTGTCCAGTGTAATAGCCCCTCTAGCCTCCAAAAAAGGAACATTGATCTATTACTTGCTTTCAAGGGGAGAGTATCAAGACACCTCTCCACCCGAAACTGACCTCTCTTCTGGTGTCTCGTTCTGTTTTCTTTTGTCGGAGGAGAGTCTGGTGGCCTTTTTCATCACTTTGTTTTTTGCCCTTGAGCTGCCTCCTTTGCAGTAAAAATAAATAAATAAAGCTTACCTAAGGCGTGTGTGTGTGTGTGTGTGTGTGTGTGTGTTACGGTCCCATGAACTTGGCTTTGGGTTTTGAGAGGCTGTAACAATAAGTACCACAAGGAATAACAGTTTAGGGTGTCCGCTCACCCGGTAGCAGCAGGGATTGTGTTTCTTAATGCTCCCTCTAAGCAAGAAAAATGAGAAAAAAATCATCACTCACAAAAGCCATTTCATAATATATATCGAAGCATTTGTGATCAGTTTATATATCATCTATTTTTGGGGATTTAAATCGTGGCACAAATTTGGCCTGTCGCTGCTACACAGCAAAGCCACAAATTTGGCCCATCGCTGCTACCAGGTTAACCCCTTGGATGCGGACCTCGTACAAGAAGACATCATCAAGCTACAGGAGTGGAGCAAAAAATGGCTGCTACAATTGAATGAAGAAAAATGTAAAGTAATGCACCTTGGGACAGGAAATCCAGCATACCAATACCACATGGGAAACACTCCACTATCCACCACAGAGGCAGAGAAAGACCTGGGAGTATATGTTACCAGGCTACCAGTGATGGCGGAATCTGTGCCAATCGCAGCGGAGGGGTTAAGCCACAAATAAATACTTCCAGGCTCATAATATCAACTTCCCAACAAAGGATATAAAAACCAACACATTGAGCAACAAATTTACTGCAAATGATTTCACGCTAGGCTTAGTTAGGGCTTGCACACATACCCGTTACTGACGTACAAATTTCCTAGGTCTGCAAGTTTAACAGCTTCTGCCTAAACAAAAAGAAAGGTCAGTATTCTTAGATACTTCCGGCTCTCACGTCAACTATTTCCAAAGGCCAAAAGGGGAGGTTTAATGGTTTCTAATGAGTATTTTTTTGTTCATGGTACAGAAGAAGGGGCAAACTACCACAAGGGTCATTACACTACCCCTGGAAATGCCCAAAACTCCTGCGAAAACCATGTCAAATGTACTTAGGCGGTGAAAGTGTTTAAGAATATGACCCAAAACATCAGTCCTGAAACAAAACAAACCCTATTGATGAAGAGCAGAGGTTTCCAAATCCTTCACATCCTCACAGCAAAGTCAACCGATCGATAGTCAGTGAACATAAAAGTTAGAGAATAAAAACCCATCTTTCTATCACAAACAGGTGTACTGATGAAGAGCAGAGACTTCCACATCCTTCACATCCTTGTAGCAAAGTCAACTGATCAATATTTAGTGTACATACCAGTGACAAAATTAAAACCAATCTTACTATCACAAACAGGTGAGGTTGGTGGGGCAAAGAAATGAGCATAAATTCAGCTTATATTGAACAACCTGTGAGGACTATACTCTATTTAGCCTAAGGAGAGAATGCACCAGAGAAGCCCTGCCTGCTGCCCTCCTACCTGAAGTCTGATTCTGCCCCACCATTGCCAGATTATCGTACTCAGAGCCGCGTATTTACTGGTTTCTGGCCCATAACTATTGCCAAGAAGCACCAATAATTAGCCACTTGAACGAAAACCATATATAGAAGCAGTTATTTGGGTGATGAAAGCAGTTTTGGGGTTGGAAATCGGCAAACACAAGAGGTAGAGTACGACAATCTGGCAACGCTGTTCTGCCCAACCCCATCAGATCAAGTGTCCACCAATCACCAGCACCAGAGCAGCCAAGCCCTTCCTCCATCACCTATGGGAGGAGCTACTTTCCTGATGTGTTCTCACCTTGAGCGGAATAGAGTGCAGACATGTTACTCCCATTCCTATTACAGGCTTACATTTGACCACCACAGTATTCTGACCTGAGGAAAGCTTTGTCTTGAGAAATGTGCGCTGAATAGTCTAACGTAGGGCTGCTTTCACAGTTGTTTTGTTTGTTTTGATCATTACCAATGGCAGCGATCGCCGCTATAGTATTTCCACGTAAAACTGGCTGATGGGGTAGTGGCGGCTGCAGGGTTAGCCTGGCCCCGCACCTTGCCACACACTCTCAACACCTCTCGCTTCCTTTGCAGCCCACACTACCCCATAGGCCAGTTTCATGTGGAAAATTATAGTGCCGATCGCCGCAATTGGTAACGAGCAAAACAAACAAAGTGACTGTGAAAACGGCCTGTAATCACCACCATCACACACTCACTTGTTCGTGGATATTTTGGTAATAAAAATCAGTGGTCTCCTTTAAGGAAATAAAGAGTTATCCTGAATTATTTCCGTATATCGTTCATTGATTTCCGAGTGAATGATTCTTTGTCTATGTCAGTTTTGTTCAGTTTGACAAAAATCATGAAATAGTACAATCATGTAATTAATTGAATGTCACAACCAAATATGACACAATAATTTCAATGCCACTTTCAACATTAGCATCACCATCTCCACCGAGCACTGGCAAAGGAACCTCTCAGTTTTGGCACATCACTGCACACCTCTTTCCTCACCTTCCTCATAAATCCACTCACCTCAGTTTTCTTGAAAGAAGAGAACTTTGCTAGTCCTGACTATTATTTTAAGGCACCCTTGCTTTGACAACAAGTAAGACCAACAAATGCCACACATGTCTTTTTCACAATGGCTGAATATGCATGGCATCATTTACTGCTTGGACAGTAAGACCCTGAAATAATTATGCAGTATTGACCTGTGGAGTTCATGAAATTAACTCCTGTTACTATTCTGAAAATAAATCATTGTTATGTCATATGTTGAATGTATAAAAATGTATGTCTTTTATATATATATATATATATATATATATATATATATATATATATATATATATATATATATATATATATATATATATATATATATATATATATATATATATATATATATATATATAAACACTAGCAACTAAATTTGAACAGGTATGGCATACAGCACTATGGGGAAAATATTACAATTAATGTCTATGTTTATACAAACTACTACTCAGGAGGCTGAAAGTTGATATCATACAGTTCCAATCCCTAAAACAAGTTCAACAAAAGAACCTTATTCTTTTAGAGAGGGAACAAGTTATCTGGTTCTTGAAAGTCTTCCCTGGCTAAGCATCATGGCCACAGCTTAGACAAAATATTTTTAGGCCAGTCTGAAAGATTTACTATTAAAATTGAAGTAAGACTTCATAAGAAACAGTATAAGAATTTAGACATCCAGAACAATTACCAAAATGTTGGCTAAAGTATTCTCAAAATTATTATGACTTCATGAGAAAGAATAGAAATCTTTATCATACACTTTCCACTGAAAGCACAATCCTGCTTCACGCCAGGGAGGAAACTGGATCTTAGGAATAAGCCTGACTGAGTGGCAAGACCTCCTAGTTTGGCTAGGGCTTCTCAGCCTATTAAAATCAACATTCTCAGGTATGTATTACACAACTCAGTGTTGCAAGATCAAACGCAGTGACATATCTGGATCTTCAGAGCACACGAACACATAGCAGGCCATGAGGCACGACCTACAGTTTGGACAAGGTGTTCTCGGCCAGGGAGCATGACAAGCCCTTCCCGTCAGGCTCCACGTTGAGCTGCACCACTCGCCCATCGTCAACCAGCATGGAGTACCTCTTCGACCTCAAGCCCCCCAGGACAGCCAAGTCTTGGTCCAAACCCACAGCCTTAGTGAACTCCCCACTTGTGTCGGCCAGCATGCGAATCTGTGTGTGGAATCCCAGAGGGTGAAATTAGGGCGCGCAGAATACCACAACGCTTCAGTTCCCACCCGTCTCCATGTCTTGTCCTCGGAGCCTAAAGTGACCAGATATTCTTCAGTCTAGATCACAGGTACAACCAACATCTAGGTAACCACAATGACAATAAGGTAAAAGATAAAATTGTGGGCATATGCTATAGCTGTGCATGGCCTCAGTGCTCATCTCAGTTGCACTTATCCTTGAGCCTGTGGTGGGAAGAACTCATTACCCCAGGACACAAGGCCAATGTGATACAATATGAACAATGACAGTGGTTAGCCATAAAAAGTATCGCAATGTTATGAAAGTAGTGAATTCATGTGTCCACCATTGTGTTACTGGCTCCCACATCCTCACACTCACTTAACCCGGTAGCAGCGACGGGCCAAATTTGTGTCTTTACCGTGCAGCAGCGACGGGCCAAATTTGTGCCATGATATAAACCCCCCAAAATAGATGATACATAAACTGATCACAAATGCTTTCATATATATTATGAAATGGTTTGTGTGAGTGATGATTTTTTCTCAGTTTTCTCGCTTAGAGGGACCATTAAGAAACATGATCCCCTCTGCTACCGGGTTAAACAAACAAGAGACGCTGTTCTCACCTTGTCTCCAACCTTCTTAGTCTCCCCCCAGGCGGCCATGACGAAGGGGTCGTTGACAGCCACACAGGCTATCTCCTGGATGCCCTTGGCCTTGATGCTGTCTGCATTATTGATGTACCCAGGCAGGTGGGTCTGTGGAGAAAATAAGGTGATCCATAAATAAACAACAGTAACAATAATTCAAGTCCAATGGGGTTGCAAAAAAAACAACTCGGGAACAATGTTTGATTTATCTATGAGGCAGTGAGTGAAGGAATGGTGTAGTGCCAAGATTACTTACCTGACAAAATGACCTCAAGTTTTGCTTTTTTATTTAACTATCACTTGGCAACCAGCTATATGATTCCCTTCTACCTGGTGTCATATGATGTAGAAATTTACTTATTGAAAAAAATGAAGATTCATCGACACATCCGCTTCGGCTAACTTGAAGCTACGAGCAAAAGAGTATAGAATGTACATTAGCGTGATCTTCTCATAATCATGCAGCTGACAGCATTTTTACTTTTCACTCAAATATCATTGTTGCTGGGTGGTTCTGGTTACAAAACAAACCATTATGCTCCCCAAGAATAGGGAGGAACTGAGTGGCAAAATCTTTTGTAAATTGCATTATAAGCCATGTTTACCATCATACACACTTAAGGAGAGAGAGGATAAATTGATCTGACCAATTTTTAGAACTGGGTAAAGTAAAATGGATTATCACACGTCACCCTGGCCTACAATGTACTTCAATTTAAGGTGGCAGGTAGCAGACACTAGTTCATTCCATCTCAGAAAAGAACCTGATATTTGGCCAGTGGTGGGCACCACTAACAGAAAAGTTAGCTTTGCTAACTGGTAATATAATAAAAAGTTAGCTTCAATTATGCTAAACCGCTAAACTGATAAAGAAATTAGTGGAAGCTAACGCTAACCACTAACTTTTATATACATGAATTTAGCTTCAGTTTAGTATTTTGGCTCTAAAGCCCTTAAAAAGAAACATAGACATGAAATTTCAATATGTTGCAGCTTAGACATATAGCTTTCCAGAAAGGTATAGCATGCATGGTCTCCTTTGGGTGGCACATGACGCACCGGAATTGGAAGGCATTGGCATTTGTCATATCTCTTGATTTAAGGACAAAGTACTTCTCCAGGTGGGGCCATGGGTTCCGGAACTTCTGGAACTCATGGCCGTCAGTTTGAGTGTCCTTCGCCTCACCCACAGCTGCTGCCGGCTCCTTAACAGGGTCAGCATCCTCAGGCGGAACAAAAACATCCTCACTCGGGTCATTTTCCATGACGTCGATAACAATAAACAAGGCGACAATAAGGAATGCGACGACCACACGGTGACAACGTCGCAGCTGAACTGAACAAAGAGCTCAACAAGTAACAACAAGAAGAGAAGAGAAAGAAGCCTCCAGTTTATCCTTAATCCATATATTTTACTCACGGTTTCTCACAAATTTATGCATATTTTACTTTTTTCTAGACACTTTTATTTTTATCATTTTAAGTTTATTTCTTGTCAGGTGAAAAATATCAAATTCCTGTTAATAAATCCCGAGTTCAAAGAGTTGGAAATAGAAGATGCATTACCCTAAAATACCATAAAGTTTCCCTAATAATTGTCCAATTAGCCTACTTTAAAACACAATTTATCCAAAAGTGGAAGCCCTGAAATTATTGCGCCATGTGGCTTAACTGGTGCTGTGTCTGCCCACAACAGACAAGAACAAACCTGTATGAATTTTTTAGTGGACTTAAAGTTAGCGGAGGAGGAACTACATTTAGCGGAAGCTAATTGTTCCGCTAACCATTTCCAAAGTTAGAGGAAAAGTTAATCAGCTAACGAAAAAGTTAGCTTCGCTAATTAGCGGAACCATGCCCACCACTGTATTTGGCACCCCTCTCCCAAAGTATTGCGATCTGCACGTTCCTTTCAGCAAGTAGGTAACTGATACACAACAATGCTTAACCCCTCAGAGCAGCAAAAGTTTTTCTCGGGTGATCCCCCATGACGCAAAAGTCATCGAAAAATACACTTCGAAACTGAGAAAAAGTCATAAGAGATGTTTTATAGACACTTTTCTGGAGCAACCTGCTGTGAAATCCGTTTCTTTCTAGGTTGTTGCATTTGGCTGGAATTCCATGATTCCCGAAAAATTCCAACTTTTTATTGGTGCAACGTACAGAAAAAATTATTAAAGAAATGTTCCTCATTTTATCATGATGGAGTCTGAAAAATATATTCTATAATCTTTGACGAGGAAATTTACTGCCTCCAGAGAGCCAAAGTTGTGGAGAAACAATAAATAATTTTGGTAAACTTTTGTAGTTTTTTTACATTCTGGAATGAATCTCATTGAGTAAAAGTAGTAGAAAATCATCTGCATAACTCAACTGTGATATCAGATTATGATTTGGACTCACCGTTTGGCTGGAATTCCATGATTCCCCCCAAAATTCCAAGTTTTTACTGGTGCAATGTACAGGAAAATTTATTGATGAAAAGTTGCTCCTTATCGAGATGGAGTCTGAAAAATATAGTTTATAATCTTTGACCTGGAAATTTACTACCTACAGAGAGCCAAAGTTGCTGTGAAACCCCCCCAAAAAAAAATTGTAGTTTTTTATTCTGGAATGAATCTCATTGAATAAAAGTTGTAGAAAATCATCCGTATAACTTAACTGTGCAATCAGATTATGATTTGGACTGACCATTTATCTGGAATTCCATGATTCCCCATAATTCCAAGTTTTTACTGGTGCGACATACAGGAAAATTTATGGAAGAAAATTTGCTCATTTTAACGCGATGGAGTCTAAAAAGATAGTTTATAATCTTTGACCTGGAAATTTACTGCCTACAGAGAGCCAATGTTTCAGTGAAACTCCAAAAAAAAAATTGTAGTTTTTTTTATATATTCTGGAATGAATCTCACAGAATAAAAGTTGTAGAAAATCATCTGTATAACTCAACAGTGAAATCAGATTATGATTTGGACTGACCGTTTGGCTGGAATTCCATGATTCCCCAAAAATTCCAACTTCCACTTCCCACTCCTCTGAACAAGATGTTGGTTCATCTAGATTCTAGAACATCAGGTAAATCAGTGGAGGTGTCATGACTACGCTCAGCATGCACACAACGAGTAGAAACTAAAGGAAGACCGCCGAAACAGATCGGCTGAGGGAACATAATTGCTCTGCAGATGCCATTATGCATAGGCAGGAACTGTAAACTATTTCTAGCACGGAGTCATCTAAGGGACAAAAGAGGTGCCAGTTAGTCACTTAGGAATGACATATACATAGTCACGTGCGCCGTTCAATTTACAGAGAGCTTCTCGTTTTCCGGCGCTGGCATCATGCTCGTCACCCACATCAGAAAAAATTATATGACGCCAGCGTCATAGTCATCGTTAAGGGGTTAAGAAAACAGAATACATTGCAAAACAAAAGATTACACTGTATTTAAACATTTAAATACATGTAAAATTTATCATTTCCCTGATGATAAATATATATATGGGATATATGATGTCCTGGCCATCCACTTATGAACAAGGGGCAAGAGGAGAATATTAGTACTCTATGGAAAGCTGAAGTGTATGGGCAAGATCAGCTGGAAACTCACTCTGCTGTGCCTGTTCCTATGAGAATAGTTAAGAAATTAAGACAACCAATGAGAAACAACTCACCTTGGAGCAGCCTGGAGTGAAGGCTCCGGGCACAGCAAACATGAGTACCTTCCGGCCAGCACAAAGGTCTCTGGTGTTCACGGTGTGGGCAGGCGTCTCCTCATAGAGATCGACATTGGGCAGCTCATCGCCAACCTGAGAAATCCATCAACTGGTAAACTGCACTCAAGTGGACTGGCAGAGCTGCTTTGTTTACTTTTTAATTGACAAGATAAGAGAACACCCTATACTGTGGGACCACAGGTCAAAAAACTCTTTTCTGCTTTCTATGAAAATAGTAGTCTTCACAGCATAGTTCTCTGACGAAGTTCGGGTAAACTCCTGCCCTCCCATCTTTGAAGCCATGCTCGTGCCCACAACCGCTTCTTCCTTCCATTTAACTGCAGCAACACTATAACTTGGGTAACGGCAGCACAAGCCGCAACAGCCCTTACTTTAGCAGACAGCGCCATGTCGATACAGGGCGACTGCTTTGTTTACGTTGTGGATAAAGGCAACCGACCTTGGCGGTGTGTGAGGCACACCCGGAAAAGTTGGAGCTGCCGACTGCCCCTACCGCCACTGCGGTTGGAGGAAAAAGGCTCAGTGTGACACCAACTTAAGTATGTAAACTGCCCCTTGGTTAATGAAAATTATAACCTAACCACATATCTTTTATACTCCTCCATTGGCACAATGAATTGCAAGAAGTAAATACCCCCCTCACTGACCATCTAAGCTAACCAATTAACCAAGTAATGGCATGTATGCAACCTGTGATACCATATAAACTTGAAAATGTGATGGCAGGAATTTTATTTCCAAGCTTGAAGACCACCAAAATTTGGGAAAATTTAGGCATTATGACTGTTCACCTATTCATTTTAACCCCTGAAATATGCATATTATTTTTTAGTGGACAACCTATCTTATGAAGACTCAACAACAGAGGCAGAACGTGAGCCACGCACAAGCAAACACAAACGTTGAAACCATGACAACGTACCCCAAACTAGGGACATTTCAACCCATTTCAACCTATGCAAAGCTCTCATTCTTGCATTATTCAGCACCAGGATGGCCTCAAGTACTAGCGTGTCATGGATGTATGCGTTGTCAGTGCCTGAACACCTCATAAAGCCCCCCAAAGCACATGACCGCTGTGGCCGGACCCAAAGTCACACCCCAGCCCTGCCCTCACACCACCTCCTGCACCTCCATGGACATTCCCAGGCACCAGGGAAGGAAGACAAAGCGATAATAAGTCCATACAGAATCAATTAACAGTCTGCAGGTGATATAAGTCTTAAATAAAGCTACTGAAGACGAACACTAAAGAAGCCCCCCATACTGTCCCCGGTGACCCCTCTCTGCCCTCAGCCACACACCTTTCACATCTTTTCTCACCTTGATGGACATACTTCTGAGGGCCGGGAGGAAGGATCTGGCGGGCCTGAGGGCGGGTCTGAGGTGCAATAGGGTCTGTGCCGCCATCCTCGCCTGCTAATGGCTTACTGGTCACCGTCTGCTCCTCCTCCTCTTCCTCTTCGGGGTTTTCGAGACGTCCTCAAGGTCACTGGGGTAGCATCTCTGTTTTTAGCTCTTTAACTCCGACTTTACAATACTTCTAGCCATGAATAAGAATCTATGAGTTATTTATCAGTAGCACAAGGGATGGAGAGTCCCCGCTAAGGTAGTAAATGTGGTGTGGTAACAAGCCGTCGTGTCCATAAGTAAAAGAGAAGGAGGCGATGGGCTGCGGGAAGGGCCGCTCGGTATGGTAACCTTGGCCTTGCTGTAATGTGGTCACCTTATTAATTCACTCAAGGAGAACGTCTTGTTTTCATTCATCCTCGCTCATAAAACACAGCCACCGGAATGCTGCCTGTCAAGGAGACTTATGGCTGCAATTATCGTGTTCTTAGCTGATATGAAGTTTATGAACCAGTGCATGGTGTGTGGGGGGGGGGGGGGGGAGTGGTGGCAGGGCGGCATAATTAAGAGGATTTTTTTTTAACGATCTGAATGACAAAATCAGTGTGGTTCGAGCCCGCTCAAGCCAGATTCTTTCCGTTACTGTCCACCCTTGAGCAAGCGGGATGGGGTGTGTGGTGTGTGAGCTCCTGCTGGTGAATTACACACACACACACACACACACACACACATTATCTCCGTACATCCCCTCCGACAGCCATATATATTAATTAGCAGCAAAATTAATGACCTTCCCTCTCTCAGGCACAATAAGAAGTTTGCAGGTATATATATAAGTATAATATTTTAAGTGATATTTACTTGAGTGTAAATTATTACAAAAATAGTAGAAAAAAGTAAAACTATATGATTGGGCGGGGAAGTGGCAGATGGAATTCAATGTCGGGAAGTGTAGCATTTTAAGTGTAGGTAGGAATAACCCCTTACATAATTACTCCTTAAATGACACTCCTCTAAGCAGGTCTGGGCGTGAGAGAGACTTAATTTAATTAGGAGTCCTAGTGAGCGCTGACCTCCGTCCTAGGGCTCAATGCATTCAGGCTAAAAATCGGGCATACAGAGTACTGGGGTTTCATCTCAAGGAGCGTGAGCAATAGGAGCGCTGAAGTCATCCTCAAACTTTACTTAGCACTAGTTAGACCTCATCTCGATTATGCAGTTCAGTTCTGGTCCCCCTATTATAGAATGGATATCAAGATGTTAGAATCAGTACAGAGGAGGATGACAAAGATGATTCAGGGGGTGAGAAACTTGCCTTAATGAAGACAGGCTGAAGCAGTTAAATCTACACGTACTCTCTAGAAAGGCGAAGGTTGCGAGGAGACTGATTGATTGATTGATAGTTTATTGTTGCAGGTAAACAACAAGGGAGAAGGGAGGAACATGCCATCCCAACCCCCAGACTTGATCGAAGTCTATAAATGGATGAAGGGATTTAATAAAGGGGATGTCAATAAAATTTTGAGAGTGAAAGAGCCAGGTAGGACGCGTGGCAATGGTTTTAAGTTAGACAAATTCAGATTCAACAAAGACAGGCAAGAATTGGTTCACCAATAGAGTGGTGGACGAACGGAACAGGCTTGGGAGCCATGTTGTGGGTGCCAATACCGTAGATACATTCAAGAAGAGGTTAGATAAAGCCATGGATGGTGAGGTAAGGTGGGGTTGAGTGTACAGGAGCTGCCTTGTATAGGCCGACCGGCCTCTTGCAGACTCCTTACGTTCATATGTAAAAATCTTACGGGAGGCAGGGAGGAGAAATAATGCGTGCGCGTGTGTGTGTGTGAGAAAGAGAGAGAGAGAGAGAGAGACGTACGAGCAGGGCTCCCACTTTGCCAGTCGGGGATTTCCCCAGACAGATGTCAAAATTTCCCGAAATTGGGCACAACTTCCCCAGAATCGTACAACATTGCCTTAATGTGTGCCAGCTAATTTTACTTGTTATTCCTGCTACTGTTTATCATAAAATGCATAAAACAGTATATATTTTTATAATGAAACTACCTAGGAACACTGAAATAAATGTTTGCTCAGAAATATAATTTTCTATTTCCATTAGATCATCACAAATCAGCATATCAGTGATATATCTTTTAGCAAAACTATATACCAGTATACTTTGTAGATATAGGAAAAAATATGCCTATATGGAAACTAGAAAAAGGATAACAGTACTATGATCTATAGCAACAGCTTACATATTACGCCTAAACTGAACTGTGGTAATGGTAAACTGTGATATTTTTGCAGTGGTGTTCCCCAAGGGTCGGTAATTGGTCCCTTGCTTTTTCTCATCTACATCAATCATATTGTTTCAAAACTAAATTGTAAGTTTTGCTTATTTGCTAATGATCTAAAATTATATACCTAGCTACTGCAATTTCTAAGTCTAACCATTTAATTTCTCACAGTATTTTGCAGAGAGACATTAACACTCTTTACAACACAAGCCCCGTGTTATTTAATATCCTTATGGATAAGATTGCCCGGCACTCCTTTCCTCGGGGCACTGAAATTGTCCTTTATGCCGACGACATCCTCATTCAGTGTGATTCCCCTGGAACCCTGACCACTGCCCTGCAGCACCTTGAGGACCTTTGTATACATGTCTGATTGTCATTGCCTCAAAAACTAAATATCAAACAAGTCTCAAAATATGCCGTTCACCGAGCTTTAATACTGTCGCCTTAGGCCGAGTACAATGTTATAAGTATTTAGGAGTGCAACTTAGTTTTAAGAAGTATACCCATTGCGTTGACTATGTACGCAATCTCTACCTCGCCTTGCCCCGTTACGTGTATTAGCAAACAAGGGTCTTGGAGCAGGAATTCCCATTCTTAGGATGTTCTATCTCTCTGTCATTCGGTCTCTGATTGATTATGCTGCACCAGTTCTGGTGCGTTGTAGCCCCTCTCAACTGAAGCCCTTGGAGCTCATACAAAATGAGGCAATGCGGATTATTCTGGGTTGTCCCAGGACGGCAAAGCTTGAAGTCCTCAGAGCTGAGTTGGAACTGCCCAGTGTTGTTTGCAGAATTCAGGAAATTACTTGCCGCACAGTCTGCCGCATGATTTGTCACGGGGACACTCAGCTTAGGCAGGCTCTCGGTAACTTTAAGCCCACCCCGAACATTCCAGCCAAATCGTACCTTAGAAAGCTCCACAAGCTCTTATCTGACCGTGGTGTCCTTGAACCGTGTCTTGCCCTCATTAGCAGCCCTTGTTATCCCTCTTGGAAACCTCATAGAGTCAGTGTTGATATAGAAAAATTAGATAAACCTAAAGATTCTTGGCTTTCTCAAGTCCTGCAGGACCATTTTCTGACCAAATTGTCTGCATATCCCTGCACCCAGGCTGTCCATGTGTTTTGTGATGGATCTGTCAATGGCACCAAGACTGGTTGTGGATTATTTATTAGGGACTATGCCACCCCCTCTGACTCTGAGGTTTCTAAGAGGCTTCCTGATCATCTGTCTTCCACAAGGGCAGAACTCTATGCCATGTATGAAGCCCTCCATATCACTGTAGCTCTCGGGAAAGATGTGTACCTGTTTGTTGATAGTCAATGTGCCTTGTATGCACTTCTGTCCTCCTCCCCTTCTGACTGTGATATAGTCAATAAGTGCCTTAGTGCCTGGAGCGCTGTGGTGCTACTGCACACTTCATCTCGGTGCCCTCACATGTTGGGCTGCCCCATAATGAAAAGGCAGACAGACTTGCTCGTGCTGCCTCTGATGATCTCAATGTACACCCAGGTGTTGAGTACACCTATAATTATGTTAAGAATAGACTTAGATCCCTTGTTAGTGAGTCTGTTACCAATCAGCTTGCCTTGAGGTGTCAGGATGGTAGTCCCTCCAGCATACACTATGCCCAGGTATCAAGTATCTGCACCCACACTTATGGTAGGCTTAGTGCATCTATATGATCTGGTGGTGATGCGGCTGAGGCTGGGCAATAGATATTACTAGGAGGTCAGTGGGGCTGACCCTGTACCTTGCCGCTTGTGTGCCAGGCCAGGGGGTCACACGCTCAAACACTATGTCCTGCAATGTTCTGCTATTAGTGCCTACCGCCCACAGGGCCACTGGGACCTGCCTGGGCTGGTGGGCTGGTTCATTAACAATAATGTTCTTTCAGCTGTGCTTAGTGAGTATCCTGCAATTGCCCCTAGATTGTAGTCCATATGTACAGTCCCTTATGTCTGCTCCCTTGACTAAATCAAGGCCTTTATTTATTTAGCACTTGTCCCCCACCATTGTATCTTTTTTGTTTCCTGGCGCTACTCACACATGTATCCTTAGTTGTATAATCACACTCTGTACTGCCTGGGGGTTGGGATGGCATGCTCCTCCCTTCTCCTTTGTTGTTTTACTTGCAACAATAAACTATCAATCAATCAATCAATCAAGATGTAGATAACTATAAAGATCTTGGGGTCAGGGTGGATTAATTCCTCCCTAAAGTTTCACTTGCATGTGAGAGAAATCACTGGCAAGGCTGGAGGCAATGGTTACAGTATTTTAAAGGGTACCCTTTGCAGATCTCCTGATTTCTTGAAGGCAGTTTTCATTTCTCATATTCGCCCTATCTTGGACTTTGCCTCTGTGGTTTATGGTTCACTGGTTATTTTAGAAAATGTTCAGAGGAGGTGGACTAAGAAAATTGCAGGTTTTCATGATCTGCCATATAGTGAACGTCTCGCTAGATTGAGTCTTTACTCCATTATAGGAAGGTTGATCAGAGCTGATCTTACTGTGGTCTTCAACATTATGAAAGGGTTTTGTTCTAATCTAGGTCACCTCTTTGTTAGAAATCACAACAGAGGCACAAGAGGCCATTCGTTACAACACTGATGTTTGTTTCTTCTCAGTGCGGGTCATTAGCATTTGTAATAATTTACCTGAATCAGTTGTCGTAGTGAACTCTGTTAATGCTTTTAAACGGAATCTCGACACCTCTCTTGATCAAATTTTGTATGATTTTGATTGACTTTGGGTTGTTGAGTATCACTTTGAATTGTAAAAGTGTGTCCTGTGCTGTGGCTCGGGATTGCCAACCTGACTGCATTGTCTTGTCATTGCTCAAGAGTATTATGACAGTTGTTTGTGTGGTCTTGGTGATGCCACGTTAGCCAACCATCAGATCATCTAAAGGACAATCTACTTGCTGTACGTCTTGGTTGGAGGCGTCACTTGATTCTACATGGGGTTCTCCCCATCTAGGTAAGAAATCTAGGTAAGAAATTTCACTGAGCAATGATAACTTGAAAGGCACTAGAAAGGTTTGACTGCGCGCTACTCCAAATCATATATTATCAACTATTAATACGAGGGGAAGCCAAAGCAGTCAAAGGGTAGGCCTACAGGAATAATATGGTGTGTAGATCATAAAATATTTTAATATGATTAGCAGTAGTAAATTTTTATATAATTTACGCCAAAAAATCATGGACTCCACAAATTTAGACTTTTATAATACTGATCCAAGATTTCCCTAGATTTCCCCAAATTTGCCAGTCTCCCTAGATTTGTCACTAAAATTGATGAAATTTCCCAATCTTAATTGTGTCATCTCCCCAAAAAAGTGGAAGCCCTGCGTACGAGATTGAAAAAACGACTTATACTATATATGTCCGTACTTAACGCGAGGAAAAAGGCGATGATGCATCAGACTGATCAGAGTTCCTGATTTTGTAATAGGTATATAATGTAAATTTTGCTGAATATTTTTTTTACAGCAAGGGAGACAGTTCAAGGACACTAAAACAAGTGGTAATAAAAAAAACCACTAAACTATGAAAAATATGGACATTTTAGTGAAAATGCCTATTTAGGCATTTTTGGAGGGCATATATTACTGTACTTAAAATCTAGCGATTTTGGGCCCTGATCTAGCGATTTTTGGGGGTGAATCTTGTGGGACTGAAAATTTTTCGATGGCAACACTGCTTACACCTCCTCCCTCCAGCTGTGTTGTCCTCCTGCCTCCACTACCGTCATGATAACGGCGGCATGGCCTGACACACCGCCTGTCCAGCCTCTCCTGCTCCTCAACGCCTGCTCAGTGGATCCCTGGTGCACGGGGTAAGTCATGGCTCGGGGAAAATACATTTTCGGGAGGCAGATTATTAGGGCAAGACCATGATGGATGAGTTGTTTAGGGCCGCGGCGATCTAGTCGCTCACATGAGCCCTGTGTCGTCCTGTGAGGTCCTCACAAGCGCGTCAGCTGCCCCGTCTTCCTGAGGAAGGCGCAGGTGAGGCGGATGACAGCTTCCTGCCGTGAGGGGTGGACGCCTGCCGCCGCCATCAGCGTGGGCAGGTCAAAGGTGGGCACGTCCAGGGCGCCGCTTTCAGTCACTTGTTTGTGTTGATCGTTAGCAATGAACTGCTATCGCCGCTATAGTATTTCACGTGAAACTGGCCGATGGGGTAGTGGCGGCTGCGACAGAAAAAGGTTGAGAACCACTGATCTAGGATCACCACAAGAACAAGAGAACTGGCAAATTCCAACATATTGAAACCTGGATGTTTCCACAAAGCAAGGCGAAATTATAAGTAACAAATTACTAGAAGTATTTGCTCTCCATACAGGAGATGACAGTTGGGCAGTAAACAAAGTTGTAAACATGAAGGTTAGTTATGATGTGTCTTTAACTTTGTGATACATACCAGTGTCCAGTAATTAATGAAGATTAACCCCTTCCCGGCAGCAGGGCAGATGTATGTACTACCAAAAAGAAAATCGTCTCTGTATAGACGCTATCGACTTTCATCCATACGTGTATATATAGATTCCCCGCAAGTGGGCATTCCAGATTGAAGTCTATATATAGACTCTGCCTCAAAACTGAACAAACATTTGAATCTATATATAGATGTTATTTAAGTTTGATTGGTTATATGTATATTGATATATTTATATGAAGGTTTAGATTCTGTATCAGTGTAATCACTGACAGTAGATGAGTCAGAATCATCAAAATCATCCAAAAAATCAGCATCTATATCCTCAGCTACCAAAGAAGTCATTTCGGTTAAGATTCGTTTTAGGTCCGTGTCAGTATCTCATTACCTACCTTATGAAACATCAGTATCTCTTCATATATCTTTTCTACAAACCGTCAACAGTCATGGAAACTCTTTGAAAATCCAATTCAAGGACTTTTTTTACTCTTGAAAATATGGGATAATGTTTACGAAAGCGCGTCGCCTCCTCTGGTGCTGGCCGCGGCGGCTGTTGCGAGAAATACCTCCTCGCTGAAATAAGTCACATATACATGAGGGGGGGGTCTAACCAGGGGGGGTCGAGGGGGGCGCAGCCCCTCGTTAGCAGGTTGTAAAGTTCGGTTGGAGTAGTTTAAATATGCTCCCCAACCATAAGCCCTCTGCGAGCTATTTTATCTTGGCTGCGGTGCAGCGTCGCCTGACCAGCAGAGGAGGCGACGCGCTTTCGTAAACATTATCCCCTATTTTCAAGAGTAAAAAAAAAGTCCTTGAATTGGATTTTCAAAGCGTTTCCATGACTTGAAGGTTTGTAGAAAAGATATATGAAGAGATAGTGATGTTTCATAAAGTAGATTATGAGATACTGGCATGGACCTAATACGAATCTTTACCGTCATTTCTTCTGTCTTAAGAGGTCTCTTTCTCCTTGACATGATAGACTAATAATAAAATAAAATAAAATAAAAAATGCATAAATTCCCAGTGTTAGCTGATGTGCATAGCACATCCACCACCGCCACCGACAAAGCACAAGCAGTGACTGTCCTTGAGAGGCAATGTCGGTAAGTGTCAGGGGGTTTGAGATGCCAAATAACGATTTATTTTGTTAATTTTGTTAGTAGTAAGGAATCGTCTATATATAGACCATGCTACAATCTAGTGTGGGCAAATGAGAGCAAACATCTATATACAGATGCGCCGACAAAAAGTCCCAATTTTGAAACGTCTATATATAGATCCTCCGCCGGGAAGGGGTTAATCACATTTACAAATTCTGAATAATTGGCTGATTATTGGTTACTGATTAATCGGTAATTGGCCAAATTGCTTATCGGTGCAACCCTAATATATATATATATATATATATATATATATATATATATATATATATATATATATATATATATATATATATATATATATATATATATATATATATATATATATATATATATATATATATATATATATATATATATATATATATATATATATATATATATATATATATATATATATATATATATATATATATTCTGTATCAGTGTAATCACTGACAGTAGATGAGTCAGAATCATCAAAATCATCCAAAAAATCAGCATCTATATCCTCAGCTACCAAAGAAGTCATTTCGGTTAAGATTCGTTTTAGGTCCGTGTCAGTATCTCATTACCTACCTTATGAAACATCAGTATCTCTTCATATATCTTTTCTACATGCATATATATATATATATATATATATATATATATATATATATATATATATATATATATATAATATATATATATATATTTTTACGTCTTGGCCTATTGTGCCGGTAGGCTTCTTCCCGGTGGATCCTGATGGTCGGCCCAGCCCATTATGGCGCAGGCGAGTGTTTATAGTGGCGCCATCCTGCATTAGCTCATCTTTAATCCTAGAATCTAGAGTCCGGGTTGATAGGTGGTCTTCTGGACAGCATGTGGATAGTTTTAAGCCACTCAGCGGTGGCTGAAAAATCCCAGCTTGGTGGCAGCGGTCGGGGATTGAACTCGAGTCCTCCTGAACGCGGGGCCGTCTTGCTATCCGTTCAGCCACCGCCTACTATATATATATATATATATATATATATATATATATATATATATATATATATATATATATATATATATATATATATATATATATATATATATATATATATATATATATATAAAACTGAAAAACTTTTTTTTTAGATATAACTTGCAACTACATTCTTATCAAATAACTTGCAGCGATGGAAAAAAAAAATATTCCCAAACATGCTTATGTCAAAGCATCAACCAGAACACAGGCACTGGAGACCACCAATTCCGCTCAATATTAACCCGGTATTTGCGAGGATCATGTTTCTGAAAAGTCCCTCTGAGCGAGAAAAATGAGAAAAAAAATCATCACTCACACATCCATTTCATAATATATATCAATGCATTTGTGATCAGTTTATGCATCATCTATTTTTTGGGGGTTTATATCATGGCAAAAATTTGGCCCGTCGCTGGTACATGGTAAAGCCACAAATTTGGCCTGTCGCTGCTTCTGGGTTAAAAGAAGACCACCTTTTTTTTTTTTTTAGAGAGAGATTTTAATCAGTTAAAATTTTAATATCATGTATATAGAACTCCTTTGTCATTATACTTTGATGATCATAAGCCTACTGAGGATTTAGGCAAAGTATAAAGAAACATCTCATTAACTCCTTATATCTCTTCCCTACCAGAAACTGAAGTCAGCCATACTGAAGACCACAGTGCCAGAATAAGTCTTCACTCTGTATTGGTACAACCACCACCAATGCTGGTTCTTAAGTGAGGGTCTGATGAGGATGCTGTGCTCAGCGCTCACTCCAGCCCTACTGCCATTGACTCTAGGACTCTGATGCATCCCTTACCTTGCCTGCTCGCTTGTTCTTTGAAGGTGGCATCAGGGGAACTTTGCTGATCACCCCAGCTTCCCTGAGGATCCTGGAAGGCCGTTCAGCAGCTTGAGTGGCCAGGACCACCAGGAGCAGACTCTTACTGGTGTGGAGTTCAAGGGTGATCAGAAGCACCACCTTGCTACTGGCATCTCCAGCCATAAACGAAAGGGAAAGTTAGTGTCAGGAGTGTCAGAAGATTTGAGACTGAGAGCAATGTCACTTGACACAGCCTTGCAAACCTTGGTGAAAGAAATCATGAGTGCCGAGAGTGAGGGAAAAGACACTTTGGGAAGTGTGACCTCAACTAATGCACCCACACTTTCTGATGAAATGAGTTATGAATGTTATGAGTGTGGCAAAAAGTTTAGCAAAAAGGGGTATCTCAATAAGCACATTATTACACACTCCGGAGAAAAAAATCATGAGTGTGAAGTTTGTGGAAAAAGGTTTACTATGAAGGATACCCTCAACAGACACACCCTTATACACACTGGTGAAAGAAATTATAAATGTGAAGTTTGTGGAAAAAGCTTCATTGACAGAGGCATCCTCACCAGACATGTTTCTATTCACACTGGTGAAAAAAATCATGAATGTGAACTTTGTGGGAAAAGATTTAGGTTGAAGGTTCTCCTCAACAGACACACCCTTACACACACTGGTGAAAGAAATTACGAATGTGAAACTTGTGGTAAAAGATTTCCTGATAGTAGTGCTCTTAACAGACACATCTTGACTCACACTGGTAATCCAAAAATTCATGAATGTGGATTTTGTGGAAAAAAATTTACTGAGAAAAGTGGCCTCAACAAACACACACTTATACACACTGGTGAAAAAAATCATGAATGTGAACTTTGCTGCCAAAGATTCAGGCTGAAGGCTTCCCTCAAACGACACATCCTTCTTCACAAAGGTGAGAAAAATTATGAATGTGAAGTTTGTGGAGAAAGATTTGTTGATAAAAGCTCCCTCAACAGACACCTTCTAATTCACAGTGGTAAAAAAAATCATGAATGTAAACTTTGTGGAAAAAGATTTACGTTAAAGGTTCACCTCAACAGACACACCCTTACACACACTGGTGAAAGAAAGAACAAATGTGAAATTTGTGCTAAAACATTTATTGAGAAGGCTCATCTTAACAAGCACATGCTTATTCACACTGGTGAAAAAAATCATGAATGTGAAGTTTGTGGAAAAAAATTCAAGAGGGAGGATAATCTCAAGAAACACACCCTTACACACGCTGATAAAGGAAATCATGTATGTGCAGTTTGTGGAAAACAATTCAGTAAAAAGAATAACCTCAACAGACACACCCGTACACACACTGATGAAAGAAATTATGAATGTGAAATTTGTGGAAAAAGCTTTACTAAGAAAGACACCCTCAACAAACACACTGTCACACACAGCAGTGAAAAAAAATATGAATGTGAAGTTTGTTTGAAAAGATTCAGTCGCAAGAATGACCTGAAGCAGCACACCCTTACACACACTGGTGAAAAAAATCATGAATTGGTGGAAGTCTCACCAGACATAGCATTACTCACACTAGGGAAAGAAAGCATAGAAGAATTTATGAATGTGAAGTTTGTGGAAAACAATACGGTAAGTCAGGAGAGTCACCTCAACATGCACATTCCTACACACAGTGATGAAATGAATCATAAATGTGAGATTTGTGGCAAAGGATTTACTGAGAAGCGTGCACTCAACAGACACACCCTTACACACACTGGTGAAGGAAATGAAGTGCCGCGTGTAAGAAGGAAGAAATGTGACAGGAAGCAAACTCCTAGAAAATGCATTAAAAGTTTGCCAATGAAATCATAACCATAATTTCGTTTTCAATTTTTAACATCATCACATTGTATTTTTAAGGTCTCCGTGTAGCCAAAGGCATGGTCACACAAGCTAGTTTCTCTGGAGTTTCCTTCCGAGATTCAAAGTCGGCAAAATTCTAGTCAGAATCTTGGCCACCGGCAAGTTTTTTTTTTATTCCAAGGTCAGCGAGTTGTGGCCACAAGAAGAAGAAGAGTGTCATAGACAATCCCATATGTGTGTTCTGCTTCTTTATAATTGGAGTAACCAGGTTGAGTAGATCTTGGAACTGAGGCTTGTCCTAGCACAGCCACTACCTCATCATGGCTGGGTCCTCATTGATAAGTCTCATAGCAACCTGTAACACTCTGCCTTTGCCTACGAGCCAACCATTCACAAGTCCATGGACTTTTCTCGTCATTTCTTTCTTTTTCTTTAGCAAACCCCACAAAGGAATAGCTGCAACATCTGGATCCGTTGTTTGTTTTGCTTCTCTTCAGCTGACATTTCCGAGAATGCAACAGTCCTCCATGTGACCAAACGAGGATAAATTCACGGGAGAAAATTTCAGCAGAAAACTCAAGAGAAACTTGCTTGTGTTGACTGTGCCTTAAAGCTACTTTCTGACCATGAATGAAATTTAGTACCTTTGCCCATGAGTATACCCAATGTGTATCCATGGGTGATTAACCATTTCTTTTTGCTTGTCTTTAATTTGTATTTCCCACATATTAGTGAATTGTATCATAGGAATGTATTGCTTCCCTTTGTAGTTATTTCATTGCATTTTTTGGGAGTTAATCTTTGTCATTGTACTTTAGTTGTTTGGAATTTAGTTTGTTCTAAGTTATATTCGCCTGTACATTTCATTTTCGCCCACTGTATTTGTCTGACATTAATTCGTATTCAAGTCATTCTTGCCTGTCAATATGACCCCTACCTAGTTTAATAAATAATTAAAGTTTAACAGATTCTGCTTCACACCCACTATTCATCACACAAACCCAATGACAGTGATGTGGAAAACATTTGGGAATCCAATTGTATCAAGGAGATAAATTACCTGCTGAACTCACTTGTTCCTATTAAAGGCTAAGACAAATAGAATAGGCCAATAATAATAATGTACCTATAGTTATGGTTCTTATTTAGGGAGAGATGGAGGTACAGATAACTCGATTTACGCGAGTATTGTGTCCTTGAAGAGGTCGCGTAAATCAAAAACAATGTAAATCAAACGAGAGTTAGGTTTCTATCGAAAAATAAATATTCACTTCATTCAGTGGAGAGAGAGAGAGAGAATATCTATATCACCGAGATATCCACTCAGGCACTCGGTCTCAGCCTCACTCGTGTGAAGAAGAAATGAGGGACACCATGAGCGACTGGCTAGTATTGTTCCGTACCGAGTAGTCTGGTACCGGTACCGTATCGTATAGCTGGTACCGGTACCTGCCCACCCCTATTGTTGAGTAGCGTCTGGCTCACGGGCCAATCAGAGACCTCGGGTGCAAAGTTAGGCTCAGCTGCGAAGAGGGCCTCTGTGGCGACCTCCCCACAGCTGGGGATGGGCAGGTACCGTTAATTTGAGTACCGGGAGTAACGGTACCGAAAACTCAGGTACCGTTAGTACCGGTACCAGTACTGGTACCGACGAGTATTTTTTTTTATCTTAATGACGTCTGATGAAATTCCTAATTAAATTTTCTGTAAAGAAAACTCTCTCTCTCTCTCTCTCTCAAAAAAGTATGAATGAAAAGACTTAATTAATAAACACACACACACACACACACACACACACACACACACACACACACACACACACACACGCAAAGAGAAAGTTAGAGAGCTAAGCAAAAAAAAAAAAAAAAGAATGAATGAATGAGAGAGAGAGAGAGAGAGAGAGAGAGAGAGAGAGAGAGAGAGAGAAAAGTCCACCTTGGTTTAATAGCGAAATTAAACACTCAGTCAAGGAGAGAAAATTGTCTTACAGGTTAAAGAAAGACCAAAGCACGCCCGAAAACATTAGACTTTACAATGATGCAAGGCGACGAGTAAAAAGATTAGTGCATCAGGCAAAGCGTAGATATGAAGAAAATATTGCAGCCAACTGTAAAAATAATCCGAAATCCTTCTTCAGTTACATAAACAACAGAAAGGCGATCAGAAGTGGAATTGGACCTTTAATAAACAGCGACGGTGCACTAGTGACTGACAGCCAACACGTTGCAAACCTATTAAATAATTACTTTTCCTCGGTGTTTAATAATAACAGTCCTCCCACCACCACCAACAACACCAGTACTAATGTAAATCCCGAGCATGCATTGTCTAACTTTGAAATAAAACCCGATGAAGTCCTTAAAGCCCTCAAATCACTTAAAACAAATAAAAGTCCTGGACCTGATAAAGTATATCCAACTCTGCTGAAAGAAACAAAGAGCGAAATACTCTCCTCACAACCGTATTCAATATGTCCTTGCGACAAGGCATTGTCCCTTCAGATTGGAAAAAGGCTAACGTGACACCAATTTTTAAGAAAGGAGACAAAAAAGTACCAGGTAATTACAGGCCCATTAGTCTAACTTCGGTTGTAGGTAAGCTACTTGAGGGCATAATTAGAGACAAAATTGTGAGTTACCTTGAAAGCCACTCATTAATTGGGGACTCACAACATGGCTTCCGAAACAAAAGATCCTGCCTATCAAATCTATTAACCTTTTATAACGACCTCTTCACTGTTTATGACGTAACCAAATCACTGGACGTAGTCTATCTTGATTTCAGAAAGCGTTTGATAAAGTCCCGCATCATAAATTACTTTACAAATTAAAACAAATAGGTATTGACGGTCAGGTAAACCAATGGATCGCGAATTGGTTGAGCAACAGACAACAAAGAGTAGTGATTGACGGATTTAACTCAGAGTGGGCGCCTGTCACTAGTGGCGTCCCTCAGGGCTCGGTTCTTGGCCCAGTGCTCTTCATTATTTACATCAACGACGTGGATGTTGGACTCAATAACCGCATTAGTAAATTTGCAGACGACACAAAGATTGGTAACTCGGTTCTCACTGACGAAGACAGGCAAAGCCTCCAAGAGGATTTGCACAAAATTTCAACTTGGTCGGATAGATGGAGATGCCCTTTAACGTAGACAAGTGCCAGGTCCTTCAAGTTGGAACGAGGAATAAAAAGTTTGATTACGAAATGCGCGGCGTTAAACTCAAAAGCGTTCAATGCGTCAAGGACTTGGGGGTCAAAATCGCGTCAAACCTCAAATTCTCACAGCAATGCATCGATGCAGCAAATAAAGCGAACAGAATGTTGGGCTTCATTAAACTTTTATTTAAGAATAAAGATGTAATACTGCTCTACAACAGTTTAGTCAGACCCCACTTGGAATATGCGGTACAGTTTTGGTCTCCTCACCATGCAAAGGATATTGCTAAATTAGAAGGTGTTCAGCGTCGGGCAACGAAAATTATCCCTTCCTTGCGCAACAAATCCTACGAAGAAAGGCTGATCGAATGTTTTAAAATACTTAATGGTTTCACGAATGTAGACAGATCAACATTGTTATGATCGATGACACTTTGCGCACGAGGAACAATGGCGTAAAACTCAGATGTAGACAAGTAAATTCAGACTGCACCAAATTTTTCTTCACCAACGTTGTAGTGCGAGAATGGAATAAGCTCCCATCATCAGTGGTCCAGTGTAACACGATTGACTCCTTCAAAAATAAGCTCGACCGTCACTTCCTTCAACTTAATATCAACTAGAGTAGAAATGCAACGTTTTGGAGTCTTCTGATTAATGTAAAATCACTTAGGTTTAAGGACAGACCACCAAGTCTGGACCATGGGGTCTGTGTGGTCTGATTTTCTATGTAAATCTATGTAAATCTCTCTCTCTCTCTCCAATGCGTTCTTCATGACATCCGTGTTCCTATAGTGGTTATCATGCCTAGCTACGAATACCATCTATCATTATCTACCTTTTATTTTAATTTAATGTGAACCCGAGCAAAAAGCGGCTTCTTATCAGACCAAGGGACCAGACCGAGAGTCCGAGACCAAGACCAGCTGATCACCCGGGGCCATCACTCAGCCGGGCACCAAATCTTCCCTATTTCCCGCGTTTCCAGGCCGAGGAAGTGCAATAGAGAGTGTGGCCTGATGAAAGAAGGTCTGAAGGTGACGTGATGGAGCGGATCAGCACGTGACGACGCCCAGGTAATGTATAAACGTGCGATATATGTGTCCCGTCCCCGGTGGCTGGCTGCCCGTGTGTCATCCAGTAGAGTTCAGCGGTGTCATTTTGAACATGTATTATTTGCTTGTCTTTGTTGTGTGACGCTTGTTGGTGTAGAGACTTTTGTGATGCCTGGAGGGAAGGGAAAGGAAGAGGAGAAAGGGAGGATAAGAGAGAAAGGATGAATGACAGAGAGGAAGAAAGAAAGGATGGAGAGAAAGGGAGAGGATGACAGAGAGGAACAAAGAATGGATAAAAAGAGGAAAAGGAGGATGACAGAGAGGAAGAAAGAATGGATGGAGAGAAAGGGAACGGATGACATAGAGGAAGAAAGAATGGATGGAGAGAAAGGGAGAGGAAGAAAGAAAGGATGGAGAGAAAGGGAACGGATGACAGAGGAAGAAAGAATGGATGGTGAGAAAGGGAGAGGAAGAAAGAAAGGATGAAGAGAAAGGGAAAGGATGACAGAGAGGAAGAAAGAATGGATAAAAAGAGGAAAAGGAGGATGAAAGAGAGGAAGAAAGAATGGATGGAGAGAAAGGGAAAGGATGACAGGGAGGAAGAAAGGATGGACAGACAGGGGAAAAGGAGGATGACAGAGAGGAAGAAAGAATGGATGGAGAGAAAGGGAAAGGATGACAGAGAGGAAGAAAGAAAGGATGGAGAGAAAGGAAAAGGATGACAGGGAGGAAGAAAAAATGGATAAAAAGGAGAAAGGGAGGATGACAGAGAGGAAGAAAGAATGGATGGAGAGAAAGGGAAAGGATGACAGAGAGGAAGAAAGAATGGATGGAGAGAAAGGGAAAGGATGACAGGGAGGAAGAAAGAATGGATGGAGAGAAAGGGAAAGGATGACAGAGAGGAAGAAAGAATGGATGGAGAGAAAGGGAAAGGATGACTGGGAGGAAGAAAGAATGGATGGAGAGAAAGGGAAAGGATGACAGGGAGGAAGAAAGAATGGATGGAGAGAAAGGGAAAGGATGACAGAGAGGAAGAAAGAATGGATGGAGAGAAAGGGAAAGGATGACAGGGAGGAAGAAAGAATGGATGGAGAGAAAGGGAAAGGATGACAGAGAGGAAGAAAGAATGGATGGAGAGAAAGGGAAAGGATGACAGGGAGGAAGAAAGAATGGATGGAGAGAAAGGAAAAGGATGACTGGGAGGAAGAAAGAATGGATGGAGAGAAAGGAAAAGGATGACAGAGAGGAAGAAAGAATGGATGGAGAGGAAGGGAGAGGATGACAGGGAGGAAGAAAGAATGGATAAAAAGGAGAAAGGGAGGATGACAGAGAGGAAGAAAGAATGGATGGAGAGAAAGGGAAAGGATGACAGGGAGGAAGAAAGAAAGGGAAAGGATGACAGGGAGGAAGAAAGAAAGGATGACAGGGAGGAAGAAAAAATGGATAAAAAGGAGAAAGGGAGGAAGAAAGAAAGGATAAAAGAGGAAAGGATGGAGAGAAAGGGACAACAAAAGGGAAAGGATGAGAGAAGGGGAAGAAAGAAAGGGTTAAAAGGAGGAAAGGATATAGAGAAAGGGAGGAAAAAAGAGAAGGGATTTCAGAGAAGGAGAAAAAAAAGGATTAAAAGGAGAAAAGGATGGAGGGGAAGAAAGGATGGAAGGACATATGGAGGAAGGGAGAGGGAGAGATAATCCTGTAAGTTAGGTATTAAAAAAAGCACACCTCTCCCAGGCTTTTCTCATTTGATAGTTTGTAAGGCCTTTTATGTGTTTTGAAGCATCATTTGTTGTGCAGTTCTTAACCCGTCCGCTGCGATTGGCACGGATTCCGCCTTCACTGGTAGCCTGGTAACATGTACTCCCAGGTCTTTCTCTGCCTCTGTGGTGGATAGTGGAGTGTTTCCCATGTGGTATTGGTATGCTGGATTTTCCCTCCCAAGGTGCATGACTTTACATTCTTCTTCATTGAATTCGAGCAGCCACTTCTTGTTCCATTCATGTAGCTTGGTGATGTCTTCTTGTAGGAAATCTGCAGTCAAGGGGTTGGGGGAGGAAGAGCTAACGATAGAGGGAGCAGAAAAATTTGCAGTGACACATCAAGCATCACTGAAGCAAATGGCAATCTCCGAGGATGGCATGCAAGAGATAGTGCTTTAACCCGGTAGCAGCGGGGATCATGTTTCTTAATGGTCCCTCCGAGCGAGAAAAATGAGAAAAAATCACCCCTCACACAAACCATTTCGTAATATATATCAAAGCATTTCTGATCAGATTATGTATCATCTATTTTGGGGGGTTTATATCGTGGCACAAATTTGGCCCGTCGCTGCTACACTGTAAAGCCACAAATTTGGCCCGTCGCTGCTACACTGTAAAGCCACAAATTTGGCCCATCGCTGCTACCGGGTTAAACAGCTCTATATATCAAGAGGAGAGTATCGATACACCTCTCCTTCTGAAACTGACCTCTTTTGGCCACTCTTCTGAACTCATTTTATAGGGGTAGTGATTAGTAGGCTTTTTTTTCTCATTATTTTTTTTGCCCTTGAGCTGCTTCCTTTACTGTAAAAAAAAGACTGAGTGGGCAACTTTCATCTCACTTCGTTACAAATAGTGGACACTGATCCAGCCATTGACAAAACCAGGGGTGTGGAGTCGGTAGAGTCGGCTACTTTTGATCGGAGTCGGTAAAAATGCCCCCGACTCCGACTCCTTAACGTAATCATTTATCGTGTAATGTAGTTGTGAAGTTTTTTTCTTTTACATTATCTAGATGTTGTCTATATAGAGTACACGTAATTCGGATGTAAATACATGTAAGAAAAAGGACCTCAGGAGAGTCTACCAGCACTACAGGCAGCATCTAAGAAAAAAAGAAAGAAAAAAAGATTTGCAATAGAGGGGGAGGGGCGTGGGGGTCGGAGTCGGAGTCGCAACTTTAGAATTTCCCGGAGTCGGAGTCGAAAAATTTTACCTCCGACTCCACACCCCTAGACAAAACCCACCCTCTCTGTTATTTCTATATCACAGTAGAGGGATTATGCTTGTATTGTGTTGTGCATGAAGATTTCTGAAGTTGATTCTGTAATGTAATCTGATGGTAATGGTTGTTTTATCCCATCTGAGAGTCCTGTCATAAGTACCTTCGCTTTTTACGTCATATCCTGAAGGAATAATGCTTGCTATGTACTGAAATTAATTTAGAAACATAAACAGTAACATTGATCTTATTTAGCTTATGAGCCTCTAGAGCAGTTGTTCTTAAACTTTTTACCACCATGCCCCCTCCAGGGATAGGTCTTTCCCTCCACACACCCTTTGCATGTTAGCCCATGGTCTTAAGATAAAACAAATCTTCCAACAACAGAAATTCCGACTTTTCCCCCAAGGCTCATGTCCCTTGTCGAAATAATACCACCCCCAAGTTTAATAACCACTGCTCTGGAGGGTTATAAATTGTTGGAGAACCTTACACAGCTTTCAGGAAGACACGACGTAGATCTTTCCATGTTGTTTCAGGGCCGTAGTGATGGAGATTCAAGCGACTGAGACCTCACCCTCTTCTCAGCTGCTGCAGGAAGCTTAAAATGTTGTCCCGAGTGGGTAGCAAGCTTGGTACTGGTGCTGCTCTCTTGATGTATGTTTATATCTTCCAGTATGCTATACACTAATGCAAATAGTATCTGGGGATTGGCAGAGTAGTGTGGATTCCTTTTGAGTAGTTGAACACTTCTTTTTTCAACACTGGAGCATTAATTAGTGCTGTAGTGGTAATTATCAAACTCATCAAGTGTATGAGATTCTTTTCCCTAGTATTAAACTTTTCTCAGTAGGATATAGAAGGCCCTCAGCTTAACCCAGTAGCAGCGGGGATCATGTTTCTTAATGGTCCCTCAAAGTGAGAAAAATGAGAAAAAATCATCACTCACACAAACCATTTGATAATATATATCAAAGCATTTGTGATCAGTTTATGCATCATCTATTTTGGGGGGTTTATATCATGGCACAAATTTGGCCCATCGCTGCTACTGGGTTAAGAAAGGGGAAACACGCCACTCAAGGGAAAAACGATTTTATATCCGATTCCATTATATTTCCCCTTCCTCTGCATGCCTCCACAGACTGGGAGTACAGTTAAAGATCTTCAAAAAGTCTGTGGATAGAGAGTTGAATCAGACATCAAACTATTTTATGTCTCATTCCAGTATTTACACTTTCCTCTGCATGCCTCCACAAACTACAAGGTTGAAGGTCTCTGCAAAAAAGCCTGTGAATAGAGGAAGCGTGAAAATAGTTGAATCAGACTTTAGCGAGAAGAATACTTAGAGGTCTCAGTAAACAAGGCTTTATTCTGCTGAAGTGTTGCCAGGAGGAAGGATGCAGGCTGACTGAATGCCTGAGCTGAGGGCCAGAGCTAAGTGCATGATGGAAATAAAAGATTCTCATAACATAAACTAAGCAATGAACAGATCTGCATGTACTGAAGAGTCTAGTGAAATGTAGTACACTTTTCAGTACTTCAGTTCCCTCCCAGTAATACTTTCCCTCATTCCCTCCAGCACTGATGCTTTCCCGGCACAGAATAGCCCAAAATCATTCCCTGTGATCAATGTAGGTGCTTTTTCAGAATCCTTTCCTTGGCGTACTGGACGATGCCGAGGCTTGTTCCATGTTGCAGGGGCCAGAGTGTGCACTGAAAAGCTGACCTGAAGCATTGTCCCTTGATCAGTGTTACCAGATTATCGTACTCATCATCATCATCATCATTGTTGTTTAAGTCAGTAACAGTGGGGATCATGTTTCTTAATGGTCCCTCTGAGCGAGAAAAATGAGAAAAAATCACCCCTCACACAAACCATTTCATAATATATATCAACGCATTTGTGATCAGATTATGTATCATCTATTTTTGGGGGTTTATATCATGGCACAAATTTGGCCCGTCGCTGCTACTGGGTTAACGTCCATATTTTCCCATTCAAGGTGGGGTTGGACGGGCAATGACTCTCCTCCACATCTGTTGATCTTGTGCCATATATTCCTCTATTCCCAATATATTCGTATCCTCCATCACACATCTGCTCCACTTTTTCTTAGGCCTTCTCACTGGCTGTCATCCCTCAACTCTCATCTCCACCTCATTTAACATGCCCCCCTCTGCCCTTTTCACATCTCCAAACCATCTCAATCTTCTCTGCCTCAATTTAACCCAGTAGCAGCGACAGGCCAAATTTGTGGCTTTACCGTGTAGCAGCTACGGGCCAAATTTGTGCCATAATTTTAACCCCCCAAAATAGATGATACATAAACTGATCACAAATGCTTTGATAACTATTATGAAATGGTTTGTATGAGGGGAGATTTTTTCTCATTTTACTCGCATAGAGGTACCATTAAGAAACATGATCCCAGCTGCTACTTGGTTAACACGCCACCCTCTGCCCTTTTCACATGTCCAAACCATCTCAATCTTCTCTGCCTCAATTTAACAGAAAGGTCCTCAACCCCACATATCTCCGCCACTTCACTGCTTGACCTTCCATCGTACTTATTGCATTGTATATTCCAGTTTCTGACATGTAGCTTTTTTTTTTGCAGTATAGAAAGCAACTCAAGGGCAAAACAAATGAAAACAAAAAAGCCCACTAAGCACTGCATCTATAAAGAGTGAGAGGTCAGTTTGAGATGGAAGGTTGTCTTGATATTGAATAAAAAAACATCAGTAATTAAGTTTGAACAATAACTCTAATTGAATATCATTATTTGTGTGAGTACGACAGTTTTGGGTCCGATACCGAGAAATCCAATGTTCTGAGTACGCTAATCTGGTAACGCTGCCCGTGATGCTTCCAAGACCAAAACATAGTGAGGGTTTTATTCCAGGATCCTTTACATGGAATTGTGCAGCATACTTCATTGGTTCAGCCTTAACCCGGTAGCAGTGGGGATCATGTTTCTTAATGGTCCCTCTAAGCGAGAAAAATGAGAAAAAATCACCCCTCACACAAACCAGTTCATAATATATATCAAAGCATTTGTGATCAGATTATGTATCATCTATTTTGGGGGGTTTATATCATGGCACAAATTTGGCCCGTCGCTGCTACATGGTAAAGCCACAAATTTGGCCCGTCGCTGCTACATGGTAAAGCCACAAATTTGGCCCGTCGCTGCCACACGGTAAAGCCACAAATTTGGCCCGTCACTGCTACACGGTAAAGCCACAAATTTGACCCGCCGCTGCTACACGGTAAAGCCACAAATTTGGCCCGTCGCTGCTTCCGGGTTAAATGGTTCAAACAAAAGAATGAGCAATGCACTGATTTTATTTTCATTATGACCCTAAAAATAGAAAACGATAGCCTTTATTCCCCTGCACTAATTGCTTTCACAACAATATGGCATAAAAGAGAAATGGGTATGGACAATTTTTTTTTTCCAAATTTTCAACAATATTCATGTATGGCTTATCTGAATGTTCATCTAAAAGTTGTAGTGGAGGGACTCAGCTCTTAAAAATTTCCCTCCCTGTGTTCCCTCTTAGTGCATTGAATCAGTGTGGCATGCAGTGATATTATAAATGACCTTGTTTAGTTAGGTGTGTCTATACTGATTGTTTTCTCAGGCACAGTCACCACAGAAATGATCCACAGCCTTCAGTGTCTTGATTGAAGTCAGCCGTACAAATTCCACCCAAAATCTCACAACCGAGAGAGCCCGGGTTCAATTCCCAGGCGGAGTGGAAAAATATGGGCGGCTTTTCTGGTACCCTATGCCCCTGTCCACCCAGCAGTGAATGGGTACCAGGTATTAATTGGGGGTTGTGTCCTGTCTCCTGGGATCTGTTCCCTTCTATAATTCCTTCCCCTTCCATCTCTCTCCGGCATATGACCACAAATGTTGCGGCGACTAAACGAAACTTTCCTTTCCACCCAAAATCGACTTCTCTTCCGGCCTCTCGTTCTGTTTTCTTTTGTCAAAGGAGCGTCTAGCGGGTTTTTTTGTTGCTCTTTTTGTTTTTGGCCCTTGAACTGCCTCCCTTGCTGTAAGAAAAAAAGACTTAGAATGGGAGTCACTTGATGGGAGAAGCAGCTCCTGTCTTCTCTGCACAAAACTCCAAATGACTCACGGCTTGGGTGGCAGACTTTTACATCACATTTCTACTGAACATGGATATACATATTGTAGTGACTGCACCCAATAGTGAGTGGTGTTGTGGGATGTGTGACACTGGAGTAACCTTGAGTCTTTGCAGAGGAGGTGCTGTGGGTCACCTGCTGAAGAAACACCATGAGAGTGCCCAGCAGAAATCAGGTGTGTATATTAGTACTGACCTGTCTTTTGGTCACTCATCTAAACTATTATAGTATTTTTATAGTGGCAGTGTTTTGTGGCCTTTTTTTTTCTCATTATTATTTTTTCTTTGCCTTTGAGCTGCTGCCTTTACTGTAAAAAAAGTATTAACCCGTTAGCAGCGACAGGCCAAATTTGTGCCATGATAAAGACCCCCAAAAATAGATGATGCATAAACTAATCACAAATACGTTGATACATATTATGAAATGGTTTGCGTGAGTTATGATTTTTTCTCTCATGATCCCCGCAGCTACCGGGTTAATGTTACTTTTACAAATCGTTAATCAAGCTGATTTTGAATGGCTTATCTCCTTGTGCCCTCAGGAGTGTTGTTGTAATGATAGAAACAAGTGAGGACTGAGCCACATGACATGTAGATAGGTTTAAATGTATACTTTTCTTTCTTGCAGAGTCTTCCGATGAGCTGAACAACAAGAAAGCTGTCTTAACATATCAAAATGAGGTGAGAGATTGTGAAAATTTTGTTCAGAAATAGGTCACTCACTCCTCTTGCTGTGTGTTTCTGACTCACACTAAATGATAATGCAGAAGTGCCTTGCTTCTGATTTTTTTTTGTTTAATTTTGACTCGAGAATTAAATTTAATGGTCTGCATTTTGACTGACTTGCGTATTTCTCTCCTATTAAAGATCAACAGGACTCTCCACAAGATACATTTGGGGCTCAAAGAGTTCTCCCCAAGTTGTGGCACAAAACATAGCATTGCAGCATTCTACACAAAGGTCAGTTGGTAGACTTGTGTGAGATGGTGTTGGGGTTATATGCCAGGCGGTGTGTGGGGTGTGATATGAAGGCCTCACATTGTTGCATGACCTCAGCAGTTTGTGTAGTGGCAGGGGTTGAGAGAGACAATCAACTCCCTTTTCTGCTTTATTCCGACTGATTCCTTCACACTTAGCAGGTCAAGACGTCAAGTACCCTGAAGCTCCGAAGCACACACACACACACACACCAGTGAAAACGAAACATTATCAACAACAATCGTCAAGACTCAGGGCATGAAACAAGCATCTCTTAATACAATAACAAATGGCATTTACTCGGCAATTGCACTCACACCACAGTTTGCACCACTGAGGGACCCTGATGTGGGCTGTGGGTGTGCTTTTATGTGTGTGTACAGAAGCTTGGATCACCGTACAAGCATGCTGTGTTTGGACATTATTGATTGGTGAGAGACAGTTAGCTCTTTGTTATTCTGCAGTTTCCATCATCCAGCAGTGTCTAATGCAAAGTTACGTTACTGATATATTGGTAATGCTATCTCAGTAAGTTCGTCTGAATGGGTTTATCATTTCACAACTTCCCGTCATCACTGGATTTTCAGTATATTTTGCAGGATCAACAAATACTTTCAATGCAGGATTAGGTGGTTGTGTAATGTTTCCTATGAAAAGATATACCTTTATTAACTCGTCCGCTGCGATTGGCACGGATTTGGCCTTTACTGGTAGCCTGTTTGCATATAGTCCCATGTCTTTCTCCTCTTCTGTGGTTGATAGTGGAGCGTCTCCCATGTGATAATGGTGTGCTGGATATCCCCTCCCAAAGTGCATGACTACATTTTTCTTCATTGAATTGTAGCAGCCAGTTTTTGCTCCATTCCCGTAGCTTCGTTAGGTCTTCTTGTAGGAAATCCGCAGTCAAGGGGTTAAAAATACTAACCCTATGTTTATTTTAGCTGCTTAAAGGTTTGGTTATTCCTTAGCAGGGCGTACTAAACCAAAGCAAAAGTATCATGAATGTTTGAACTAATTTTTCATATATCGTTGTAGAAACTTGATTGTACAAAAAGATGTGATAACCAGAGTATTGGAAAAAATCTAAGCATGACTTCCATTATATAGCATTAGGAAAGTACGTATTATAAGGTATCAAACAAGTCTTCACAGTGTCTTGCACATGAGCATTTGTAATTTCTTGTAAAATATTTCAATCTGTGAGGCTTCTTTTGATAATCTGAGTATCCAAAGTATTTAATTTGACAAAGATTTTTACTTCCATGAATATATGCTCTTTACAGTACTCATACAAAAGAAGGGGCAAGGAGCTGGTGGCACTGGGAATGTGAGATATTTGTGTTTTCATGAGTAGCTGTATAAATTCCTTCCGAGTTAACTGAATAAGCTCGTTCTTGTTCTTTTATTCTTTTGTTGGAGTAGCGTCTAGTGGGCTGCTATGTTGCCGTGTGTGGTTTTTGGCCTTGAGCTCCTCCCATGCTGTAAAAAATAAACAAATAAGTAAAAATCAAAGAATTACCATATAGACAGGCAAAGATATAGGAAGTAGTTCTGCCAGAGAGTTTTTGCCTCTTTGTCCTGCCCTGTACTCTTATTCAGGACCAGGAAATTGTGGTATGTAGTGATAATTTCTCACTATAATTTACAGTTTTGAGGAAATAATGTGTGTATCGTGTATGTAGGCTTGAAGCACCCTTGTATATACCTCACTTGGATGGCTGAATATATGTTTAAGTTTCATGTCTTTTAATTGCTTTCTTCAGATTGCAAAGCTAGAATGTCAACAGAGAGTCTTTAATAGCCTTGCAGGACCCCTTCCCCTGTATATACCTCAATGGGAGTTCTTGGATATTTTAGTTTAGTATCTTTTAAATTCCTCCAGATTGCAAAGCTACAATGTCAACAGTACCTAGCGCACCAGAAAGAGGAGGTTGGTGGTGGCCTGAAAGTGTGGCTGTCAGAGTGGGAGGGTGAAGCTGAATGGGTAGACACAGTAGATTTCTGGCCCCCTCCACCCCCTCGGTCTGCCTCCACACCATCCCTCTCGGCTGCCCTGCGTTCCAGCGTGAAGGCCCTCTGGTACATTAGCTGCTGCGAGGACTTCTGTAAAGAGAACTGTATGGATCTTTTATGTAGTTTGCAGTATGTATGAAGTATTCCTCATATATTTCTTTGCTTATTGACTTCATTAATGTAGTCCGTCTTCTCACATTCTCGGGGTTGGACTTGTGATGATCCTCCTCCGTCTTGCTCGGTCCACGGCTAATCCTTCCTCAGTTTCTTGTTGCACTGTTCCTCTCCATGTTCTTCTTGGTCTTTCAACTTCTTTCCAGGTATCTTCATTTCCTCCACCACTCAGCATTCCACCCTCTGTCTCTTCTCTCATCATCATCATCATCATTTCATCGACACCTGGTCCTAGGAGCTTCCACCAGGGGATGGCCACGGCAGAAGAGTTTCCATCTTTCTCTATCCAGACACTCCCTCCTTGCCTACTCAAAGTTTCTCAAAGATCTTTCCCCCTCTCCCTAATGTACTCTTGCACCCAATCCCTCCATTTCACTGGAGGTCGTCCTCTAGCATTCCCTCCCTCTGTCTCACTCTTATACACCCTTCTGGTCATCTTACTCTCCTCCATTTGCTCCATGTGGCCAAACCACTTTAAAGTCTGTCGCTTCACTTCTTCTACCACTCCACACTTCTTCCCTTTACCCCTGTGACACATTCCAAATGCTCGTACACACTTTCATTACTCATTCCATCCATTCTACTCACACCACAAGCACTCCTCAAATAACTCATTTCCACTGCCTGCACTCTAGACCTGTGACTTTCATTTCAGGCCCACGTTTCACTTGCATATGTGAGGGTTGGTACTATTATTGTATTTCTCAAATCCCTCTTTACCTTCATGCTCACACTTTTGCCATTCATGATTCGTCCCAAAGACCCTACCACCCTTCTTCCTTGCAGTGCCCTTTCTCTTACCTCTCCCTCCATACCACCATGCTTACACATAACTGATCTAAGGTACTTAAACTCATTGACCTCCTCCATTTCTTCACCTTTCAACCATTGCAACCTTCTATGTCCCTTTTCTCACATGTCCCAACCATTGCAACCTTCTCTGTGTCACTCTCCTCTGTATGTCTTTCAAACCACATCTCACATATTTATTATTATTTGTATATTTGAGCATGAACATTTGCTGATGCCCATTTCTTTTGCATGATTGTTTTTATGTATATTTGTTATAGCAGAAGCTTCATATGTAATGGGAATTTTGATAATTGATTTGTTGTATGAATGATCTCCGTATAAGTTCATCCTTTTTAGTTTCCATCATGTATAGAACAGAAAGTTTGCGATGAAAAATGTAAAAAAGATGTGAAGGAGAAATTTAATTACCGCAAAGTTGTTATTTCTGTTCTCTTCCAGATGTTTTCAGCCATGACGTGATGAAGAGTCTGAAGGTTGTGATAGAGAGAGGTGACGCCAAGGCAGCTCCCATGGCCCTCAAGGTGGTGGCCAACGTGGCAGTCCATCAGGAGAAGCACCAGCTGATCCATGACACAGGTAATGTATCCATCATTAGGTTCTTGTGTGTGTGTTATAACTGGTGCTGATATAAGGCTCTCGTTTGTGTGTTACTGGTGCTGATATTTCATGATCTTGATCTTGATGTCACAGGTGGCTTGGGATTTCTCCCCAGCCAGGCCTTTGTATCGGCAGCTCATTTCAAAAAAAAAAAAAAAAAAAAAAAAAAAATTGCAGAAAGTCTGTGTTCTTCTCGGGGCAAGGTATCATTCCCTACATCTTGCACGCCACATGCTCTCCAAGAACGTTTTCACTGCCTCAATCACTCATCCATTCGTCTCTCTGCTCAGCCCCAGCAGCAGCACCATCCACTCCCTTCCAGTCCTTCCATTCACTCCACGTCTCATCGCACTCAGAAACACATGCATCATCTTCGTTCTTTCTCTGTCATATTTCTTGCATTCCAGCACTACATGCTGCACAGTCTTGTCCACACCCCTGTCACACATCTGGCACACTTTGCTGCGGGACTCAGACCATCTATAGTTCCTTGCATTCACATCCAGACATTGCGCTCTAGCACGGAAAAGATCACCTCCCAGGCTTCCCTCATACCACACCTCACACTTTGGGGCCTCTTCTCCCTGTACCAGTCAAGGGTTTCCTTTCTTTCCATCTCATTCTTCCACTTGCTCAATCCCTCATCTTTAACTGCCATATCTATCGCATTCTTCCACTTTCGTACATCCCACTCAAACCCCTCTCCATTGCTGTTTGTTATTCTCCATTCAAACACATTCTGCCTATCTTCAAAGGGTCGGTACACCCACCTACTTAGCGCAACATTCCTGTCATTCACATTTATTCGCCCATTTGCCATCTCTTATATTCCACAAGTATACTTTTCTTGCAAATCTTGCATCCTCCATTTGTTCCAGTCTCACTTTATACCTCAAGGTTGCCTTCACTAGTTTTTCCCAAAAAGTGCTCCATCCCATGTCACCCCTAAGAGCCTTTACTGCCACAAACCTTGGTGCATTCAGTGCCATTCTTGCTGCCCTATTCTGCCCCACTTCCAGTTTCTCTATCTCACTCTATAGGAGTATAAATGAGAAAGTGTGGTGTAAGAGTACTGTTTATTCAATTCACTTACATTTTTCTTACCTTTCTATTTTGTATTCTGTTTTCACCTGGATACATCATAATGTGTCAAAATCACATCAGTTAAAAGTAATAAAAAGGTGAGCAGAGAAATACATATACATAAAGAAAGTAAAGAACATCTGATAAATGGTTCTCATGGCTGTCCAAACCCATTGTCACATATACTAATGATGTCTCCCAAGCCTAAATGTGAGGCAAGAAGTGGTTTTCAGGTTTTAAAAAAATCTGTAACCTGCTATAATGGACTAAGCCAACTCATTCTTGCTGTCTATTCTAATGTGAGAGGAGAAAGAGCTGTCGGTGAGGTGTTATGAGCTGTCAGAGGTGTTATGAGCTGTCAAAGAGGTGTTATGAGCTGTCAAAGAGGTGTATGAGCTGTCAAAGAGGTGTTATGAGCTGTCAAAGAGGTGAAAGAGCTGTCAAAGAGGTGTTATGAGCTGTCAAGAGGTGAAAGAGCTGTCAAAGAGGTGTTATGAGCTGTCAAAGAGGTGTTATGAGCTGTCAAGAGGTGTTATGAGCTGTCAAAGAGGTGTTATGAGTTGTTGAGAGGTGTTAGGAGGTGCTGGGTTAGTTTTTATGAGTAAGGAATATCTTTGTAACAAAATAAACGCTTACCCTCAGGACTGGTTGATGTTCTCGCATCTTCTGCCGACCACCATCACCCGTTTGTCTTCCTCCCGGCCTGGCGAGCGCTGCACAACTTGAAGGCGAGGAGAAGCAATGCCTCAAAATGCACGGAGGTCTACATGGAGGGGGTCTATCCTTTTGCACTGCCTGATGACGCTGAGGTGAGGCTAATGGAAATAGACAGTGTTTTCAGTATGGTAGCAAGGGTTGGTGTAGGTTAGGGAAACAGTCTTGATCCATAGCAAAACACACTGACTTAAAATGCACCGAGGTTTACATGGAACGGGTCTATTGCTTGTGCTGCCTGATGACGCTGAGGTGAGGTTGACAGAAATATACAGTGTTTTCAGTATGGTAGCAAGGGTTGGTGTCGGTGAGGGAAACAGTCTTGACTCATAGCAATACACTGACATAAAATGCACGGAGGTCTACATGGAGGGGGTCTTTCCCTTTATGCTGCCTGATGACGCTGAGGTGAGGCTGACAGATTGATTATGCTCGATTGATACCATGCAGACTTTTTAATGTGGTAGCAGATGGGCCAAATTTGTGGCTTTACTGTGTACAGCGACGGGCCAAATAGTATATGTTTTCACACTTCTCTGATTTTCTTGCTTGAGGGCAGCCCAGACCCCTGCTGGACATAGTGTTGGTGCATGGCATTGAGGGGGGCGTGCCCTGGACCTGGAGGCAGCAGGACAAGGATGCACACCGGCCACGCCTCCCCCACAGTCTGCGCAGGAAGCTTCACACACTCACAGAAGGTATGGCGGGTTCCTCTCATTTGCCCTCTGTTTGCCTTCTGTAGTGGGAAATACGTGGGATGTAAAGATGTTCAGTATTTGTTATTAGTCAGGAGCAGTAAGTAGCGGGCTTTTTTTTATGCCCTTGACCCGGTAGCAGCGGGGATCATGTTTCTTGATGGTCCCTCCAAGCGAGAAAAATGAGAAAAAATCACCCCTCACACAAACCATTTCATAATATATATCAGAGCATTTATGATCAGATTATGTATCATCTATTTTTTGGGGTTTATATCATGGCACAAATTTGGCCCGTCGCTGCTACACGGTAAAGCAACAAATTTGGCCCGTCGCTGCTACACGGTAAAGCAACAAATTTGGCCCGTTGCTGCTACCGGGTTGAACAGTCTCCTTTGCTGAAAAAAAAAATAATAAAAAAATAAAAAATCATAAAGTAGAAACATGGAGCTTCCAAAAGGCAGGATAATGTAAGCTTGTGAGGTCATCATGAGAGGTGGACAAAGTAATGTGAACTAACACACTTTCCCTTCCTGTCACAAATTAATCAGCTGCCTCCCTTCCTCTCATTTTTGCTTGCCTATTCCACTCCGCTGTGTTTTCATCTAGTGCACTTTCCTTCAAGGTTTTTATTACAGAAGTGCAAAATAAGTACACCTAATGCACTAATACATAAGTAACCATCATCTGATTTTCATTCACTCCCCTTGTATTCCACCTAGAATTGACCTAACATCTCCAGGCCTCTCGTTCTTTTATTTTGTCAGAGCATCGTCTAGCAGGCTTTTTTGATGCTATTTTCGTTTTTTGGTCTAGAGCTTCCTTCCTTAAGGTAACAGAAAATAAATACCATATTTCCTGCCATATAAGACCTTTTTTTTTTTTTAAATGATGATTTGAAGAGTCACTCTGCATCTTTAGGTTTTTGTAGGCCAAGGGTTCTCAATCTTTTCTCAGTGATGGCACCCTGAACTTATATAAACCCTTTTGTGGCACCCCTTTTTCACCCTCCCCCCTCCTCACATGAATTAACTTCTTATACACAATTGTTCCTGTTTAAATTACATACTTTAAGTAATAAATTAAAATTATTATCCATACTCAAACCAAAATTAACATACGGTACAGTACCTGCCCAAACAGAACTCATCAGTCAAATTTGATTAACTTAAGAGTTATAAATGCAGACTAACATAAAAAGAAGAAAAAAAGTGATTCAAAATTCGAGATGATCTTGTGGCACCCCTAGGCAATGTCCGTAGCACCCCAGGGTGCTGCGGCACCCAGTTTGAGAACCTCTGGCCTAGGGGTTATTGTTACTGGTATGAGACCAACACCCAAAACACATCCATGTGACACAATAGTTCCCAGATATTCCCAGAATGAAATATACTGTAGTTTGTGGCGTGTACTGAGCACTTTTTTCACTCAGAAAATGCCAAAAAGTTACCCCTGTGCAGTATATGTTGAAGGTGCAAATATTGATTGCTTTAAATAATGAATGATGTGATGCAATAGAAAAGGAAAGTGTGAATGAGCAGAAGAGCGAAGGAGGACATGTGAAGCGATAAAACCATACAGGTCACAAGAAGAAGAAGATGCACCACATGTGGGAGCCATGGCGCGGCGTGAACACGAAACACAAGACACAACACTGCCAGTCACCAGTGTGCCGGGTACCTTGGTGGTGATGGTTAAAGCAGCTAATACATGGGAACAATATTGGTGGAGCAGGGTGCTGCCTGATGTGACTGCTTGGCAACCATGGGACGGGCTTGGGCGGATTAGTCTAGAAGTATTTCTGTTGTGCAGCGGCCCAGTCAGGTAGTTTTCTGTGATGCATGTTCGAAAGAACGGAGGTCTGTGGATGACTAAAGTGTTTATTGTAAATGCATTTTTTTTCTCTGTAAAAATAACTATATTAAAACATAATATAATTGACAGAAATTAATCAACATCTATTTCTACTTGAAAGTTGGTATATGGTCCCTGAAAGTCAAGATCAAGACCAAGATTGCCCATCAAACGTAGCATCCTCGTGTGATTAGTTCTCTCAGTAGCTTGGCAAAAGTTACTGCTTGTGCACTGAGCGGCAAGTGAATCTACCAACCAACCCTTTTGTTTACCATTTCAAAGTCACGGCTGCTAGGGGTAAGAGCACTATAACTCTTCAACCAAGAATCACTTTGAACACAGAGAAGGGCACAAAGCAACATACAGTATCACTGTCATAACTGTAAGTAAGGTGGCCAAATATAATACTGCAGACACCTAAAGTTCAGGGAAAATGTGGAGTTTTTAATTTTTAAAAATATATCTTGCCAAATTATAGGTGCGTCTTATATGGCGGGAAATACAGTTGTCACTTCCTTTATATTTCAATCATCCATTCTAAATATTTCAATGTACCTAATCCTTGATAAGTAACACAGTGTAGCATGTTAAATAAAAGCAGTAAACATGTAAATAATTGTTTCTTCCTTTCAGATGTGCTCGATCAGTACATCACGTTCTGTTGGCCGCTGGACTGGCTCGTGCCTGCCTTGGGTCTGCCTGTGAGGGTCATTGCACTTGACTTCAGGGCCAGCTGGTGGAGGTGGGGATGTTCTTCACCTGAGGAGAGCATTGGGTGAGGAATGAGTCAGTTTTAAGGCTGGGGAGTGAGTGAATGTCAAGAGTGAACAAAGAGTGTATGTAAAAGAGGAAGAGGGATGGTGTCTAGATTGTTAGCTATTGGACCTTCCACTACCAGTTAGGTTTGATTTGGTTTTCTATCTGGAGAAACTTAGGGAAGGTAAACTGTGGTAACCTGGCCCTGTGTCCCGGGGTTCATGGCTGCCACAAGCTCAGTGTGACAAAGATGAGCACTGTGACCACGTGCAGCTGTAGTGTTTGCCCACAACTTGACCCACTTTCATTTCTGTGCAGTACACATTGCCCATTGTTTGAAGTATAGATTTTTAGTTATTGCATACTATTAGTACTACTTGTGATACTGTATAAGTAAATTTCAGCTTTAAATCTATCTGTTAATGATGGCCTTGCAGAAAAATATCAGTAATATTTCATGAGTTCAAATATTGTAAAATATTAGAATTAGTTTGTAGCTTTGTATGTTGTGTCAATCCATATTATGTGCCAGTAAATGCTGCTCCTTACGTCTTAAATCTGATATGCCACTCAGGTGTACCGTACCTGTATCAGATGTGCTTGCCTTGATTGGTAATATACTGGATCAACTGCAGGAGGAAGCAAAATTATAGGAACCTTTGCCAGCTGACACAAATGAACATCTTTAATTGTGAAACTGTGTTGTCTGAACATTATATCTTCATCTGTGATTACACTAGCACATGCATTAGAAGTCTCTGTCATAGCCAGAAAAGATAATTACTTAAATTTACAAAGAAAAAATAATTCTTTCTGGGACAGAAAATAGAATATACTAATTCTCATTTGTTTTAGGAAGTCACTGGCAGGACACAGCCAGGAGCTCATGGCAGGGCTGGAGGCGGCCGGGGTTGGGAGGCGGCCCATAGTGTGGATCACTCACTCCATGGGCGGCCTCCTGGTGAAGCACATGCTCATGAAGAGCCAACAGAGGAAGGACCGTAAGGAAGAGGACGTAAGGAAAGCTGCCTTGGATGAGCTGGAGTTGTGGCAGGTTTGATTGGAAATTTTTATAATGAATATTTTCACAGCTTCAAAGCCAGAATAACTTATGAACTAGGAAAGGAGGCGGCACTGACCCACCAGACACATCCACTCGCTGTGTTCGCTACAAAAGCATTGTGTATTCCTGTCTCCCAATTTATATTTGTCCGACATTTCCTTCATTATATGGACACTGTGCGCTTCAACAATGTCTTTGGTTAGTCTGTTCCATGTATCCTGTATGGAAAACAGTACTTCTTTGCCTTTTAAACAAGCCCCTTTCTCAGTTTCTTACTGTGTCCTGTTAGTTGCCTCCTCCCTTCCATCTTGATGAAATCATTTCTATCCAACACAACCATTCCACTTGTGTTCCTGTACAATGCTATCAAGTGTCCTCTTTCCCTTCTTTCTTCAAGTGTTGTTAGGCCCATCTCCACCAATCTAGTCTTGTATAACAGACTTGATAGTTCTGAAACCATCTTATTTGCAATCCTTTGAAGTGTTTGAAGTGTCCTTACGTCCTTCTTCCCGTGGGGTGACCAAACTACTGCTTCATACTCTAACCTAGGTCTAATCAATGTTGGTGTGTGTGTGTGTTTTCTGATTCATGAGAATCTCAGCATCCTTTATTCTGGTAAGAACATAAAGTGTCCACGGCAGCATTTCTTTTTTTTTCTCTGAATGTATTATTTATTCTTTTTCTTGGGAGAGACATTCTGCTGCCATGTTGCATCTTTTTCCATCTTCCACTGATATTTTCATGCTGACTGCTCCTATGAACTTGCTAACTGCATGCCTCCCTCCTCCCACAGCCCCACTGCACTCCACTTTCTACTCTGGCTCATCCCTATACTGTCCAAACCCTTATGGAAGAGTTAACCAGCACTTTTCTTTCATCCCATTTTACCGATAAACTCTGGAACAATCTTCCTTCATCTGTATTTCCTCCTTCCTACGACTTGACCTCTTTGAAGAAGAGAATATTGAGACACCTCTCCACCCAAAATAGACCTTTTAGCCACTCGTCTGTACACTTTTATGGGGGCAGTGATCAGTGTTTTTTCCTCAATTAATTTTTTGCCCTTAAGCTTCTTCCTTTTCTGTAAAAAGAAGACAAAACTGTGCTTTGCACATAATTTTCTACGTGTTTAGCAACCAAATGACTGACTGAGCTTTGTACCCAGACAAGGGTTTGTAGTGGTAAGGATGAGCAACCTTTAGTTTACCTTAAGAGGAAACAATGAATTTTATTCAAAATATAAAAAATAATAAGGCATGGATGGCAGAATGCTTCTTTAGATGATGAAAAACATGAAAATTATTGCAGTAATATATTTCAGAGTAGTAATGGAGGCTTGGCAGAGCAAACGGCAGCTGCAGTGTTCTTCAGCGTCCCCCACCACGGCTCACAACTGGCCACCACCACCACCTCCTGGCCCCTCAGCCACCTGCTGCAGCCCACCCGGGAGGTTCAGGAGATGAGAGCAGGTGAGTCAGTGGCCTGGTTAGAGCTGAGGTGCTCTCTGGCACTGGCAAACACTTCACCAAATATGTGCACCAGAGTTAGCTTAAGTCTTTGCTCTCTAAACCACCTGCCTACAAATTTTATCTTTCTCTCTCCACTTTCATCTCAAGTTTCCATTCTGGCTGATCTGCTGTTGCTGAAGCAGAAACATTGTTCTTTAAAACCTATATATGGTGTTCCATATGGCTTTGTACTATCATCTACTCTGTTTCTGTTATTAATTTATGATCTTTTCTTGAAAGTGATAGTTTCATCTACTACACCATTAACTATTTTGTATTTTTCAACATCATTTGTCAGATGATTATCTCAGCAGGAGTCACACAACTCTAGGAAAGGTACTGCAGAGTGATTAACTTCTGGCTGACCTGTTATTCCAGTGTGGGCCAGAAGGAACTTTCAAACCTTCAATGCCTCAAAACTTAATTGCTAAGCCTATCATCTTGACAGTGTTTCATAACTATCTGCTATACTTCAGTAACACTAAGCTCTTCTACATTTAACATCTCAGTCTGACCATCACTAAAAAATAATTGGAGCTTCATATCTCTTTCATGGTTGGGCATTGCTTGGTTTTCATGAATTATTTTCTCCTGCCCAGTTGGTATCTTCATACAAGAGCTTTGTCCATCCTTGCACCCAAGGCATGGAGCTGTGTCAGAGTTACAGGAAAGCGCTTCCCCTTCACGCACAACCTTTCAACTCCAACAAACTGCCACATTATATAATGGCTCTTATCTTTCTGATAGAAGAAAATGGTAATTTAAAAACATTATTTTAGCAGCTTGTTTGATTTAGTAACTTATTTTCCTCAGACAATCCACTGCTGAAAGTTATCCATGAGTCCTTCTTGAGTCTGGTGAAAGAGAAGCAAGTGGCCGTCCTGTCCTTGCTTGAGTCCCAGCCGACGCAGCACGTGGTGCCGGGGGGCTGGGAGCTGCACTTTGTCCTGCCACACCAAGCAGGTTGGTAAGGGTGAGGAGAAGCTGCTAAGAGTGCTACATTTCTTCTTACTACAAAACAATGATAGTTAATAAGAAAAGTAAAAAATATAACACATGACTTAAATGGTGTAGAGATGGTGTAACAAACAGTTCAGTCAGGAAATTTTATTCTCACTCACAAATTATCATTAGGGCATCTTGAAATTTCAGATAATCAATGTTCTCTGTTCTAGCCCATGAATTTTATTTTAAGCATCTTTAGAGAGCTCAGCTTCACGGAGTGTGATGTGCTGCCTCATGGAAATGGGATAAATCGGTTATTGCCTCTTCCTTTTAGCCTTTATGAGCAAGTTTTTGTTAAATGTCAATGTGCATATTCTCTATTTTTTTTTGTCCTTCATGTTGTTTATTTTCTTGAACTTTAAAATTTGTTGCCCTAAATGCTTTCATCATGAAGGTGGCTAAGAATTTCTCCAGTGGCTCATGCACCAAGGGTAGAAGGCTTGTTGCAGATGTGTAAATGTTACTCATACTTCAGTGTACTCCCTCAGAGTCATGCAGCAAGGGAATAGAAGTTGACAGGAATGGATAGGAAAATAGCCAAAATATTTTTTGTATATATATATATTTTCATATTTCCACAAACTTAGTGGTACATTTTCTCTTTGAGTTATACCTGGCCCAAAGGAGACATTGGTAGCATTTCTTCAGGTTAAGACCCAATGAGAGACTACTTTGCCACCCCAAGCAGTACATCTTTGGCTCCCACATAATGCACCTCCCCTTGGTAGCTGTTGTTTTAGTGATGCCACCCGTACCACCAGGAGAGGAAACAGTCATACTAAAGGCATACTTAGGCATTTGTAAGGATAGAACTGTAGTGTCTTCAGAATTTGAATGACTAAAAAAACAATTTAACAAACTTTTCATGAAGAACAAGATGCCATATCATAACTGATTACAACCAATAATGTTCAGCATTGGGGATACCAGCAAGTAGGAACACAGAATCCTAGAGACACATATTACTACTGATACAACAGTGGGGGTGCAAGAAATATACTGAAAGTGTGAAACATTGTAAACTTCAGTTAGTGTACCTTTAACCCGGTAACTGTGGGGATCATGTTTCTTAAAGGCCCCTCTAAGCGAAAGAAATGAGAAAAAAAAATCATCACTCATGCAAGCCATTTCATAATATATATCAAAGCATTTGTGATCAGTTTATGTATCATCTATTTTTTGGGGTTTATATCATGGTGAAAATTTGGCCCGTCACTGCTACACGGTAAAGCCACAAATTTGTCCCGGCGCTGCTACCGTGTTAAGCAATTTCAGTCCTGCTATTGCAGATTCTATTTAACCCGGTAGCAGCGACGGGCCAAGTTTGTGGCTCTACCATGTAGCAGTGACTGGCCAAATTTGTGCCATAATTTAAACCCCCAAAAATAGATGATACATAAACTGATCACGAATGCTTTGATATATGTTATGAAATGATTTGTGTGTGATAATTTTTTTTCATTTTCTCGCTTAGAGGGACCATTAAGAAACATGATCCCCGCTGTTACCGGGTTAATCTTAACTGGACCAGAAAACGGAAATAAAAGTAACAGCAGCATGAGCATCAAACAGAGGCGGTGCAGGGCTGGAGAGCTTGTGTCCACCAGGCAGCAAACGGGACCACCCTGTGTGCATGTTACTGAGACCTGATGCCCCTGAAGCTCCTTGTCTGAATAAACACTTTTGCAATACTAGTCAGGCTTCAACTCACCTTATACCTTATTTCCATATTACACCTCCTTATACCTCAGTTCCATCTCTTTAGTATCCCACCATTACTATTATTATTATTGTTGTTGCAGATCCAGGAGTTGGGGAGTTCCATGAGGTTGAGACAACTCACCGTGACATTTGCAAACCTCTTGATAGGTGGGTCATGAAAACACATGCCTAGTAGTAGTAGTAGTTATAATAGAGTTCTCCCTCTAGTTTTGAGTGTTCTAATTTTGCAATACGCCAATTTTGTGACCCTAAAAAATTCTCCATTGATGAAAACCTAGAGTTTTCTGCACCAGTTTTCATGTGGAGGTGTGGCAAGGTCTAGACGTCAGGCCACCTTGCTTCATGAAGCCACTGCCATTTTGATTTTCAACTTTCCATATGGCCATGTGGACACAACATCGGCAGTGGGCAAGAACTCCTATATTTCAAGAATGTGAGGAGATTTGTATGAGTGCAGGAGAAATTGAACAACAGGGGCGGAAAGTTACACAGCACGATGTTGGCCCAGGCACCGTATCTTTCTGTCCCTATTGGTCAGTTTCTCCCACACTCTATCTTATGTTCTCACACTCACAATATTGGCGTTCTTGCCTGCCGCTGATGCTGTGTCTAGCCATCTGGAATGTTGAAAAGAACAATGGCGACTGCTACATCACCACTGCTGACGCTTCATCCTTGTTTGATTTCATGTATCAGCTGAACAACTGCTTGTAGTTAAGATCAAGTTTTTATTCATTTAATATTTTCATAGAATGAAACAATCATTAATATATAACTCACAGTAGAATAAAATGCTTATTAAGAACATCATCTGGGTTCCTTGCAACTGATAAGTTTTTTTGTTTCAACACTCACGCTTCATGTCAGGTCTAGAAGAATCTTAAGGTGTACCCATGTTGTGTTTCATCTCAAGAGACAAAGATTTGGCAGGTGTTCATGAGTATGCATTGACAGTCTCAAATGGGCTCAATGTGCTGGGCACCCTTGAGGGCCCTGTAGAACTGTACGACGTCTTCAAATGTGAAACTCCAAGCTGCAAACAAGAGCATTGGAGAGTGCTTGAGATCTAGTAGTTTCGGCTTGCAGGAGACGTTGGAGAATATCGAGAAGAGTTGTGGTGCCAGGCTTGCTGGGAACCTGGACCAATATAGGGGTTTGATAGTAAGACTAAGAGCTCTCTTGAGGAGAAACAAGGAGAGGTATGTCAGGAACCTCACTAAGGATACTGAGGGCCATTTCATTGCAAATGATCTCTGACCTAACTGGGCGCTGAAGAAGCTCCTCTCTGAGTCTCCCTCGCAGGTGAACACTATCCAAACAGTAGAAGATTGCCTTGTATTAGACATAGATAGGCTGAGCAATTTGAACAGTTGTACACGGCAGACTCTCTTGAGTGAGCAGTTTCCAGTAGCTGGAATATAAATTGCAGATGCTGATCCAGCCATTGACAAAAGCCCAGCCTCTCTTAATGAAGGCAGAGGCTATGGCACGGTTGAGGGGTGGAAAGGCAGTTGGTGTTTCCAACATCAGTGTGGAGCTGCTCAAAGCTGGAGGTGAGGCCATGATCTGTGGGAGGCTGTGGTCATGAGACTCATGACTACCATATGGCAATCTGGTACCATTCCTCCAGACTAAAAACGGGAACCAGTCATCCTTATATGGAATGGAAAGGGGACCATCAGGACTGCAACAACTACTGTGGTATTACATTGCACAGTGTGCCAGGCAAGATGTTTGCTCATCTGTTGCTCATGGAGATTTGCAACCAGCTGCTGAAGCTGCAGACATCTGAGCAGTCCAGGGTTGCCTGTAAAGTCAACAACTGACCGTATCCTAGCCCTTTGTGTACTGGTGGATTGCCAACATGAGTTTCAATGTGATTGATTCCAGCTCATGTCACTCGAGAAGAGATTTGATTCAGTGTACTGTGAGACACATGATCACCTGTGACTCCACTGGATTCCTGTAAGGATTGTTGGTTTATTGACTGACCTGTATTGTAGGATTGAGAGTGAGGGGAGGGGTTGTCCAGCTTCTCTTCCATGGATGCAGGAAGGAGGTAGAGTACAGACATCATCATCATTTCATCGATGCCTACTCCTAGGAGCTCCCACCAGGGGATAGCCACGGCAGAAAAGATGGAAACTCTTCTGCTGTGGCCATCCCCTTGTGGGAGCTCTAGGAGCAGGTGTCGATGAGGTCAGTCAATAAACCAACAATCCTTAGAGTACAGACTAGACAATAAATGATCTTTGCAGGAATCTCATGAAGTCACAGGATATCCCTGAGTGCTTTGTGATGTGCTGAATCATGCACCTCCTTGAGATCCATATAGGCTACAAGCATCCCCTGCTAAAACTCTCTTTGGCATACCAGGAACGTGTGAAATGCTAGGATATGGAGTTGTCAACTTACCAGGTGTGAGCCTGGACTGTTCAGGTACCTCCAGCTTCAGAAGCTGACTGCAAATCTATATAAGTAATAGACAGGCAAGCACCTTGCCTGGCACACTGACCAGTGTATTACCACGGTAGTTGTTGCAGTCCTGAAGGTCCCCTATCCTATTCCAGATAGGGACAACCATCACCCTCTTTCAGTCAGGAGGAATGGCACCAGATTGCCTTATGACAGTCAAGACTACATGCATCCTGTGGGTCATGGCTTCACCTCCAGCTTTGAGCAGCTCTACACTGATGTTATAAAACCAGCTGCTTTTCCACCCCTCAACCCTGCCACAGCCTCTCTGACCTCATGAAGAAAGGATGGATCTTCATCAATAGGTGGATCAACATGAGCTTCTTTTAACCCAGCAGCTGAAAAATGCTTGCTCAGAGGGTTTGCCATTTACAACTGCTCAAAGTACTCAGCCCAGCAAGCCCTTCTTCCCATCAATGTCTGACTCGAGTCAGCCTTATGCTGGTCGGTTAACACTCACTTGAGAGGGAGGCTCAGAGCAGAGCTTCTTCAGGGCTCAGTAAGCAGGTTGGAACTCACTTGCATCAAAATGATCCTCAGTGTCATAAGTGAGACTCCTGGCATACCTCTCTCCTTGTCTCTTCTCAAGAGTTCTAGTCCTATGTGACAGAATCCTATATTGGTCCCAATTCCTAGGAAGCCTGGCAGGGCAACTATTCTCGATATTCTCCAGCACCTGCCCCGAGGCACCACTCCTAGATCTTGAGTGACCTGCAATGCACTCCTTTGCAGCTTCAAATATTTATCATTTGAATTTATCCCATAGCTCTACAGGTTCTCTAAGGGTGCCAAGCACATTGAACTGATTTGTAGCAGTCACTGCACACTCATGACCACATGTCAAGTCTTTCAGTCAAGATGAAACATGATAGTTATATATATATATATATATATATATATATATATATATATATATATATATATATATATATATATATATATATATAATATATAAGAAATGCAAGTAAATAGCGAAGTTTACAAACTCCGAAAAAAAAAAACAATTTAAAGGGACAAGTCACACTCACAGGCTGCCTGCTGAGAGCCAACTAAACCACGGGCAATTATCACTTCAAATTCAACAACACGAGAGAGTTGACAATTAGTTTATTTTATAGGTCTAGCTTGGATCTTTGACGCAAAAAATTTTTGACGCGATTCTGAAAGATACTTTATTTTTGGCGAATTTTTAATTTTTTTGACGCGATTCAGCATTGCAGCTCTGGTATCAAGAACCTGCAGTTCTCAATCTCCCGGATCTTGCATAATTCAGAAGGAGAGAGGTGTTGGTGTTCCAGGTACCAGAGCCATGGGGATCAAAACAACTCATGGCCATCTCTGTCAGTGCCAGTGGTGGCATTTAAGTTGCCTTTTATGAATTACGTATACCAGCGTATTCATCACTCACCATATATTGAGTAAATATCCTTTGTTAAAGAGTGGCAGCCTTCCTTGACCTCTTTCAGCAAGTGTTAATCTTTCTGGATGAACAGAAATGCTTAAATGTATTCTTAGCTTCTGTACTTGATCTTGTTCCTGAGCTTGTTCTTAGTCAAGTGGTTCTGTGGAAATAGCTGTCCAACAGAGGTATTACTTAAGTGCTGTCCAGACTGTCAGGCAGTGCCCATTGGGCATGCCTCTCTTGCTTCTTGAGCAGTGTTATTAGATGGAGCAGTTCCCGCCCGACAGGCTCCACAGTATCGAGCGGTTCTCGTGTGTTGCTGTGCATTCGACACCATCACAAGGAAGTCGTGACCATACTTCTTAATCTTGTCAATAATTCTGTGGTCCAGCCTGCTGTGTGACACTTCACTGTTAACTGCACACCAAAATCACAGCTTGCAACGACAGATGGTTGTCTTCCTCGTTCACCTACAATGAAGTTTGTATGATTACAGTGGTGCCAGTAGTAATATTTACTACAGTAGTAGTACCAATACTATCAACCCTTTCACACACCACGATGCAATTTGCGGCAAAACGGAATCATCTAAATGAGCTTTTGACTGGAATTGCGTCAAAAAAATTAAAAATTCGCCAAAAATAAAGTATCTTTCAGAATCGTGTCAAAGATCCAAGCTAGACCTATAAAATAAACTAATTGTCAACTCTCTCGTGTTGTTGGATTTGAAGTGATAATTGCCTGTGGTTTAGTTGCCTATCAGCAGGCAGCCTGTGAGTGTGACTTGTCCCTTTAATTTTTTTTTTTTTTGGAGTTTGTAAACTTCACTATTTACTTACATTTCTTTATATATATATATATATATATATATATATATATATATATATATATATATATATATATATATATATATATATATATATATATATATATATATATATATATATATATATATATATATATATATATATATATATATACACACACACACACACACACACACACAGACTCATCATTCTAACTTCAGTTGAGTGTAGACTAAATTGTAAATTACCTTGAGTGCTTCTGTGGTGCATCTTCCTTAGGGGACTTCGGCTTGGCGTCAGGTCCTCGGGGAGCCATTGCCACTGCTGCCAAAGTCTGCACAATGATGACAAAAATGTTATACAAGAAAATCAACAAGAACAGAATACTAACATAAGGAAAGAAATAAAAGAGTAATCAGTAATGGTTACTTGTTGGATTGAACATACAGTGTTCATGATTTCAAGTAAAAGCAGATGATTTGCATCGTTGTTCCTCTAATGAATTTATTTTACTTCCAGGAACAGTGACACCTTCCAGAAGCTGCTGCTCTTTTTGAAAACACACTTTCATCTAATGTAGTCAGTACAAAGATATATTGTTGATGTTTTCAAAGTGTATAATTTTGTTAAGTGATGTAAAGATTTGTTTGTTATACCAAATATATTTTTTACAAAACATAGTGTTCTTTTAATATTTTGACATCAAGAATGACTTCCCATGTTCTTAGATGGAAAAACTCCCACCATATGAAGTATAAAGCATTAAAAATAATTATTGAGATAATAACTGAAATGATACACAATGTGAAATTCAGGTATCTAAAGCAAGGAATGTGGATGAACAAACTAAGAAAGGACTGAAGCATAAATTTACTTGGCATTTACAACAAATTGAAACTTTAATTTTACTTTATAACAAATAAATGTTGATGTTGTGCCACTCTGCTAAGAAGTTTAAAAATGACTAGTTTTACTAAGTATATGATCATATATTCTCAGAAAATTCATTCATTGACTGCAAATATTGATTTAATTCAGAATACAATACTGATGGCGTTAGACTTCACCTGTAGATGTACTTAAGAGAAAATGTTAATCTGGAATAAAAGAAAGAAGGAAGACTTTGAAGTGAAATGTGATATAAAATATATATAGGCATAAAAACTTACTCCTGCTTTGAAGAGTAAAAAAGGGATATTTGTAATAAATGGCATGCACGCACGCACACATGCACACACACACACACACAAAAAGTTTCTACCAAGAACAGGAAATGTTAAGGAAACCAACCATGATTCAGTCCATTTTTCACACCTAGCCCCATCAATGCCCACAGACGGGTGCGTTCCCTCCGTACGCCAAACTTGACCCATCACTCGCCTCTCACCCCAGCTACTAACACACCCAGGTCTGCCCTATCACCCTCCCCCAATCCTACTCTTTCACTTTCCCCAGTCCCTATTTCCTTTTCTTCCCCTTGTTCATCACCTCCGGTTTCACCTCCCTTCTCTACTTCTTCACCCCCTCCCATTTCTTATGTATCTTCACCATCTTTATCTCTCTCTTCACTTCCACTACCACCACGTCATAATTACACTTCCCTCCGATTACTAACAATAAACTTTTGTACCATAAAAAATAAAATAGCCCAATTGCACCACTTAATTACCACGCACAATCCTGACATAATGGTAGGGACTGAGACTTGGTTGACTTCTGATGTTGACAGTAGTGAGCTTTTCCCTCCCCCTTTAGTATGACAGTTTTCCGTAAAGACCGCCCGACAGACCTCGGAAAAGGTGGCGGTGTCATCATCGCCACCAATCACCACATCATAAATACATTTTCACTCCCACAAACAGTACTCCATGGTGGCCCTTTGGCCACAGCACACACACTTGTCCTTTTTCTCACCAACAACATTATTAACATAACAAACACTCAGGTTGTTCCAGGACTTAGTGACCACGACATACTCATCGATGACGCTGACCTCCGACCGATTAGACAAACAGAGACCCAGACAGATATTCCTTTATTCAAGGGCTGACTTAGACATGATCAAACAAGACCTAACTGCTTTCAGCACTGACTTTTTTGTGACAGACCCACACATAAGACTTCCTTCCACCAACTGGAACAACCTGAAACACACCATACACAACTCTATGAACAGACACATACCACAAAAACACACTTTCTAGTAGGTATACACTTCCCTGGTTTTCCAGGGATCTACGCAGACAATGTCACAAGAAACAAAGATTCTACAGACGCGCGCAGACGTACAACACAACAGATAATAGGACCGCCTACAAAAACACCAAAAGACATTTGCCAAAAATATAAAAGTAGCGGAACGCAGACACAAAGCAACTTACCTCGCAGATAACGTAAGAAATAACAAAAGAAACTTTTTCCAATTCTTTAAAACACGCAAACACGACACTAACACGATTAGATCACTGAAGGACAACACTAACACATTAGTAACCAGCCCACAACACAAAGCACAAATACTCAACACAGTTCCAATCGGTATACACACAAGAACACAACCTGACACCAAACATGCCACACTGCCCCTTCCCCCCCATAGCCCCCCTTGACATTACAACTAATGGAATACAGAAATTACTGGAAGGACTTGACACAACTAAATCCACTGGCCCCGACAACATTCCCGCCTTCATCCTTAAATCCTTTGCCCCCATCCTTGCCCCCATCCTTCAGGCCATATTCACCCAATCACTATCATCCACCTCATTACCCTCTGACTGGCTTTTGGCAAATATTAATCCTTTATTTAAGACAGGTGACCGGACTGACCCAGCCAATTATCGCCCCATCTCACTAACATCGATTCCATGTAAAATTTTCAAACACATAATGAATCACCTGGACACAAACAACATCCTTACTGACTCACAACACGGCTTTCGACCCAAATGCTCATGTGAATTGCAACTCATTACTACATTTCATGACATTGCAAGGCTACTCAACTGACGTGACATTAAACAAGTTGACACTATTGTTTTAGATTTTGCCAAATCCTTTGACAAAGTCCCGCACAAAAGACTGACATTTAAGTTGATATACTATGATATTTCAGGACCTATTCTTCACTGGATCACTGCATTTCTTACTTACACTCAATGTGTTCTTCTTGACGGATCTTCATCTGACACTGTCCCTGTTTCTTCAGGTGTCCCACAAGGCACCGTTCTAGGCCCCTTTCATTTCCTCCTGTACATTAACACTCTCAACGTCTAACTCTTCCACTAGACTATTTGCCGACGATAGTTTGCTGTTTAGGGCAGTAAAGACTACCGACGACTGCAGACTGCTACAAAAAGACTTGGACGCCCTCCAGCGGTGGGAGCGCACCAGGCAGATGCATTGCCGACTAGACAAATGTAATTATTATTATCTTTCTCCCTCTCTCTCTGTCACTTATCTGTCTTTCTCTGTCTCTCTTATCTGTCTTTCTTTGTCTCTTATCTGTCTTTCTTTGTCTCTTATCTGTCTTTCTCTGTCTCTCTTTTAAGTCTTTCTCTGTCTTTCTTTAAGTCTTTCTCTGTCTCTCTAAGTCTTTCTCTGTCTCTCTTATAAGTCTTTCTCTGTCTTTCTTTAAGTCTTTCTCTGTCTCTCTAAGTCTTTCTCTGTCTCTCTTTTAAGTCTTTCTCTGTCTCTCTTTTAAGTCTTTCTCTGTCTTTCTTTAAGTCTTTCTCTGTCTCTCTTAAGTCTTTCTCTGTCTCTCTTTAAGTCTTTCTCTGTCTCTCTAAGTCTCTCTCTGTCTCTTTATGTCTTTCTCTGTCTCTCTTTATGTCTTTCTCTGTCTCTCTTAAGTCTTTCTCTGTCTCTCTTAAGTCTTTCTCTGTCTCTCTTTAAGTCTTTCTCTGTCTCTCTAAGTCTTTCTCTGTCTCTCTTTATGTCTTTCTCTGTCTCTCTTTATGTCTTTCTCTGTCTCTCTTTAAGTCTTTCTCCGTCTCTCTAAGTCTTTCTCTGTCTCTCTTTAAGTCTTTCTCTGTCTCTAAGTCTTTCTCTGTCTCTCTTTATGTCTTTCTCTGTCTCTCTTTAAGTCTTTCTCTGTCTCTAAGTCTTTCTCTGTCTCTCTTTATGTCTTTCTCTGTCTCTCTTTAAGTCTTTCTCTGTCTCTCTAAGTCTTTCTCTGTCTCTCTTTTAAGTCTTTCTCTGTCTCTCTTTTAAGTCTTTCTCTGTCTTTCTTTAAGTCTTTCTCTGTCTCTCTTTATGTCTTTCTCTGTCTCTCTTAAGTCTTTCTCTGTCTCTCTTTAAGTCTTTCTCTGTCTCTCTAAGTCTTTCTCTGTCTCTCTTTATGTCTTTCTCTGTCTCTCTTAAGTCTTTCTCTGTCTCTCTTAAGTCTTTCTCTGTCTCTCTTTAAGTCTTTCTCTGTCTCTCTAAGTCTTTCTCTGTCTCTCTTTATGTCTTTCTCTGTCTCTCTTTATGTCTTTCTCTGTCTCTCTTTAAGTCTTTCTCCGTCTCTCTAAGTCTTTCTCTGTCTCTCTTTAAGTCTTTCTCTGTCTCTAAGTCTTTCTCTGTCTCTCTTTATGTCTTTCTCTGTCTCTCTTTAAGTCTTTCTCTGTCTCTCTTTAAGTCTTTCTCTGTCTCTCTTTAAGTCTTTCTCTGTCTCTCTTTATGTCTTTCTCTGTCTCTAAGTCTTTCTCTGTCTCTAAGTCTTTCTCTGTCTCTCTTTAAGTCTTTGTCTCTCTTTAAGGCTTTCTCTGTCTCTCCTTAAGTCTTTCTATGACTCTCTTTAAGTCTTTCTCTGTCTCTCTTTAAGTCTTTCTCTGTCTCTCTTTAAGTCTTTCTCTGTCTCTCCTTAAGTCTTTCTATGACTCTCTTTAAGTCTTTCTCTGTCTCTTTTTAAGTCTTTCTCTGTCTCTCTCTAAGTCTTTCTCTGTCTCTCTTTAAGTCTTTCTCTGTCTCTCTTCTCTGTCTTTCACTGTCTCTCTTTAAGTCTTTCTCTGTCTCTCTTTATGTCTTTCTCTGTCTCTCTTTATGTCTTTCTCTGTCTCTCTTTAAGTCTTTCTCTGTCTCTTTATGTCTTTCTCTGTCTCTCTTTATGTCTTTCTCTGTCTCTCTTTATGTCTTTCTCTGTCTCTCTTTAAGTCTTTCTCTGTCTCTCTTTATGTCTTTCTCTGTCTCTCTTTATGTCTTTCTCTGTCTCTCTTTATATCTTTCTCTGTCTCTCTTTAAGTCTTTCTCTGTCTCTCTCTAAGTCTTTCTCTGTCTCTCTCTAAGTCTTTCTCTGTCTCTCTTTAAGTCTTTCTCTGTCTCTCTTTAAGTCTTTCTCTGTCTCTCTTTAAGTCTTTCTCTGTCTCTCTTTAAGTCTTTCTCTGTCTCTCCTCAAGTTTTTCTATGACTCTCTTTAAGTCTTTCTCTGTCTCTCTTTATGTCTTTCTCTGTCTCTCTTTATGTCTTTCTCTGTCTCTCTAAGTCTTTCTCCGTCTCTCTAAGTCTTTCTCTGTCTCTCTTTATGTCTTTCTCTGTCTCTCTTTATGTCTTTCTCTGTCTCTCTTTATGTCTTTCTCTGTCTCTCTTTAAGTCTTTCTCTGTCTCTCTTTATGTCTTTCTCTGTCTCTCTTTAAGTCTTTCTCTGTCTCTCTTTAAGTCTTTCTCTGTCTCTCTTTAAGTCTTTCTCTGTCTCTCTTTAAGTCTTTCTCTGTCTCTCTTTATGTCTTTCTCTGTCTCTAAGTCTTTCTCTGTCTCTCTTTAAGTCCTTCTCTGTCTCTCTTTAAGTCTTTCTCTGTCTCTCTTTATGTCTTTCTCTATCTCTCTTTATGTCTTTCTCTGTCTCTTTAAGTCTTTCTCTGTCTCTCTTAAGTCTTTCTCTGTCTCTCTCTAAGTCTTTCTCTGTCTTTCTTTAAGTCTTTCTCTGTCTCTCTCTAAGTCTTTCTCTGTCTTTCTTTAAGTCTTTCTCTGTCTCTCTTTAAGTCTTTCTCTGTCTCTCTTTAAGTCTTTCTCGGTCTCTCTTTAAGTCTTTCTCGGTCTCTCTTTAAGTCTTTCTCTGTCTCTCTTTAAGTCTTTCTCTGTCTCTCTTTATGTCTTTCTTTAAGTCTTTCTCTGTCTCTCTTTAAGTTTCTCTGTCTCTCTAAGTTTTTCTCTGTCTCTCTTTAAGTCTTTCTCTGTCTCTCTTTAAGTCTTTCTCTGTCTCTCTCTGTCTCTCTTTAAGTCTTTCTCTGTCTTTCTTTAAGTCTTTCTCTGTCTCTCTTTAAGTGTTTCTCTGTCTCTCTTTAAGTCTTTCTCTGTCTCTCTTTAAGTCTTCCTCTGTCTCTCTTTAAGTCTTTCTCTGTCTCTCTCTAAGTCTTTCTCTGTCTTTCTTTAAGTCTTTCTCTGTCTCTCTTTATGTCTTTCTCTGTCTTTCTTTAAGTCTTTCTCTGTCTCTCTTTATGTCTTTCTCTGTCTTTCTTTAAGTCTTTCTCTGTCTCTCTCTCTAAGTCTTTCTCTGTCTCTCTTTATGTCTTTCTCTGTCTTTCTTTAAGTCTTTCTCTGTCTTTCTTTAAGTCTTTCTCTGTGTCTATGTCTTTCTCTGTCTCTCTTTATGTCTTTCTCTGTCTCTATGTCTTTCTCTGTCTCTCTTTATGTCTTTCTCTGTCTCTCTTTAAGTCTTTCTCTGTCTCTCTTTAAGTCTTTCTGTCTCTCTAATCTGTCTCTTTAAGTCTTTCTCTGTCTCTCTTTAAGTCTTTCTCTGTCTCTATGTCTTTCTCTGTCTCTCTAAGTCTTTCTCTGTCTCTCTTTAAGTCTTTCTCTGTCTCTCTTTAAGTCTTTCTCTGTCTCTCTTTATATCTTTCTCCGTCTCTAAGTCTTTCTCTCTTATCCTCCCTTTCTCCTCTTCCTTTCCCTTCCCTCCAGGCATCACAAAAGTCTCTACACCAACAAGCGTCACACAACAAAGACAAGCAAATAATACATGTTCAAAATGACACCGCTGAACTCTACTGGATGACACACGGGCAGCCAGCCACCGGGGACGGGACACATGTATCACACGTTTATACATTACCTGGGCGTCGTCACGTGCTGATCCGCTCCATCACGTCATCTTCAGACCTTCCTTCATCAGGCCACACTCTCTATTGCACTTCCTCGGCCTGGAAACGCGGGAAAAAGGGGAGATTTGGTGCCCGGCTGAGTGATGGCCCCGGGTGATCAGCTGGTCTTGATCTTGATGTCACAGGTGGCTCGGGATTTCTCCCCTGCCAGGCCTTTGTATCGGCAGCTCCTGCGAAAACAAAACATGAGGAAAGTCTATGTTCTCGGGGCAAGATATCATTCCCTACATCTTGCACGCCATATGCCCTCCAAGAACTCTTTCACTGCCTCAATCACTCGTCCACTCGTCTCTCCAGTCTGGTGTCTGGTCTGGTGTCTGGTCTGGTGGCCGACTTGTCTCATTGGTAAGCATCTTTGTGTATTAATAGTTGTATAATCACACTGTCCTGCCTGGGGGTTGGGATGGCATGTTCCTCCCTTCTCCCTTGTTGTTTACCTGCAACAATAAACTATCAATCAATCTTATTCCTCCTGACAGCAAGTTCTGGTCACCACTGCGCATTACCAGATTATCGTACTCAGAACATCGTATTTTCCTGTGTCTGATCCATAACAATTGCAGAAAAACATCGATAATAACCATCTGAACTCTAACTGTAAATTTATATCGTTATCAGTGTAGGCTCGACAGTTTTAAGCCTCAAGCAGACAAAAAAGTATGCCTAGTACGACAATCTGGTAACGCTGCGCATGACGGCTGAAGCAAGACACAGCTGCTCCCGAGTGGTCCATGTGTCCACTTGGTACTGCTTCAGCTTCACTCGCTCTTGTATCGACGCGGCCAAGGCAGCTTAACTTTTAACTGTCTGGTCACTACACTATGCATGGCACCAACAGCGACCTTCTTGTTCTGCTGCTCTGTGCGTCTGTGTCTAGTAGTAGTAGTAGTAGTAGTAGTAGTAGTAGTAGTAGTAGTAGTAGTCGGTCGGGAGTTTTGCCTTCGTAACGGCACTCCCTGATGTGTCTACTGTCTGCGTCTATTGTTTTCCTTTTTCTTTCATTCTTTTTTCTCTTATTGTCCAAAACTTGTGTACTGTTGTTTTTGTTTGTTCACTGAGCCCCAGCTGGCCTTGGTCTCGGTCTGGTCCCTTGGTCTGATAAGAAGCCGTTTTTTGCTCGGGTACACATTAAATAAAAATAATAGATAATGAAAGATAGTATTCGTAGCTAGGCATGATAACCACTATAAGAGCACAGATGTCATGAAGAGCGCATTGAATCGTTTTTGTGGAGAACAAGGGGGGGGGGGGGGTAGTGAAGGGAACAAACAACTTCTCCACTAATTATCTCCAGGTAATGCCAATAAACACCTGCCTATGTACCTGCCGTGTTAATTTGCTTTGACCTGTACTGTGCACCCACCTGAGAGAGAGAGAGAGAGAGAGAGAGAGAGAGAGAGAGAGAGAGAGAGAGAGAGAGAGAGAGAGAGAGAGAGAGAGAGAGAGAGAGAGAGAGAGATAGAGACACAGGAAAGATGGGAGGATGAGGGAGGAGTTTCTTAGATGAAAAGAGAAAGACAGAGGGAAGAGAATGGAAGGAGTGAGAGGTATCATGGTGAGCACACACAAGGACAAATGTGCTGGACGTCCACTGTTGCCCTCGTGTGCTGTGAACGGTACCTTACTTTGCTCTTGACAACCCCTGACATGATCTATTTTTAGGAGCATCACGTGCAGACATTGAACTCCTGGCAGAATCCACAATAGACTTTAACCCGGTAGCAGCGGGGATCACGTTTCTTAATGGTCCCTCTAAGCGAGAAAAATGAGAAAAAATCACTCCTCACACAATCACACAAACCATTTCATAATACATATCAAAGCATTCGTGATCAGATTATGTATCATCTTATTGGGGGGTTTATATCATGCCACAAATTTGGCCCGTCGCTGCTGCACGGTAAAGCCGCAAATTTCGCCCGTCGCTGCTACCGGGTTAACGTATTTTTCCTCACTGCAGTCGTAAATTGACATCATCTAATCTCCATAATCTGAGGTGTGGGTATTGGTGAGAATGTAAAGAAATGACAGATGCTTGAAACTGTTACTCTTTCAGTGAATCATATTGTAGGTATGTAAGCAGATAGCCAGTCAATCTCCACTCCCAACAAGCCAACTCAGGGAATATGAGTGTGAGCGCTTCCCCATTCTGGTCTCGGAAACAAAGATTTGTGCAATATATTGAAGTTGTTATTCACACTTGTGATCTCATTTTTAAGGCATTTTTCTCACCAACTGAGCTTATGCATTTTTTATTATAGCGTCAACATTGATGGCTGTGACCTTATAGGGACCTTGAAAGATTTATACAAAGCTAAACTTATTAGTCAAACTTGTGATCTCATTTCAAACAATTTATTTATTATTGAGATGGTGCATTTATTACAATAGGAATAAAACTGTAATAGGAATCATGATTTTTATATACCTTTTTTATCATAATGATGGAGCGTGTGACCCCTTGGCCTGACACACAAGCTGCAAGGTGCAGGGGCAGTCCCATTGACCTTCCAGTAATACCTATAGCCCAACTTCAGACACATCACAACAAGATCATAGGATGCACTGTGTCTACCATAAGTGTGGGTGCAGAGACCCAATACCTGGGCATAGTGAATGCTGGAGGCACTGACATCATGAGAGCTCAAGGCAAGCTGAGAGGTGACAGTCACTAAGAAGAAAACTAAGTCTACTTTTAACATAATTATAAGTGTACTCAGCACCTGGGTGTACAGTTACCTGGTAGAACATCAGAGGCAAGATGAGCAAGTCTGTCTCCCTTTTCATTATGGGGCAACACAACATGTGAGGGCACCCAGCAGGCTAAGGGCACTGAGGCACTTATTGACAATATCACAGTCAGAGGGAGAGGAAGACAGGAGTGCATACAAGGCACACTGACTGTCAACAAACAGGTACACAGTTTTCCTTAGAGCTACAGTAATACAGAGGGGCTCAAGAATGGCATAGCCTGTTCCCAGTCTTTTTGCATCTGATTACTGAAAACTTACAACAGAAGGGCACATATTTGTTAAGGCACAGCACACTACAGCTATCTTGTCAACTGTAGTTAAGTTCTGACAATCTTTTTTACTTACATATTGCATAGGGAGAGGTTCACGTAATATGTTGAATTTCTGAAGGACTACACCCATGACTCTCTTGGCATGTATCTGCACATTAGCTGTATTCCTGATGCTCATGACATCTTTCTTACTTTGGTACTGGTTCTTTCCTCTCATATCAGCAGGAGCAACAAGAGTGGCATCCCTAGCAGCAACAGAATCAGCAATGTCAAACTCATCTGCCATTATATAATCCCCAGGCAGAATGTTATCTAAAAATCCACAGTTTTCTGTGATGTATTTCTCACTTCTGTTACCATTCCAAGCCTTAGAAATGAATGAGATACTTCCTTGAGGAGATACTCCAATTAAAAATTTGACTGTCTTATATGAAGACCCTGTTTTGGCCTGCAAATATTTCGGGCAATTCACAGATATTTCAATGCAGCTCAGAATCACTGTAATTTTTTCTCCATAATGTTCTCTAAAAGTCAGTGGCATTGTCTTCTGCAGTTCCTCTCTGGATGGCCATCTAACCATCCAGCCTATCCTAACATACAAAATATCCAACACCTTCAGAAAAATGTTTGAGCAAGTAGTTATAGAGACACAAAATCTGTAAGCTAAGTCTTGCATAGGGAAATTATGGCGAAGTTTCATAAGTGTCAAAATCATCATCTGAAAGGATGTTAGCATATTCCGACCATCTGAGCAGATATAACTCTTAATGAAGGTGAACAGTTCCATTAAGTCACAGTAGCTGTGTAGTCCAGTGTAAAATCTTACACGCTCATCATCATCTTTGAAAGAGTTTTCATTTAATTCCATTTCATTGATCTTTCCCTTTAAGTTAACTTTTTCTACAGTTGCCTCATTGAACTCATCCTGCAACACCCTTATCATGTCAGAAGTGAGATCTGTCTGTGATGCACTTGATGAGGTGAGATGAACCGAGTCAGGGTCTTCTGTCACCCCATGGCAGGCAGGGGCACTCGCCACATCACGGTGGGCAGGGTTAGAGCCACTGGTCTCACTGTGGCAGGCAGAAGTATGGGCAGCCAGCACACTGGAGGAGGCAGCAGGGGCAGAGGCAGAAGCTTCCTCCAAATCTGTAACACATGTACCTGGAATATCAAATATGATTAAGTTAGCTGTCCCTAACGACCCCACACGTACCATGGTGGCCTCCCCGATGGCCCTACACTGATCATGCTGGTCCTCCCTCACAGACCCCTCTGATGGCTCTACACTTACATAACAGCCCTCCTTTAAGGACATACGTACTTACATGACATCTCTACACTTACTCTTACACCGAGATACACAATATAGTTTCTAAACACGTCTACCTTTACATTATGATTAAAGAGCATATTTTTATTCTTTGACCATATTATGAAGGCATATGTACTATTTTGAAGTGGCAGAGCTACACCAACTGGCAAACATTTGGCCTTTTATTTTCACATCAGAACAGTGGTGCATTCTGACTTAAGATGTTGGCCTAAAGACCAAAAAAACCTCTGGTGGAGTACTGATTAAAATCAGTTATCGCGTTGCCTCCACTTCTATAAGAAAAAAGGCATTACCAAAGTTCTTGCTTACTTAGTTGCATCAGGTCCTCTGCAGGCTGGGAGTCTGGAGACTGTCTTTTTCTCTTCAATGCCCGCTCATATCGAAGCATGGACTCCATTACTTGGGGCTCAACTGATATAAACTTGGAATGCCCAAGGTTCAAGGAGGGAGCCCAGTCAGGACTGTTCCTGTCAAACCATGCTGCAGGCGCACCTGTAATAAGGAACCAAAAACACTTTAGTTGACAGAAGTTGACAAGACATGTTTTAGGGAAGAAAACTAATTGTGAAAGAAATAATGCTTTTTAGGCTGATAATGCTCACATACAGAATGAAAAACTAAACTGCATAGATCATTAGATAACTAATGTTACAATTTAATAGCAACATCTAACTATCTTAACTCCTTCAACACGAGGATGTGCTTACTGCGTCCTTGAGCACTCCGTACCATATCCGAGGACGCGTACACTGCGTCCTGGCTCGCTTTAGCCAGCACACGAGTTATTTCATCCTGGATATTGTACGATTGTTTTTAGGATGTAGGTTGGATATGATACGGTGTCTTATTTGACTTTCAATGTTATTATTGTGTAATAACGTAAGTGTGTCTTGTGTGAATTTGTACTCGACAGTAACAATCAATTCTAACTGAAAATAACAAAAATAGTGAGAAAAAAATGATATATGTGTATGTGTGTGGAGTTCCTCTTCCCTCGTGTTGCCAAGTGGCTGGCTATATAGTGCTGCAGCGGGCTTCGCTACAAACCCAATCACGATGTGCGGGACGCGGAGTCTAAACACTATACTACTACCAGCCCAAACGTGCAGCTGTGACGTAGGCCTCTAGGGAATAAGCGGCAGTACGGCGTTGCCACGTTTCAACCCCATCTCTCTCTCTCTCTTTCTTAATTCCTCCCTTGTACACTCCCTCCTCCTCCTCCTCCTCCTCCAAAGAAGTCCATGATGGGTTTTGATCGCTGCCTTTTTTTGGGAGATGTAAACTTGGGAGCGCGATTCTCTACATTTTCTCTTGCTTCTTTGTTAATATTTTCCACAGTTCTTTCGCTGACATGAGTTGCTACAGCTGTGTGACGAGTAACCTTTGACAGGGCTTCAAGAGTGCTTCCATTCTGCTTCTCCTGTTCAAAATACTGGCGGACATTGAAAATAACTTGTTTGGTTTGGCTATGTAGATGCTGGGAGGGTGTTGGTGGAGCAGCCACATCGATCGTGTCTGGTCAAGGACGCCGAATGACCTGAGTGGAGTCACCTGACCTCTCCACCTGTGTGGATGGCGGGCGTGTCTGGGTGTTGGCCGGGAGTGTTACCGCTGTGAGGATTTTTTAATGTTTTTTTTCATACTTATGTCAGCTTATTTTAACGTACATTCCTTCACGATACAATCTAAATATAATTGTGAAACTCCTTACCCATCCCAAAACGTAAGGGAAACTCAATAATAGGTATAGCATTTTTTTAGCAACACTGTAAAATATGTATGCCACATTTCTTTGTATGCTTACAAATATCTTATCCATAATAAGTTAACTGTTCTTCCATACATTATAATACTAAGATTAAATGTGTATGCATATTTGCTGATCACATTTGCCATGGTTTTACTTAAATTAGAACATTTGTACATCGCGGGCTGGGAGACACGCGGTAAGGCTGTACAAGGGATCCCGTACGCTTGCTCCGCCCACAACCGCATGTTTAGTGTGGTAGCAGTATAGATCCATGCTGATCCTGTAGCACCCTATAAATAGCTGTATACCTCACTAATAAATCAGTTGCTGTCAGACCATCACAGTGTTTGGTTCTTCCTCCCCTGAACTGAGAAGTTGGACTGCCTGAAGTAGCATCCGCTATACTGGTGACCCCAGAGTGATGCAAGCTGCCCCCTCACCTCTTGTCACAATGGACACGCTCTCCACCAACTCTCTGTCCAACACTCTCGCAGACCCCCATCCAGCCGCAGCCGCACAAGTCAAGTTACCGACCTTCTCTACGATCGACACACATATCTGGTTCTGGCAAGCAGAGGTACAATTCTGCCTCAAAAGTGAGTAAACCATGTCTTGGCAGCTCTCCCAGACGAACTTTTTCCGCACATCTCGGAATGGTTGGAAAACAAGGGCGACGCCGCCATCGAATATGACGCCCTGAAAACCTTCCTACTTAAGTGTTTTACGTCTTCCCCAGCAGCGCGAGTGTCACGGCTCCTCCAGCTCTCGCAACAACCCCTTGGCGACCAGAAATCTTCTGACGACCTCCTCGAGATGAGAGCCCTGGCAAACCTCCCTCCAATCACCGATGGGACGTCTCGACATCTAGACCTGCTTCAGGCACTGTGGCTCCTCTGCCTCCCTGAATCCATCCACACTGCCATTCCCAAAGCGGAGGAAATCGACGAGGATGACCCGCAACAACAGGCAGACCGCCTAGTTGATGCACTCACGGCTTCAATCTGCCGCATCAACACCGTGCCTTCTGACACCCCACCATCATTCCAGGATGAAGAGGTCGATGTCGCAGCAGCACGCCGCCTACCACAGAAAACCCGACAACCACTGGCGCAACAGTACCACGCCCCGCGGCCACGATCAAACCAGCAAGGGACCAAGAAGTTCACCGAGCAGCTCTGCTACAACCACGGCAAATTCAGCCCTGAGGCAAGAACCTACAAACCAGGATGCTCGTGGCCAAAAAAAATCTATGTGTGAGAGAGAGAGAGAATGCCGCACCCCAGACTGTCACACCTGAAGATCAGCCACACCAGACTGTCACACCTGAAGATCAGCCACCCCAGACTGTCACACCTGAAGATCAGCCACCCCAGACTGTCACACCTGAAGATCAGCCACACCATACCTGGGTTGGCTGATCTTCAGGTGAAAGTTCAAACTTTATTAAAACATCTGATAAAACACAATGGAGTAAAATGTGAACGTCATTCATGCAGTGGACAAAAGGCAAACTAAATAAGTATGAGATTCATTAAACCGTGAGATGCTACACCGCCCTATAGGACAGATGGAGTTCTGCAGGTGCTAGCCACCCCAAATCAGCAGACATGTTATTATTAATTAAGGAGACATCTGGCAACTTAATGTACAAAGGCAAGTGAGACAGCAGGCAAAGACCTTCACAGTCATATGAATACAAGAACATGATAATAAGCCTCTTGAACATGGCAACAATTACTACTTTTGGACAGTATGAAAAACACCAAAGTAAAAACATCACAAGGGCACACACCATTTGGGGGCGCTACATCTGACAGCAAATGGGTCTGCACAGCAGGATCCCCCTCCAATGTAACTGAAATGTAAGTAACCTGCATCATTACATGTATTCACCCATTCAAACATTACTGTAGATTGAAACATGCCACATCAAACCATGTTTCTGATTTCAATGTGTAAATAAAGCTAATTGAAGTTTCACAGGCATATGCATAAATTAGAAAACTAGTATTTACACAGTTTCATAAACATATACTTATCATCACAGATGTACTACACACCAAATGCATCATCCACACCACCAATCATGGCTTCAACATCATGGCAGGAGTTGTTGCTGGTGTCCACCTCTAAGACCAAATCTAAGAAGCACAAAATAATAAACATCATATTCAAGAATATACATTGCCAAAAATATTACACAAAGAAATCATCATTTCCCTGAACATATATACACAGCAATTGTTAAAATTTTGCATAAGCCTACTTGACAACCAAAAATCAAACATGAATTACTCAGAAACCATGAAATGGACAATACTTGTAAGTACATTATATGAAATCCATTTATAAGGTAGAAGTTTCCATGTGTAAATACTGGATATTAAATCATATATTTACCTATTGTAATGTCAGCTGAGTTCTCAGCCTGAGTTTCTAATACAGAAGTTTCTGAAATGAAAAGAGTACTTGTTTGTTTAAAACCAAATGAAAATATTTGTATGAATATGATTTTTTAAGCATACTGCAACTTATTTCCTCCTTGCAAAAATCATAAAATAAGTTTAATATCTGCTCCACACCTAATCTAACCTCATATCCTACCCCTATAACTAAAAATTATCAAAACCTTATCAAATGTATCCTCTTAGTCTGTAGGTAGCCAGAATTACCATACTTCCTCATGGTTTAACTTAATCTACCTTGATTATCATGGCACAAGAATCTGCGGGTTCAATGATGCTTCAATACAGGTTCCTTTTTTCTAAATACCACATGTTTCCTCTGGTCTTCTTAACTCTGCTAACTACATTAGTCAAAGAAAGGAAGAAAGGGTAGGCAGTGGCTGAGTGGTTAGAGTGCGGGCAACACATTCACCACGCCATGGACATCGGTTCGAAAACCCACGCTACCACCTGGGATTTTTCAGTCACCGCCAAGTGGCCTAAGATTACCCACATGCTGTCCAGAAAGAAGATGGTTTGGACATGTGAAAAGGGCAGAGGAGGGGGGGGGGGGGGGGGGGGTTTTAAATGTGGTGGAGATGAGAGTTGAGGGACAACGGCCAGTGGGAAGGCCTAAGAAAAAGTGGAGCAGATGTGTGATGGAGGATATGAATATATTGGGAACAGAGGAATATATGGCACAAGATTGACAGATGTGGAGGAGAGTCATCGCCCGTCCAACCCAACCTTGAAAGGGAAAATATGGACGTTAAACGACAATGATGATTCATAGCACAAAATTACTCATTTAGTCATAATCTACCAACATAGAAAAAAATTGTGATGTATGTGTACCCCAACATTAACCTTAACCCCGTAGCAGCGACGGGTCAAATTTGTGCAAAAAAAAAAAAAAACAAAAAAGCTACATAATCTGATCACAAATCCTTTGATATATATCATAAAATGGTTTGTGTGAGGGGTGTTTTTCTCATTTTTCTCACTTGGAGGGACCATTAAGAAACATGATCCCAGCTGCAACCGGGTTAATTAGCCCACATCTTACCTGTGAGGTTTTGGTCAGGGTAGGCATTATACTTTAGTCTTGTTGGTGACAAGTAGTTTTTTGGAGAGAAGTGGAGGCTGCAGATCCTGGAGCTCTCTCTCAGTTTACGAGACTTCCGCTTCTGAATGGAAGGAATGCGTAGAACATCCTTCCATTTCTGACACCTGTGATGATGTGATGCAATAAGGTTGATGCATGTGAATTGGAAAAATACATTTTAATACACTATTATTAAGATTGTGGGTATATTTAGAGCACCTAAGACCAGTTTGAATATGTATTACATTTTTATTTAAATGACACGGGGCTGGCCAAGGGCTGAAAAAAAGGTAAGAACAAATCCCAAGTAGATGCCAGCCCCCAAGTTTGGAGAATTTAATAGAATCAGGATACATTCATAACCTAACTTCATGTAAACTAACCTAACTTACCTATCCTAACATTAATATAGCCTGGAAATTAATATTTATTGGCCTGCAAATATAAACACTCTGACCATAAAAACGTAACAACACTTGTCTTCCTGGGATGAGGTTTATGTAGCTCAAAGAACATTTTTTCTCCCATTTTAAAAACAATATACTTTTGCTTCACAGTTGGCAAATAGGTGTATAAAACTTGTAAAGTGCAGAAACATATGAGCATAATTGCTGTTATCAACTTTGTATCTGTGCTTTAGACAACTTAACAGAGGACTATAAGTGTTAAGTTCATGTCGGTCTTATCCTGCAACGTTTTACTTAAAAAACAACAGATAATGGCAAGCACCTTGGTCAGATCTTATACGAGTTTGATTAATTTGTCAAGTGATTTGGTTCTTCTTTGGGTGCTTTGTTTGGATTGTTGTTACTGGCTGGGTATTAAGAATTAGTAGTAGTGGGTAATATTGACGAAAGTGTAGCCTACTAATTTCGAGATGCTAACTGCTTATTTCTGGACAAAATATCAATCATTCAATCAATCAATAGGGGCATACGCCAGGGGGAGCGTCATCTTGCCCACCATACGATGCCAAGCTCAGCCAAGCTAGGTGTCAAGCAAGGTGTATAGATATGAGAACAATGTTAATAATGGGATGAGTTTTGACAGAGGCAGGTAATTATTCCATATATGAGAACAGTGACTGTTCAAGGGAGAGGCGAAGGCCCCATTTAAATGCCTGGATTGTGCCAGCGCTAACAATGCTGTCTGGGAGGGAGTTCCAGTGATCAGTGCACCTAACACTGAAGAATCTGCATCTACACTCAGTGGAGGTGTGTGGTTTGGCTAATTTGAATCTGTGGCCTCTGGTAGTAGTGACTGGGGAGATAGTAAATAGATCAGACGGAGAAATGGCACACTGATCATGAAAGATTTTCCAACATTTAATGAGGTCTGCTCTCAAAAGTCTGCCTTGTACAGAGTATAGGTTAAGAGCCTTGAGACGATCAGCATAACTTAGTTCAGCCAGGCCATCTATGTGCTTGGTCCAGCGGCGCTGCACTGACTCCAGCAGCCGCAGGTCACCCAGGTATCCAGTGTTCCAAACTGTTGACCCAAACTCTAGTAAAGGTCTTATGTGTGACTTGAGGATGGCTAATAAAGTCACTGGAGCAACAGAGAGTAGATATGAGTATGTTATTGGCTAATCCTGCAGCTTTATTAACTGTTGTTCTTATATGTGCATGAAACTTGAGGGTGTTGTCGACTAGAACTCCCAGGTCTCTATGGGTGTCAGCCAAGGACAGATCAGAGTTATCTAGGTGGTAGTGCTGAAGAGAGCCCACAGCTGTCCAGTCAGTAGAGCCACGCTGGCATCGTAGCACTACACACTTGGATGGGTTAAAGTTTAGCCCCCACGAGCTAGCCACCCTGGAGACACTATTAATATCTCTTTGGAGAGAACTGAGATCTTCAGCCAAAGGGTAAGTGGCATTATGCCGTATCTTCATATACAGCTTGAAGTCGTCCGCAAAGAATTTACACTTAGATTTAACATGTGAAGGTAGGTGGTTGACATATATAAGGAACAGGAGTGGGCCCAGTACAGAACCTTGTGGAACTCCACTACGGATCAGTCTAGATGAGCTAGAGGCACCCGATATTGACACTTGCATGATTCTGCCCGTCAGAAAGTCAGAGATCCAGTCAAGCAGCCGACCACCCACACCCAGATATCTTAGTTTGTCTATAAGAATGGTGTGACAAACAACATCAAAGGCCTTGCTAAAGTCAAACAAGACAACATCAATGACAACAACCAGGTCAAGCCAAGAGGTTACATCATGGTATACCAGTAGGAGCTGATCGTCGACAGTTCTGCCACGACGGAACCCAAACTGGTCAGCAGACAAGATCTGGTTAACTTCTAGGAACTCATATAGGTCTTTAGCAATAATCCTTTCTAAAGTCTCACAACATACAGAAGTAAGGCTAATTGGCCTATAATTGAGAGGAATATGTCTGGATCCCTTCTTAAATAAGGGCACAATATTGGATTTCTTCCACTCAACAGGCAACCTACCCTGGAGTAAGGACTGCTTGAAAATTAATTGAAGAGGGGTAGCCAGATTGGGACAAAACTTAAGGAGACAAGGATGTAGACAATCAGGGCCCATGCTTGAATTGACATCCAGTGAAGCAAGTATCATCCTAACTTCCTCTAGAGATATAGTTACATTATCAACGGTTGCAAGTGAACGTTGATGGGGAAAGGGAGTACTTGGATCCTGGGTGGCACACACTAGACTGAAACTAGAGGCAAATATCTCAGCCACTGCACCACAGTCCACAGTCAATTCTCCATTGTCTAGCTTAAGTGGACCCACTGATGGTGCACCAATGTTTTTGCTCCTTATGTATTGGTGTAATAGTTTGGGTGATTCCTTTATCTTGTGAATGAGGGATCTCTCATAAGTTATTTGTTGGGCAACATAATAATTACGGAAGCTCTGGTTTATCCCATTAAATTGCTCCAGGGCAAGAACAGCCTGATGGGAGTGTCTGCCATAGGTTGATCTATTAAGCTTATAAGCCAACCAGGCATTTTTCCTGGTAGTCTTTAGGGAGTTGGGAGGGTGTTGACGGAACTGGCGGGGGCGATCTTGAGAGACTAGAACATACTTAGCAATAAGGTTTGTAAGAATAAACTTTAGTCTTGAAAGCATATCATCTACAGATATCTCATAAAATTCAAAATCCCAATCAGTATCTTGTAGAGACTCATTTATCTTGTTATATTTACCTCTATGCCAGGAGTACTTAGCATGATGGACAAGATTGACCTCAACACTATTTTCAAAGTAATACTGTAGAATTAAGGGACAATGGCCACAGCTGGGAAAGTTAGGCAAGACCTCCACATCACCCACCCTATCATTCTCGCTGGTCTGGGGTGTTGCCGGAGGACACAAATGTCGGGCTCTTTACCCACTGGTGAAGACCCAGAGTGATAAAGCGCTCCATAAAGAGTTTGTCTAGGGGAGGATAATTCATGGTCATGGAATCACTAGGATGCCAGGCAATAGCAGGGAGCATTATGACTGAAGCCCTGGAAGCTGCACTCCAGCATACACAAGATGCCTCGATCACGACCCAGCTAGGCAGACATGATGACCACCACCACCACCGCCGGGAGTTCCTCCAGGCAACAATAACCCTAGATCAGCCGAGCAAGCCTACCTTTCATCATCTTTGGGAAAGCGATGGAATATATATTGTGGATGTAGGTCTTTCCTCGAGCGGCACACAACACAAGGCGGACTGGTAGCCATGGCCGAGGTGGGAGAAGTGTCCAGCAGGGAACCCGAGTTGAAGTGAGCGCCGCGATGACCTGCGCGAGCGTCTGCCTTTACAACGGAACCTGAACCATCACACTATTATATGGCTTTCCCAAGGTTATGCAAGGCCATTGAAGACTAGGAAGAGGAGGAAATTTACAGGGAAGGGAGGCCAGACCTAAACAAACCCAGACCAACTATAAGAAAGTTGAAAGAAGGCAGAGCAAAATGGGAGATAATAAAAAATGCAGAGAGACTAGCTGAGAGAAGACTCTAACCAAGAAAATAGGAAAGTTGGTATAGCCCCGGACATGACAAGAAAGGAGAGAGAAGAAAATAAGAAACTGAGAGAGGAACTACAGCGTAAAAGAGAAGGAGGCCGATGGATGATGATTGATTGATTGATAGTTTATTGTTGCAGGTAAACAACAAGGGAGAAGGGAGGAACATGCCATCCCAACCCCCAGGCAGGACAGAGTGTGATTATACAACTATTAGTACAAAAGAAAGGTAAAATCATAAATACAGATAAATTAACCAACACCAACAATACTGACAAGTTATAAACACAGTAAAACAAATAACAATAAGGAAAAGATAAAAAGAGAATTATAGATAAAACTGATAAACATACAAGGACTGACACAACCAAAACAACTGGAACTGGAAGAACTTTTTTCAAATAACACAATCATGTGTGTCACAGAAACACAACAAAAATATCTCAAGGTCAATATCACAAATAACATTCAGCATATACATTCATACAGAGATAGTGATGATAGTAAAGGTGGAGGGCTAACTATTAGGATAAAGCAAAGTGACAACATTCGTGAAACCATTAAGTATTTTAAAACATTCGATCAGTTTTCCTCGGAGGCGACGTTTCTCAAGAGAGAACATGTTAAGGGTGGAAAACCTTTCTTCGTAGGATTTGTTGCGCAAGGAAGGGATCATTTTTGTTGCTCGACGCTGAACACCTTCTAATTTAGCAATGTCCTTTGCATGGTGGGGAGACCAAAACTGTACCGCATATTCCAAGTGGGGTCTGACTAAGCTATTGTAGAGCGGAAGTATTACATCTTTATTCTTGAATAAAAAGTTTCTTTTAATGAAGCCCAACATTCTGTTCGCTTTATTTGCTGCATCGCTGCATTGATGTGAGAATTTGAGGTTTGACGCGATTTTAATCCCCAGGTCCTTAACGCATTGAACGCTTGTGAGTTTAACGCCGAGTATTTCGTAATCGAACTTCTTATTTTTTGTTCCAACTTGAAGGACCTGGCACTTGTCTACGTTAAAGGGCATCTCCCATTTATCCGACCAAGCTGAAATTTTGTGCAAATCCTCTTGGAGGCTTTGCCTGTCTTCGTCAGTGAGAACCGAGTTACCAATCTTTGTGTCGTCTGCAAATTTACTAATGCGATTATTGAGTCCAACATCCACGTCGTTGATGTAAATAATGAAGAGCACTGGGCCAAGAACCGAGCCCTGAGGGACGCCACTAGTGACCAGCGCCCACTCTGAGTTAAATCCGTCAATCACAACTCTTTGTTGTCTGTTGCTCAACCAATTCGCGATCCATTGGTTTACTTGACCGTCAATGCCTATTTGCTTTAATTTATAAAGTAATTTATGATGTGGGACTTTATCAAACGCTTTCTGGAAATCAAGATAGACTACGTCCACTGATTTGGTTACGTCATAAATTGAGAAGAGATCGTTATAAAAGGTCAGTAGGTTTGACAGGCAGGATCTTTTGTTACGGAAGCCATGTTGTGAATCTCCAATTAATGAGTGGCTTTCGAGGTAACTCACAATTTTGTCTCTAATTATGCTCTCAAGTAGCTTACCTATAATTGAAGTTAGACTAATGGGTTGGTAGTTACCTGGTATTTTTTTGTCTCCTTTCTTAAAAATCGGTGTCACGTTAGCCTTTTTCCAATCCGAAGGGACGATGCCTTGTCGCAAGGACATATTGAATACGGTAGTGAGGGAGGAGAGTATTTCGCTCTTTGTCTCTTTAAGCAGTATAGGATATACTTTGTCGGGTCCGGGACTTTTATTTGTTTTAAGTGAATGGAGAGCTTTAAGGACTTCATCGGTTGTTATTTCAAAATTAGGCAATGCATGCTCGAGATTTACAATAGTACTGGTGTTGGTGGTAGCGAGAGGAAGACTGTTAGTATTAAACACCGAGGAAAAGTAATTGTTTAAGAGGTTTGCAATGTGTTGGCTGTCAGTCACTAGTGCACCGTCGCTGTTTGTTAAGGTCAATACCACTTTTGATCGCCTTTCTGTTGTTTATGTAACTGAAGAAAGATTTCGGATTATTTTTACAGTTGGCTGCAATATTTTCTTCGTATCTACGCTTTGCCTGACCCACTAGTCTTTTTACTCGTCGCCTGGCATCATTATAAAGTCTAATGTTTTCGGGCGTGCTTTGTTCTTTCTTTAACCTGTAAAACAATTTTCTTTCATTGACTGATTGTTTAATTTCGCTATTAAACCACGGTGGGCTTTTATTAGTGTTAATTCGCTTCTCGCACAAGGGGACGAATGTGTTCTGCTGAGTGAGTAAGTGATTTTTAAAGCTTAGCCAGGCTTCATCTACGTTGTCGGATTTCTACGAAGTTAGCTCTTTTGAAATTGGGCACCTTTACTTTATTTTCAGTCACTGATGATTGAGCTCTAATGTCGACGCGCACTAATTTATGATCGCAAGAACCGAGGTGTTCTCCTACCGTGACACTACTGACTAGGTTATCTTGGGTCGTTATAACAAGGTCGAGTATATTATTTTGTCGAGTTGGCTCAGAAACCATTTGGCTTAGATAATTTTCTTCTAGAAATTCGATCATTCTATGTGACTCGCCTTCTGTACCTGACAGTGTCGCCCAGTCGATATGGGGGAGGTTAAAGTCTCCTAATATCAGTGAGTCGTTGTTATTAAGTGACTGCCTTAAGACGCAGTAAATTTAAAGGTCGTCATATAGTGATTGCCAGGAGGTCTGTAGGTGACAGACATATTTAAACTGACTTTTGCAATGTTTACTCGCACGCACAAATGTTCAACGTTACTGTTTCCCGGTGTTTTGTCAGTGGGTTGCAAATAGCTTTTGACATAAAGGGCGACGCCACCGCCTCTACGGTTTACACGATCTTTGTTGAAGAGTCTGTAGCCATCTATGTTGTATTCGGAACTTAAATCAATATTTGTGGTGTCGATAAATGTTTCGGTTATAGCAATTATGTCAAAATTTTCTGTTAGAGCAAGACATCTCAGTTCATCAAATTTGTTTCTTAGGCTACGCGCATTGAAACTAAGGATTTTTAAGTTATCTAGAGGCTTGGTTATAGAGGTGGTGGTACTTGCGGGATCACGGTTACGGGCTTGTTGCGATGCACGGCGTCTATTTACACGGGCGGGGTGGAGGGACGTGGCTGTGACTCGTTTTTTGCTCGGATGACACGTACTGGGTCGTTGAGGAGCCTTCCGAATCTGGCTGCCCCGATGGGAGAAAGGTGTAATCCGTCCCTGTGGAAGAGCTCACTTTGTCCATAGAAACTGTCCCATGCGTTCAAGAACTCCACGTCAAGAGAGAGAGAGAGAGAGAGAGAGAGAGAAAAAGAAAAAAAACGCAGTCTCTCTGGAAGAACTAGAAAATACCATAAAAGAAGCATTCAATAAATTCTTGGACAGACAAATATAAAGAAGAATAAAACAAAATGCAAAAGATATAGAACCAGTCTGGATAACACAAGAAATAGAAAGGGAAATAAGTAAAAGAAGGACCTATAATAAGCAAGCAAGAAAAAAACAAAACATTGAAGAAAAAGAAAGTTACAGCAACTTATATCAAACACAAAAAACTAAAGTTAAGCATATGGTGCGGGATGCAGTATCAGTAAATGAAAAGAAAATTACAAATGAGATCAGGAATGGACAAAACAAAACTACCATGATATGGGATAACATAAAGAAACTAAAAGGAGAAACTATTGTAAAAAAGGATATGTTGTTATATGATCATGACGGAAGAAAACTGGATATATCTGAACAAGCAAAACAATTAGAGGACTTTTGGAAAACTGCATACAGAGCCAGAGAAAACAAGATTGAAGAGGCATGGAATAACGAAAGACAACGACAGTATGAAAACGAGCTGGTAGTGTTACAAAATAAAATAAATGATTACATCAAAGTAAAAAATGAAGACGAGTGGACAGAGTGGAAAGTGGATATCAAGTTAAGGGAACATTTAGACATGGTCGTACAGTGAAAAGAAACAGACATACCGCCTATGAAGGAGACAGATATCTATATATCAAAATAAGAAGTTAAACGACAGTTACGTATAAAAAAAAGCTCCAGGACCAGACGGACTAAAAACAGATCTTTACAAAATTCTAGAAAACAGTGACCTGTATGTGACACAACTTACAAACTGTTTCAATAATATAATAGAAGAAGGAGAGATAAGTGATAATTGGAAAACATCTAACACTATATTAATCCAGAAAAAGCCCAAACCCACTGCCGCTGACCTAAGGCCCATAGCCTTAACAAACACTTCATACAAAATTTTTATGGGAATCCTCAAACAAAAGCTGGAAAAACACATGAAAGACACGGACAATATCAGTGAACTGCAATCAGGTCTCACAGAAGACAGAAGAATCACAGACAATTTATACATACTAAAATATTGCATTAATCAGAGTTACAAAATGAAAAAAGAACTGATTGTGACCTCACTTGATTTAAAAAAAAGCTTTTGATTCAGTAAACAGAAAGATACTTATTACAGCGCTGATGAATTACAAAGTCCACCCCAAAATTATCAATCTTGTAGCAAACATATATACAGATGACCTCACTAACATATTTCTAAACGGAACAAAACAGACAACAATAAATATAACAAATGGTATAAGGCAAGGATGCAATGCCTCAACGTTCCTGTTCACAATCTTAACCTATGAAATAATTACAGAACTAGAAATGATGGACATAGGTTTTAAAAATGAACACTTTAAAATACCTATTCTGTATTATGTAGATGACAGCTTACTACTACCACACTCAACAGAAGAAGCAGATGAAAGTATAAAAAAATATACAGCAAATAGCAGAAAGATATGGATTAATAATAAATAAAGAAAAAAGCAACATACTTATATATAACAAAAAAGAACAAGAAAATAGTATTGAAAATATTCTAGTAACTCAAAGTATAACATACCTAGGAGTCAAAATAACCAATCACAAAAACTGCTTCAATGACTTAAAAAAACAAAGACTAGCAAAAGTTAGTGAGGTCTCAGAGGAAGAGTGAGGAGTGTCCGTGCTGTGGAGCAGAAGTAGAAACATTAGAACATTTTCTGCTGGACTGTGAAGAATATAAAGAAATAAGACAAAACCAAAACTTTATACAGAACTCAGAAAATCAAAGCAGAGACAACTTAATAGCAGACATGCTAGTGTTTCAACCATTAACTCGGGAAGAAATTGAAAATAGAAAAAAATTATATTACAACGATATGGAACAAAAGAAAAAAGAAAACTGAACAAAACTAAAAGACAACAACACCAATCAACAAAAATCAAGAATCAAGAATAAAAAAAAAGTGGGAGTCGTTACAAAGGCAATCCCACGCCCGCTACTGATGCTCACGTCCTATATTGAAAGATAATTCTGGAGATTTGAAATGTTTGGATCAACTTCAGTAATATTCTTTATCTGCATAGGGGTAGATCACAACATATCAACACGTACAAAACCTATATGATCTTGCACAAAAATGGTCTAATATAAACCGGACTTGCGTAGGAGAAGCATCTTGGGTACAATTAGCCCCTGCAAGCACTGGCTGTCCGTTTCCAGCCAAGCAGTCTTCAAGGGCCTTCACTCTGTCACTTACTTCTAATATTTCTTTGTGTGTCGTCTCCCGTACCACCTCCATCTCTTGTTGAAGATTTGTGTGTTCTTTCTCCACTTCTATCAGGCGTTGTCCCAAGTTCGTGGTCACATCAGTCATTTCTCTTCGCACTGTCTCACTTCCATCTTGTACTGCTTTTAGCTGTAGCTGTAATCCTGTGAAGCGATCTTCTAGCTGTTCTTTGAGTTCTTGGAGTGTTCCTTCTTGTTGTTGCTGTGCTCTTTCTTGTTGTTCTTTGAGTTCTTGGAGTGTTCCTTCTTGTTGTTGCTGTGGTCTCTCTTGTTGTTCTTTGAGTTCTTGGAGTGTTCCTTCTTGTTGTTGCTGTGCTCTTTCTTGTTTCTCCCCTTGTAGTCTCAAGGCTTCCAAAAGTTCAGTCAACATGTCGTCCCTCTGGGCAGCTTGGGAACGAGTCTCCATGGCGAAAAAACAAATGGCTACACCAATGTTATGCCGGACGTGTTACTTGGGTTCCGTGTCGCCGTCAGGAGACTCCGTGGGAGGGAGATATGTAAACACCTTGCACAGCTTCTGTAGTTTAATATTCTTCCTTAGTAGTACACTTCACTCGACTCTTCACTGGCCACTAGCTTACTATGACTGGGACTGTCTCCTCTCGCCCTCTTCTCATATATATATATATATATATATATATATATATATATATATATATATATATATATATATATATATATATATATATATATATATATATATATATATATATATATATAACAGTACAGTCTAGAACGTTAGAGTATATTTTAGATTATACAAGAAGATGGCGCAAAAGTATGTGCGGGGGGGCCACACTTCCCGCCTGGCGCCTGGCCGCAGCCCCGCAGGGGCATGGGCAGACGCCTCACCCTGCTCACTCCTCCTGGAGCCTTCCAGAGGCCCATAGACCCCGGGGGAAGCTTCCAGCTCAACAATATATTTGGCGGGAAGTGAATTTCTGGCGTGGACAGAAAGAATGGAACAGTGTATGGGAGGGTGGGAGGAGGAGGAGGAGGAGGGAGAGGAGGGTGGGAGGAGGAGGAGGAGGAGGAGGAGAGGAGGGTGGGAAGAGGAGGAGGAGGAGGAGGAGGAGGAGGGGGGAGAGGAGGGTGGGAGGAGGAGGAGGAGGAGGAGTGGGGAGAGGAGGGTGGGAGGAGGAGGAGGAGGAGGAGGAGGAGGGGGAGGGGGGAGAGGAGGGTGGGAGGAGGAGGAGGAGGAGGAGGAGGGGGGAGAGAAGGAAGAGGAGGAGGAGGGGGAAGGAGGGGTGACAGTTATTGGTGACGAAGAGAGAGAGAGAGAGCGGGGAATTAATTCCTCGTGTGTTGGACGGGTGGGGGGCAATCAGTCTGCTTGCGGGAATGAAACGGAGACGAAGAGACGAATTGAAAAAAAAGTAAAAGAAAAAGAAAAAAAAAGGAATGTGAAATGGATTAAAACCGAAAACTAAAAAAAAAAAAAAAAAAAAAAGTGATTCAAAGGAGCAATATTTAGTCTAAACTTACCCTTCCGTTAAAATAACAATAAAAAAGGTTGACAATATTTTAGCAGTGACTACGATAAAACACCTGGAGGAAAGGACACACACACACACACACACACACACACACACACACACACACACACACACAGTCTTCTATCATGTCTTCTTGTATATATTGACCTTCTTGACTTCACTGTAATGGCCACTTATTTTCTTCTTCACATAAGCTTCGGTACATTTTCCCACGCAATAAATTAACTATTCGCCTTTTTTTTCCTTCCCTTATAATTTCAATCTTCTATCATGTCTTCTTGTATATATTGACTATGGCCACTTTTTTCTTCTTCACCATGAGATCCAGTACTATTTTCCCACGCAATAAATTAACTATTCGCCTTTTCTTTACTTCCATTAGAATTTAAATAGTCTATTATGTCTTCTTGTATATATATTGACCTTATCGACTTCACTTTCATGGCCACTCTTCTTATTCTTCACCATTAGTTCCATTACTATTTTCCCCCGCAATAAATTAACTATTCGTCTTTTTTTTTTTTCCTTTGCATTATAATTTCAATCTTCTATTATGTCTTCTTGTATATATTGACCTTCTCGACTTCACTTTCATGTCCACTTTTCATCTTCTTCGCCATGAGTTCCAGTACTATTTTTCCACGCAATAAATTAACTATGTCTTTTTTCCTTTGCATTATTATTTCAGTCTTCTATCATGTCTTTTGTATATTAACCTTCTCGACTTCACTTTCATGGACACTTTTCATCTTCTTCGCCATGAGTTCCAGTACTATTTTTCCACGCAATAAATTAACTATTTCTTTTTTTTTCCCTTCCATTATAATTTCAATCTTCTATCATGTCTTCTTGTATATATTGACCTTCTCGACTTCACTTTCATGGCCACTCTTCTTCTTCTTCACCATGAGTTCCAGTACTATTTTTCCACGCAGTAAATTAACTATTCGCCTTTTTTTCCCTTCCATTATAATTTCAGTCTTCTATTATGTCTTGTATATATTGACCTTCTCGACTTCACTTTCATGGCTACTCTTCTTCTTCACCATGAGTTCCAGTACTATTTTCCCACGCAATAAATTAACTATTCGCCTTTTTTTTCTTTCCATTATAATTTCAATCTTCTATTATGTCTTCTTGTATATATTGACCTTCTCGACTTCACTTTCATGGCCACTCTTCTTCTTCTTCACCATGAGTTCCAGTACTATTTTTCTACTCAATAAATTAACTATTCATCTTTCTCTTTCCATTCTACTATCATGTCTTCTTGTATGTATTGACCTCGACTTTACTGTTATGGCCATTTTTTTTCTCCTTCACATAAGCTTCGGTACATTTTTCCACGCAATAAATTAACCATTCGCCTTTTTATTTTATTTCTATTAACACGGGACGAACGCAGAGGCTAAAAAATTGACGCTCCCACAAACACAAATTTCGATTACATCAGACCACCGCGGGAGGGGAAACAAATTAACAAATGGCGCGCTGGTTTGTTTCAATTCGCTGACTTTTACATCAAATTTCAATTAACTGAATGCGGGCAGTAATTACACTTTTTTTTTTACGTGCCGGCGTGTGAAGAAGAGAGAGAGAGAGAGAGAGATCAATTAATTATCTCTTTCATCTTTCAAACTGCAAAACAATATCACTCTCCAGTCTCAAACCTTCGAATAACAACACTGTGAGCATGGATGGAGGCGCGGCATTAACTAATATCTAAATCACACCAACATAACGACCAGTGAAATAGCAACTCTGGGAAACACGGCTCAGAATAACGATAAAAGGATAAGAATAAAATCATAAAATCAAACACGCCTATAGTCTTCCAAATATGTCAAGGCCGGTCTGGCGTAGGCTCCCGCGGGTCCTTTCCTCCCCTCTGCTCTGCCACACAGCCCCAACACCTATCTCTTCCTCTCATATGTAAGCTATAGGTAACATATGAGAGGAAAAAAATAGGTGTTGTGACTGTGTGGCAGAGCAGAGGAACCAACATAAACGGACGCGACAATTTGGTTTCACTATTGGGCTGTTTAAGGGCACGTGGCACGCCTCCCGAACATCGATCCTGCGTGAGGGTTGCTTCTGTACGAGACAACGTTGCCAGATTGTCGTACTCAGCCTCTTATATTTACCGACTTCCGACCCAAAAACTGTCTCGTGGACCCCAATAAGGAGATTCACTTATAATTATCGTTAAAATTGTTAATTCCTAATGTTTCTTGGCAATAGTTAGGCGTCAGAAACCGGTAAATACTATGCTCTGAGTACGATAATCTGGCAACGGTGGTACGAAACAACCCTAGTGGAGGAGGCCAAGGGGACGCCCACGTAAGTCATGGATGGGGCGAGTCGATCGATCCTGAGGGACTTGGGATGGACAGGGCAGCTACGTGGAGGCTTGCTCGGGGAGACCGTCCGGAGCATAGTCTATATACACCAAGTCAAGTCATACGCAGCTTTGTGGGAGGAGACACGGCCGAGGCGTGGCTTATGCGTGACGTTGCTCGGAGCCAAACTAGAGAATGTAGAAACAGTGATTTAGAGAAAACGAAGAAAGGCGGACTAATTTAAATCAATCACTTCAACATGACCCCTCTCACACCCCACACCGCCGTTTGTAGGCAATGGAACTATAGTCACGCAATAGCACAATAAAAAGGCATACTTTTTCGTCAGTGGCTTGCATGAGTGCGCGATGAAAGAACGCTAGAATGCACATCCAAAGTGCACACACGGCCGCAACTTAAGTCACCCGTTAACTGGCTTCAATTGACGTCATCCCACTGCTCCTCCCAAACCACCCCCTGCGCGTGCTGGTCGCAGTTTTGAAGGCAGAGTGACTTGACTTGGTATATATAGACTTTGGTCGGGAGTTGAGGCGGCGAGTGAGTGAAGCGACGTGTCCCCGGGTGTATGCTCCCCATTAGTTAGTTAGCTGTTATGTATGTATCTTTTAGCAGCAGAGAAAGCAGCTCAAGGGCAAAAATTAAAATAGAAAACAAATAGCGAAAACAAAAGCAAGAAAATCCCGCTAAGTACTCGTCCGCCTTTCCCTTCAAGAGCATTCGAACCAGCGTTGCCAGATTATCGTATTCATTACTTCGTATTTATTACTTTTAAGCCTCAAACTCTCGTACCTACACAAATAACGATAGAAAATTGAAGTTAGCGTTAAAACCCCTATTTATTGATGTTTATTTGTTTGTTTTTGCTATAGTTATTGGTCAGAAACTACGAAAATGATATGCGATAAGTACGATAATTTGGCAAAGCTGATTCGAATCCCTTACGCGGAACGATGATGAAAAGGCTCCAATGTTGAACTCGGTACGCTGTTTGGCTTGGATTCATGACGCCAATTAAGGAACTGTTTGTAGACTGATCCGCCACTTTCCTTCTTTCTCTTCAAAACAGACAAGCAAACACACACACACACACCGTTCCGATAGACGAGATTTTTTCGCTGACAAGGGCGTTTACTGATCGAGGGAGGGGTGTGTGGTGTGTGAAGGTCCTGGCAGTACCCAGATATCAACTATAATGAGTTTGCTTTAATGGGAAGGTGCTTGCCGGCGGTCAACAGTCCCAATTTGACCAAAGTCTCTCCCCCTCCCTGTTTGAAGTAAATAATAGGTTTTATATATATACATTGAAACCATTCCCTAAACCCCTCTCTCTCTCTCTCTCTCTCTCTCTCTCTCTCTCTCTCTCTCTCTCTCTCTCTCTCTCTCTCTCTCTCTCTCTCTCTATTTATATCTTATCTCCCTTCCTCTCTTATTTAAATGCTAAACTTCGGATAACGTGTCGCTAAATATGCATCAGATAATCTTAAATCCATCACGGCCTTCGTCCATCCGCCGACAGCACACGTCACAAAAATCACGACAATATCACCTGTGGAAAGTGTTTTGGGGGTCGCGGGAAGTGTGACGCGGCGTAGGGCAACATTCTGAAACACCGCCGCCCGAGCACACACATTTGACAAGGCTTTCGTAGGAGTTTGGGGCATATCCAGGGGTAGTATTATGACCCTTTTGATGGTCTGACTCTTCCTCTGCACCATGAGCGTGAAAAAAATACTCATTACAGCCCGACTGCTCTTGTTTTCGGCCTTTGGAGATTGTTGATGAGACTGGACTCTCTTACCTGGCTCGTGGCGAAGGTGAGGGCGGCGGCACCTGAGGAAGATAATGAGCACTTTAATAAGACAGGTGAAGTGAGGGAAGTGCATTAATTAAGAAGATAAAAGACAAAGAAAAGGAGGAGGAGCAAGGAGGAGGTGGAGGAGGAAAAATGGAAGGTAAGGAAAGAAAGAAGATGGAAGACAAAGGAAAGGGAAAGGACGAAGGAAAGAAGATGGGAGACAAACAAGAGGAGAAGGAGGAGAAGGAGGAGGAATAAGGGGGTGAAGGAGGAAAGATGTGAAGTAAGGAAGGAAAAGAAGGAAGACAAAAGTTTGAAGGAAGGAAATAAAATATGGAAGACAAGGAAAAGAAGAAAAACGAGGAGTAAGGTGGTGGAGGAAAAAAACAAGAAAAAGAAGAAAAAAAATGGAAGACAAAAGAAGAGGAGGAGGACAAGAAAGACGAATGAAGAGAAAGAAGAAAAATATGGAGGAGGAAGAAAAAACAAATGAAGAGAAAAAGAATCACGAGGAGGAAGAACAGGAGGGAGACAGGATGAAGAAAGAGAAGGAGGAGGAGGAGGAGGAGTGGGAGGAGGAGGAGGGGGAGGGGAAGAAAGGCGAGGAGGAGGAAGAAGAGAAAATAGAATGTCATTAGGAAGCGGTATTGAAGACCTTTCCATGCCAAACTACTCTCAACGTATTTTAATTTGCTCTCAGATTTCGGACAGGAGGAAAAGGAGAATGGAAGACATGAGAAATTAAAATAGTAGTAGTAGTAGTAGTAGTAGTAGTAGTAGTAGTAGTAGTAGTAGTAGTAGTAGTAGTAGTGGTATTAGTGGCAGTAGTAGTAGTAGTAGTAGTAGAAGTAGTAGTAGTAGTAGTAGAAGTAATAGTAGTAGTATTTACTACCTTTAAATGAATTTAATTAAATAATTGGATAATCCAATAAGCTCATATAGCGTTAAGATTGTTTCGTTTTTAAGATAACAAATATTTTGTATAAATATCACGACACTTGACAAGGTTGTATTCCAACGTTGTCATTCTTCACATCCAGAGCCCAGGTCACTTCTCTCAAGGTCATGGAAGGGTCAGCAGGTGGGTCCATGGGTGGCCCGCTCCCGCCTCTGCCTCTCCCCTCCCTCCCTCTCCCTGCCTCTCCACGTCGTTGGCTGCTCAGTCGCGAGAAAGAACTCATTTACAATGTAAACAAGTACTTTTTAGACGAAAAAAACCCAGAGGATTTATTATGCCACTCACAAGAGTAACTGCAAGAACAGCAAGAGCCACTAATGTTAGTGAAAGAACTACTGAAAGAGTCTGCGCCAAACTGGATCATGAGTGCATGACGAACAGGTCACCAAGACAGCCTGTATTCTCGTCCCCGAAGAAGAGAAATCAGACCACAGACCCCATGGTCAGACTTGGTGGTCTGTCCTTAAACTAAGTGATTTACATTAATCAGAGCTCCAAAACGTTGCATTTCTACTCTAGATGATATATAGAGAGAGAGAGAGATTTAAATAGATTTACATAGAAAATCAGACCACACAGACCCCATGGTCCAGACTTGGTGGTCTGTCCTTAAATTCTAAGTGATTTTACATTAATCAGAAGACTCCAAAACGTTGCATTTCTACTCTAGTTGATATTAAGTTGAAGGAAGTGACGGTCGAGCTTATTTTGAAGGAGTAATTCGTGTTTCACTGGACCACTGATGATGGGAGCTTATTCCATTCTCGCACTACAACGTTGGTGAAGAAAAATTTGGTGCAGTCTGAATTTACTTGTCTACATCTGAGTTTTACGCCATTGTTCCTCGTGCGCAAAGTGTCATCGATCATAAACAATGTTGATCTGTCTACATTCGTGAAACCATTAAGTATTTTAAAACATTCGATCAGTTTTCCTCGGAGGCGACGTTTCTCAAGAAGAACATGTTAAGGGTGAAAGCCTTTCTTCGTAGGATTTGTTGCGCAAGGAAGGGATAATTTTCGTTGCCGACGCTGAACACATTCTAATTTAGCAAAATCCTTTTCAAGGTGGTGAGACCAAAACTGTACCTCATATACCAATTGGTGTCTGACTAAACTATATTAGAGCTGGAGTATTACATCTTTATTCTAAAATAAAAAGTTTCTTTTAATGAAGCCCAACATTCTATTCGCTTTATTTGCTGCATCGATGCATTGCTGTGAGAATTTGAGGTTTGACGCGATTTTGACCCCAAGTCCTTGACGCATTGAACGCTTTGAGTTTACGCGCATTTCGTAATCAAACTTTTTATTCCTCGTTCCAACTTGAAGGACCTGGCACTTGTCTACGTTAAAGGGCATCTCCCATCTATCCGACCAAGCTGAAATTTTGTGCAAATCCTCTTGGAGGCTTTGCCTGTCTTCGTCAGTGAGAACCGAGTTACCAATCTTTGTGTCGTCTGCAAATTTACTAATGCGGTTATTGAGTCCAACATCCACGTCGTTGATGTAAATAATGAAAAGCACTGGGCCAAGAACCGAGCCCTGAGGGACGCCACTAGTGACAGGCGCCCACTCTGAGTTAAATCCGTCAATCACTACTCTTTGTTGTCTGTTGCTCAACCAATTCGCGATCCATTGGTTTACCTGACCGTCAATACCTATTTGTTTTAATTTGTAAAGTAATTTATGATGCGGGACTTTATCAAACGCTTTCTGGAAATCAAGATAGACTACGTCCAGTGATTTGGTTACGTCATAAACAGTGAAGAGGTCGTTATAAAAGGTTAATAGATTTGATAGGCAGGATCTTTTGTTTCGGAAGAGAGAGGAGGAGGAGGAGGAGGAGAAGGATATGAAGGGAGGCTAATGGTGGTCCACTTAACACCTTGACTCTAATCCCACAATTGGAGACGAGATGTGGCAGCGTGGTACGGGAGGAGAGACCCCCGCAGAAACCCCCCAATCCGCCAGTTCCTCGTGGTAGTAGTAGTAGTAGAACGGAAGGCAGAGAAAGAGAAAAGATGGAAAAAAGAAAAAGTATAATTTATAGTAGTAGTAGTCATTTATGTAGTAGTAGTAGGAGGAGGAGAGGATAAGGAAAACATTGCTAAATACACTAGAAAATTGATCTTCCAAGAATAAAACGCATTAGTGAGAGAGAGAGAGAGAGAGAGAGAGAATAAATGAATTAGAAACGAAAACAAAACAAAACAGCATCCCTCACAACTCCACACCCCGTTTTCTTTCTTTTAATCCCCAACTCTTCCATTTCTCTCCTACTCCTGCAAAATTTCCCCTCTGTGAGCACCAACGGGCGGGCAAGGACAACGTAAAGGGGCGGAAATCAAAGCCAATGGAAAAGAGGGAAAAGAGGAAAATAAGACGCAGGAAAAAATATATCTCCCCTCTCCTCTTCATACAATTTTTCCTTCTCTCTCTCTCTCTCTCTCTCTCTCTCTCTCTCTTTTTAATCAGCGTTCGAAATGTATATAAAGGTCAGGAGAGAGAAGAGAAGAGGAAGAGGAGGAAGAGTAGGAGGTTGTTCATGCTTTTCAATGTAGGGGATGTTTGATCTTTTGTCTATCTTTTATATATCTTCTTAATCTTCTTCTAAAATACATAATAGGAATCGTTAAATTTTAGAGGGGCGTTGCAGGGCACTTTTTAGACCTGCCAAAGTTGTAAAGAAGTGACGAAAGGGGAAGGAAGGAGGATAAAGAGAAAGGGAAGGAAAGGAAGCAAAGAGGAAAGCTGAAAGAAAGAAGGAAGGAAGGACAGCTGAAGGAAGAGAAAGGAAGAGGAAGGAAGGGATGTGAAAGAAGAGAAGGAAGAGAAGGAAGAGGAGGCGGAGGGAAGAGTAGAGGGAAGATAAGGAAGAGGAAGGAAAAGAAGGAAGAGGAAGGACGAGGAAGGAAGGGATGCTGAAGGAAGAGAAGGAAGAGGAGAAGGAAGGAAGAGGAAGAGGAGGAAGAGTAGGAAGAGAGAAGAGAAGGAAAATAAGGAAGAGGAAGCAAAAGAAGGAAGAGAAAGAAGAGGGTATGGAAGAGAAGAAGGAGAAGGAAAAGGAAAGGTTGGTGAAGGAAGAGAAGGAACAGAAGAAGGAAAAGGAAGGAAGAGGAAGGAAGGAGAAGGAAGAGAAGAAGAAGGAAGAGGAAGGGAGAGGTAGAAAAGGTTGCTAAAGGAAGAGAAGGAAGATGACACATAAGCGAGAGTAGGAAGAGGAAGGAAGAAGAGAAAAAAGAGGAAGAAAGGGAGTCTCATTTTGCTGAAGGAAGAGAAGGAAGAGGATGGAAGAAGAAGTAGAAGGAAGATGAAGGAAGAAGAAAAGAAAGAGGTCTCATTTTGCTAACTTCCAACACACAAACATAACCCAACATCGTGAATGCAATGAAAAAAAGACACCAAAAAATATTCCTACCGAGCAGCCTCTCTCCCTCTCTCCCCTCCCCTGTCCCCCACACACCATAATTAAGAAAAACGGAGGAAAGCTACAGCCATTACCAGGGGAACATTATCATTACCAGGGAACGCAAAACACGCCTGCTAATGAACGCAAGCCTTACAGGAGGTCAGGGCGAAGAGGAGAGGGGCCGACGTGGCTTTGCTGGCGGACGGTGAGTTACCTGACCGAGCAATGGTCCTGTGCACGAAACAGCGACCACCTGACCTTAATTACAGGTATGCTAGAGATATTCTGAAGCTACGGGGGTGGAGGAGAAGAGGAGGAGAAGATGGTGATGATGACGGAGAAGAGGAACATGGATACATGGACGAGCAGGCAGCAGAAAGCCCATGGTTCATTGAAAGGCTGCCTGCTTTCAGTGATTTAATCAATCCTTCAGCCACAGGAGTGACCCGTGGAAAAGAATATAGAGCTTCTGAACGTACTCGTGGATATGTTTAGTTCATCCCTGACGTAGCAAAGTGACGATCAATGCGATCCCTAAAGGAGGTGATTGTCTCCGAGCTAACCACTTCTGCAGGAAGGCTGTTCCAATGGCGGACGACTCTGTTCGAGAAATAACTCCTGCCGATATCCGTACTGCATCGCTTCCCTTGGAATGTTTTACCGTTGTTTCTTGTGCTCAGGTTAGTTTGTAGCGTGAGGAGTTTGGAGTGATCGACATTGCTGAATTTGTTCAGGTATACTTGAAGACTTGTATCACGTCTCCCAGCAATTGTCTCTTTACCAACGTGAAGAGGCTTAGTCCCTTCTGTCGTTCTTGGTAAGGATGTGTCCTCAATGATGGTATCACTTTCGTAGCGCGTCGCGCTAAAATAACGTCACCGTGGATGCTGCTGCTGATGATGATGAGGAGGAAGAAGACGAGTATGATGATGATGATGGTTATGATGATAAAAGAGGAGGAGGAGGAGGAGGTGGAGGAGGAGGAGGAGAGAGAGATGGCTCTGGTTGTAGGATAGTGTTGTTTTCTGCCTCCCTCCTGCAGCAGCCCACACACCCGTCCTGGCCGTTGCAGTACACGAGTCAGCGTTTCCTCCCAGAAGGGAACGAATCTAATAGAAACGTAACTTATATTATTACTCGTACATTCCATTAAAACCCTTCTCACTGACACACTCACTCACACTCACTGACTCACTTCCTCACTCTCACTCGCTCGGTCGCGACAGAGCTTTTGTGAGTGTTTATTAGGCAAGAAATTTCACTCTATTGCGTAAATCAGACACCGCGGAAATATTGCCAGAGCGTGCATGAATATAAATACAAACATGAACACATATGTACTTTGATTAGCCCTGCCGTGTTTCGTTGGCCAAACATAAACAAACACACACAAAAAAACAGGCTACTTTTCAGGACCACTCCCTCCTCCTGAGACCCAAAGCCGGTCCCTCCACCAGTTTGTACCCAAGATATGGATATACAAGGTCGGCGCGCGGCGTGGGGACGAATGTTGTTGTTGTTCAAAGATTGTTTCCTCCCTATAGAGGGGAGAGCACGGGCCTTTGCCAACTGCGCCCCTTTGCACGTTGCCGACAGACAGAGCCGACCAAACCGGTCTGTCGACGAGGACTGGCGTGTTTCTTGCAATGAATATGAGCGGCATACCTAATTAATGTATATGCGAGCCCAGTCTGCGCAGTGAACGTCACGCGCGGACCGGCAAGAAGTTGGATCTGAGCAGGGTTCCGCGCGCTCCGAGGTCCGGTGCGGGTTTCAGCTTTTCACACAACCTTTCCTTGCAGTTTTCGCTTCTTGCATCCAATAGATAGATTTCATTTGTACTCTTTAAGAAAACTTGTTCTTCTTTGATTGTACTCTACATACATGTGCTTACAGTGCACGGATATTCGGGAAAGTACAGGTTTTTCGCGCTGTTATTTTTATTCTTATTTTTATTTTTTGCAGCTATTATTGTTTTTGTTTCTTATTATTGATGTTTTTTGTTTTTGTTTTCTTCTTTTTCTTGTTCTTCATCTTCTGCTTCTTCGTCTTCTTTTCCTTCTTCGTTTTCGTCTTCCTTTTTTATTTGCTAGTTTCTCACCCACACAAAATATTACAAATACCATTATTAAGTGTACTTACAATAATTATACAGCTTATACATATACCCTGCTATTTAAACATACATTTATGCTATGATATATACTTACACTTACATTAACACTACTTAAAAATATACATTACTATTGGAACATTCCCGAAATTGACCCCTCTTTCGGCCACCTCTTTGGATTCTTTTTGGGAGCAGCGAGTAGCGGACTTTTTTTTTGTTATTGTTTCCTTTTTTGTGTGCCCTTGAGCTGTCTCCTTTGTTATAAAAAAAATTACTTAACACCTCTTATAGATATACTTGTGTACTTAGATCTTGTTCGTACCCGTGTTAGGCCATTATTGTGGGGTGCCTAATATCAACGGTTTTCTGAGCGATCGAGTTTTCTACGGCGAGCGAGGCACTTAACTTCCAAGATAATATTTTTACTTTTTTTTTTTACAACAAAGGAGACAGCTCAAGGGCACATAATAAAAAACAATAATAAAACCACTACTCGCTGCTCCAAAGTAAAAGAGGCGGCCGAAAATCAATTCAGGAAGAAATCCTGATATATATACTGGTAGGAAGTTAACGTTTACTTGCCATCGTATACGCCTGTCTGTGGTTTTCCAAGTCATCGAGTTCTTCTATATGGGCAGCGAGGAATGCTTTTTTTTTTTTTTAATAGGAAAGAAAGCGGTTCAAGGGCAAAAAGAAATGGGAACAAAAAAGCCCGCTATTCAAACTCCAATTTTTTTTTTCTCTCTCTCTCTCTCTCTCTCTCTCTCTCTCTCTCTCTCTCTCTCTCTCTCTCTCTCTCTGTCTGTCTCTCTCTCTCTCTCTCTCTCTCTCTCTCTCTCTCTCTCTCTCTCTCTCTCTCTCTCTCTCTCTCTCTCTCTCTCTCTCTCTCTCTCTCTCTCTCTCTCTCTCTCTCTCTCTCTCTCTCCTCTATCTCTCTCTCTCTCTCTCTCTCTCTCTCTCTCTCTCTCTCTCTCTCTCTCTCTCTCTCCTCCTCTTGCTCTTCTTCATATATCTCCTCCTCCTCCTCCTCCATCATCATACTCTTCGTCTTTTTCCTCAATCAAACTCATAATCAAAATCAACTTCAACTTCCCAGCGAATGACTTTAACTTGCAACATGTCCAAAACTGAAAGACCGCTAATTGCAACGGTTACACTCATCAATATCATCACTCAAACATACCGATTTTCTCCCACCTGCAACTATGAAAACCGAATATAGATAAGAGCGTCAAGAGGTCAAAGAGAAACTCGATCAGCGAAAGGTTGCAGCTGAAGAAATGCATGAAAAAAGTTCCTCTCGTCATAACAAGAAGAGTTTTATGGGGCCCAGGCAGCTGATTCGCTTTGTCTCACATTTTATTAAGTAACTGAGCTTCAAAGACAATGCAGTAACGTTATGCTGAGAGATTATTGTGATTTGGAGGAGGAGGAGGAGGAGGAGGAGGAGGAGCTAGGAGAGGAGGAGGAGGAGGAGGACGATGAAATAGGGAAGTGTATGACATTGATTGAAAGCCCAACCATTAGCAGCTAGTATTAGTATTAGGAGGAGGAGGAAGAAGGAGGAGGAGGAGGAGGAGGAGGAGGAGGAGGAGGAGGAGGGAGGAGGAGGAGGAGGAGATGACGCGTTATCCAGGAGTGGTACAATGAGAGAGAGAGAGAGAGAGGGACAAAAACCAACTACTCACTGTAACGGAACAACAAATTCTCTCTCTCTCTCTCTCTCTCTAGCTATATCTTTGGTATTTTCTCTCTATTTTCTTCGGTATCTTTCTTCCTTTACAACATAAATAAAATAAATGATTAGATACTTTTTTTTTTTCTTCCTCGCCGCGCCGAAGTGTTTCTCTCATCTTCAAAGTACATTTACGTCGAGCATTTTACGAGCATTTTTAAACATTTAGGAGGCAAGAGTTCACGTTCCCACCCCACTCTCTCTCTCTCTCTCTCTCTCTCTCTCTCTCTCTCTCTCTCTCTCTCTCTCTCTCACACACACTGATGGAAGAAGTAAACGAGAATGGAAATGAAAGTCGAAGAGTAAAAACGAAAGGAAAACAAGCAAATTACTAAACGGGAAAGTAAACGAGGAATGAAAGCGAGGGAAAATAATGAAGAAGAAAATCGGAGGAACAGAAAAAAAATCGTTGTCATGATAGAAAGGATTTGTAAGCTGAGTGAAGACGAGAAATAAACAGGAATGAAATCGGAGGAGAAAGTAAGATAGTTTTGACACCTCCTCCTCCTCCTCCTCCTCTTCGTCGTCCACCGCTTCTCGCTCTTCCCAGCCCATCCTCCTCCTCCTCATCCTTCACCGTCTATCCATTCATCTCCTCTTCCTCCTCCTCCTCCTCCTCCTCTTCGTCGTCCACCGCTTCTCGCTCTTCCCAGCCCATCCTCCTCCTCTTCTTCCTTCACCGTCTATCCATTCATCTCCTCTTCCTCCCCCTCCTCCTCCTCCTCCTCTTCGTCGTCCACCGGTTCTCGCTCTTCCCAGCCCATCCTCCTCCTCCTCCTCTTCCTTCACCCTCTACCATTCATCTCCTCCGGCGCCGCCCCCGCCTCCTCCTCCTCCTCCTCTTCGTCGTCCACCGCTTCTCGCTCTTCCCAGCCCATCCTCCTCCTCTTCTTCCTTCACCGTCTATTCATTCATCTCCTCCTCCTCCTCCTCCTTCTTTACCCCCCCCCCGCCTAGATACCCTTTTAGCTATATTCATTAGCTCCTTTTCTACCGCCTCCTCCTCCTCCTTCTTCTCCTTACTTTCCTATTCTTCTTCTTCTTCCCCATAAGCAACCACCTCCCCTCCTCAGTATTCCCCCAAACCTTTCCTCCTCCTCCTCCTCCTCTTCTTCCTTCTGGTTCCTTTCCTCTTCTTCTTCTCCTGCCCCACAAGTAACCACCTTTCTCCCTCCTCTGTATTCCCCCAAACCTTTCCTCCTCCTCCTCCTCTTCTTCCTCCTCCCCAAGCCCTGCGAAATACCCCGGGAATCCCCTTCGCTCTAAGCTATGAAACCCGCTCATGTTGCTAACTTTGTGGGTTCTTTTTTCTTTCATCCCTTTCTTTATTTCCTCTTCCTTAACCTCATCTTCATCTCTCCTCTCCTCTCCTCCTCTCTTACCCTCTTTTTCTTCTCTCTTCTATCTCTGCCTTTCTGCTCTTCATTTCATTCGCCTTTCGTAGTTGAGAGAGAGAGAGAGAGAGAGAGACAATGTGTGTGTGTGTGTGTGTGTGTGTGTGTGTGTGTGTGTGTGTGTGTGTTATAAATGTGACTCTTGTATGCAGCGGGTTGGTTACCTGTTCGTTTTGGGTCTTCAGGTGGGTTGGAAAAAAGAACAGGAAGGAGGAAGAAAAGGGAGAGTACAGGTAGGAAGGAAAAGGGAGAGGAGACGAAGGTTGACTAAGGAAAACACTGGATAAAGAAGAAACAAAGGGATGAAGGAAAAGGAGAAGAGAGGTAACAGGTAGGAAGGAAAAGGGAGAGGAGACGAAGGCTGACTAAGGAAAACACTGGATAACGAAGAAATAAAGGGATGAAGGAAAAGGAGAAGACATGTAACAGTAGGGAAGGAAAGAAGAAAGAAGGAATGGATAAGGAAGAGAAAACAAAGGAATGAAATGAAGAGAAGAAAGGTAGAGATGGAAGGAAGGAGAAAAGAAAGAGTAAGAGAGGAGGAGAGGAGAGGAGAGATGAAGATAAGGTTAAGGAATAAGAAATAAAGAATGGAATGAAAGAAAAAGGAAAAAGTAAATATAGAAGAGAGGAGAAAAGAGAAAGAGAGTAAAAAAGGGAGGAAAGGAGACGAGAGAAAGATAAAGTAAGGAAAATAATGGATAAGAAAGAAAGGTAAATATAGATAAGAGGAAGAAAGAGAAAGAGAATAACAGGAGGGAAGGAAAGAGGAGACGAGAGGAAGGTTGATAAAGGAGAATGGGTAAGGAAGAGGAAGGAAATAAAGAAAGGAATGAAAGGAGAGACGAAGAAAGGTAACATGCGAAGGAAAGGAGAGGGAAAAGAATGGATGAGGAGGAAGAAACAAAGGAATGAAAGAAAAGAAGATAGAGAAGGTAAAACTAGAGGAGAGGAAGAGGAACAGGGAAGAAAAGGAGAGAGAGAGGAGAAAAAGGTCAATAAAGGAAAAGAATCGATGAGGAAGAAGAAACAAAGGAAGAAAAGAAAAGGGGACAGAGATAATAGAAGAGATAAAAGAAGATGGAAATAAAAGAAAAGGAGATAGAGAAGGTAAAACTAGAAGAGAGGAAGAGGAACAGGGAAGGAAAGGAGAGAAAAGGGAAAGGTCAATAAAGGAAAACAATGGATGAGGAGGAGGAGACAAAAGGAATGAAAGAAAAGGAGATAGAGAAGGCAAAAAATAAAAGAAGGAAGGAAGAGGAACAGGGAAGGAAAGGAGAGAGAGGAGAGAAAGGTCAATTAAGGAAAACAATGGATGAGGAAGAGGGCACAAAGGACAAAGAAAGTGAAGAGGAAGAACAAGAAGACAGAGGAAGAAAGTAAAATAAAGTTAAAGAGAAGAATGAAGAAGAAGCAAATAAAGGAAGAGGAAGAGGCGGAAGAACAGAGGAATAAGAGGAGAGGAGAATAAGAGGAACAAGTAAAGGAAATGAAGAGGAAAAACAAGAAGATAGAGTAAGAAAGTAAAATAAAGACCAAGGAGACAAAAATGAAATGGAGGAACAAGAAGATAGAGTAAGAAAGTAAAATAAAGTTAAAGAAGAGGAATGAAGAAGAAACTGAAGAAAGAGGAAGAGGCGGCAGAACAGAGGAATAAGAGGAAAGGAGAATAAGAGGAACAAGACAAAGGAAGCTAAGAGGAAGAATAAGGTAAGAAAAGAGGAGATAAAAAGAAGATAAAGAGGAGATGAAGAAGAGGAACAAAAACAACAACAACAACATATAAGGAAGAAGAGAGAAACAGGTGCATAAGAAGTTGAAGGAAGAGGAAGAGGAGGAGGAGGAGGAGGAGGAGGAAGAGGAAGAGGAGGAGGAGGTAATTCTTGGGTGAACCATAAAAAAAAAGAAGTACAGGCAAGGTGGCTGACCCGAAGAATGTGTGTGTGTGTGTGTGTGTGTGTGTGTGTGTGTGTGTGTGTTGTGAGGCCGCTTTTCAACTACGCAGCGCCTATTCAACTCTCTCTCTCTCTCTCTCTCTCTCTCTCTCTCTCTCTCTCTCTCTCTCTCTCTCTCTCTCTCTCTCTCGTTTGTGGTGTTATATTTTTCTATTTATTTATTTATTTATCGTTTGTTTGTTTGTTTGATTGTTTGTTTCTACTGTACAACGTAAAATAACCTTCGTAAATCAATATCTTTTAACGTTGTCTTTATTATTTTCTTTACTATTTTCTTGATCATTTTCTTTTTCTTTATTTTAATTTTTCTTTATTTTCTTTTTTGTTTTCTTTGTTTTACTTTTTCTTTACTATTTTCTTGATTTTCTTTATTTTCTTTCTTTATCATGTTCTTTCTTTCTTTTATTTATTATTTTCTTTCTTTATTTTCTGTATTTTCTTCTTCTTTATTTTCATTCTTTATTTTCTTTATTATTTCCTTTTTCTTTATTAGTTTCTATCTTTATTTTCTTTTTTATTTTCTTTATTACTTTCATTCTCTATTTTCTTTCATTATTTTCTTATGTTCTTTTTTTTATTATTTTTATTTTCGGTCAGATTAGCGGCTTTCCTTTCCTTTACTATTTTCTTTCTTTTTTTCATGATCATTTTCTTTATTTTCTTCCTTTACTTTCTTTTTTCTTTATTTTCAGTCACAGATTAGCGTCTTTTCTTTCTTTTCCTTAACTATTGTCTTTCTTCTTTTCATTATTATTTTCTTTATTTTCTTTTTTCTTTATTATTATTATTTTTCATTATCATTTTCTTTACTTTCTTTTTTCTTTATTTTTAGCCCCAGAATAGCGGATGGCTCCTCCTCGTCTAAGCCTTCTTTCCTATAAACAAACAAACACTCAACTTTCTTTTTACTCAGCTTGGGCTCAGAGTAATCTAACCTGTTGTCTTTTTTTGAGTTTCTTCTTAATGGCTATAAACTGCACCGTGCTTTGATTTTTTCGTTGTTGTTTTTGTTTTGTTTTTATATCAATGCCTAACCTAACCTGCTTATTTCTGGTTTGTTTTTAAGTACGAGCAACATCTATCCTACCCTCCTCTATTTCCCAAACCTTTTCTTTTTTTCGTCTTTTCTTCTTAATCATCTTTTTTTCTTCTTCATTTTTCTTTCTTATTTTTCCTTTTTTTTCATTTGTTCTTTTTTCATTTTTTTCCTTTTTTTCATCTTTTCTTCTTTTTTCTTTTTCCTTTTTTTCCTTTTTTTCATCTTTATTTTTCTTCATCTTCATAATCTTCTTCTTCTTCTTCCTCCTCCTCGTTTGTTATTTTCAGTTTTACATTTTCAGACACAAAACTTCTATACCTTTCATTTTCTTTAGTGACAAACAAACGTAGCTATACGCATTTTCTTTTGCCAACTTTCTACTTACTACTAAGCACTCTCTTTTGTTTTTCATTCTATTCTCCTTTTTATATTTATATTCTTCATTTTCCTTTTATTAACAAACGTACGTAGCCTATATCCTCTTTTTTGTCTACAGTCTACTTACAAATAAACTCCTACACGTTTTTCTCTACCTACAAATCATGGTGACACATAATATTTAAACAATGAAATAACTAAACTGACTGACTGGACTGGACTGGACTGGACTGGACTGGACTGGACTGGACTGGACTGGACTGGACTGGACTGGACTGGACTGGACTGGACTGGACTGGAGTGGACTGGACTGGAGTGGACTGGACTGGACTGGACTGGACTGGAGTGGACTGGACTGGAGTGGAGTGGAGTGGAGTGGAGTGGAGTGGAGTGGACTGGACTGGACTGGAGTGGACTGGACTGGAGTGGACTGGACTGGACTGGACTGGACTGGAGTGGACTGGAGTGGACTGGACTGGACTGGACTGGACTGGACTAAACTAAACTAAACTAAACTAACTAACTAACGTGTTCTTTGTGGATTTACGTCGGAAGTATAAGACGCTTCCACCATTCACCTTAATTATTTCCAAAGGTCGAAAAGAGAGTAATCGGGTTCTGATGCGTCTTTTCTTCACATTCATGGCGCGAAGACTTCATCACACTACCACCAGGCTCATACAACTACCCCTGGAAAGGCCCGACCCTCTTACGAAAGCCTTGTCATATGCGTGTGTGCTTAGGCGCCGAAGTGTTTGAGAATATGATCGTTACTACTTTTACTTCTCTCTCTCTCTCTCTCTCTCTCTCTCTCTCTCTCTCTCTCTCTCTCTCTCTCTCTCTCTCTCTCTCTCTCTCTCTCCGGGGATTTTCAGATGACACATTATTCCTAAGCATTCACTCTCTCTCTCTCTCTCTCTCTCTCTCTCTCTCTCTCTCTCTCTCTCTCTCTCTCTCTCTCTCTCTCTCTCTCTCTCTCTCTCGGCAGTATTTTCCGGGGATTTTCAGATGACACATTATTCCTAAGCATTTTCTCTCTCTCTCTCTCTCTCTCTCTCTCTCTCTCTCTCTCTCTCTCTCTCTCTCTCTCTCTCTCTCTCTCTCTCTCTCTCTCTCTCTCTCTCTCTCTCTCTCTCTCTCTCTCTCTCTCTCTCTCATAAGAACATAAGAACATAAGAACATAAAAGAACGTAGGAGTCCACAAGAGGCCGATAGGCCTGTACGAGGCAGCTCCTTTGACCCTAAGCTCCCGTGTATCTAACCCCACCTAATATCGCTGTCCATGAATTTATCTAGTCTATTTTTGAATGTGACAATTGTATTGGCACTCACCACATGACTGCTAAGCCTATTCCACTCATCCACCACCCTGTTAGTAAACCAATTTTTACCTATGTCCCTGTTGAATCTGAATTTATCCAGTTTAAACCCGTTACTTCGTGTCCTACCCGGTTCTCTTACCAACAAAACCTTATGAATGTCTCCCTTATTAAAGCCCTTCATCCATTTATAAACCTCGATCATGTCTCCACGCACCCTTCGCCTTTCTAGAGAATGCAAGTTTAACTGTTTGAGTCTTTCCTCGTATGGCAAGTTTCTCAACCCCTGAATCATCTTAGTCATCCTCCTCTGCACCGATTCTAACATTTTGATATCCATTCTATAGTAGGGTGACCAGAACTGAACCGCATAGTCAAGATGAGGTCTAACTAATGCTAAATATAGTTTGAGGAAGACTTCGGGGCTTCTGTTGCTTACGCTCCTTGAAATAAATCCCAGTACCCTATTAGCTCGATTTCTAACTTGAATGCATTGTGCCCTTGGACGGAGATCAGAGCTCACTAAGACCCTAAATCCCTCTCCTTTTAGACCTACTTATGAGAGTGTCCTTTAAGCAATAGTTATGTGAGGGTTGTTCCTACCTACACTCAGAATACTGCACTTCCCTACATTGAACTCCATCTGCCATTTATCCGCCCAGTCATATAATCTGTTGAGTTCACCTTGGAGAATACTAGCGTCCTGATCCGACTCAATTACTCTACCGATCTTGGTATCATCTGCAAATTTACTAACATCACTACTAATTCCTGTGTCTAAGTCATTGATATAAATAATAAACAAAGTGGACCTAATACCGAACCTTGTGGGACCCCACTCGTAACACATCCCCAGTCAGATCTTTTACCATTGATTTGCACTCTTTGCTTCCTATTGCTAAGCCACGCCTTGACCCAGTTCAAAACTTTACCCTCTACTCCGTGAGCCTGTAATTTAAGCAACAGTCGTTGGTGAGGAACTTTGTCAAACGCTTTACTAAAATCAAGATAGATTACATCATAATTTTCATCTCTGTCTACCGCCTCAAATACTTTATTGTAGAAGGACAAGAGATTGGTGAGGCATGACCTACCTTTTGTGAACCCATGCTGCGAGTCGTGAATTAAGCTATGTTTCTCTAAATGCTCCCGAATGTTCCTGGCTATTATGGACTCCAGCATCTTCCCTATAACCGATGTTAAGCTAATTGGGCGATAGTTTGAAGCAACTGACCTGTCCCCCTTTTTAAAAATCGGCGTCACATTAGATACTTTCCATAGGCTCGGCACATAGCCTCTCCCTCTCTCTCTCTCTCTCTCTCTCTCTCTCTCTCTCTCTCTCTCTCTCTCTCTCTCTCTCTCTCTCTCTCTCTCTCTCTCTCTCTCTCTCTCTCTCTCTCTCTCTCTCTCTCTCTCTCTCTCTCTCTCTCTCTCTCTCTCTCTCTCTTTCAGGGATTTTCAGATGACACATTATTCCTAAGCATTCTCTCTCTCTCTCTCTCTCTCTCTATCTCTCTCTCTCTCTCTCTCTCTCTCTCTCTCTCTCTCTCTCTCTCTCTCTCTCTCTCTCTCTTTCCGGGGATTTTCAGATGACACATTATTCCTAAGCATTCTCTCTCTCTCTCTCTCTCTCTCTCTCTCTCTCTCTCTCTCTCTCTCTCTCTCTCTCTCTCTCTCTCTCTCTCTCTCTCTCTCTCTCTCGGCAGTGTTTTCCGGGGGATTTCCAGATGACTCACTTTCTTCCTGAGCCCAGCGGGAGGCGGAAGGCGACACAGAGTCTTCTTCAAGTATTTGGCGCTGCCCTGAGCCCTCGAGTGGAGACGGAGGCGTTTGTTTTATCTTTACCATTAACATCCGAGAATGCCACCTGAATATTTAGTATCGTCCCACTTATACCGTCAAGGCCATCGAAGGGGCCCCTCTCGACGGCCTTGCTACGGTGCCGGAGCAGAATAGGAGAACAGAACAGTGGGAGTAGAAGAAAGAAGGAGAACAGAACAGTGGGAGTAGAAGAAAGAAGGAGAACAGAACAGTAGAAGTAGAAGAAAGCAGAAAAGGAGAACAAAATGGTGCGAATAAAAGAAAGAAGTAAAGGAGAACAGAACAGTAGGAGTAGAGGAAAGTAGAAAAGGAGAACAAAACAGTAGGAGTAGAAGAAAATAGTAAAGAAGAACAGGAGGAGTTGAAGAAAATAGTAAAGAAGAACAGAACAGGAGTAGAAGAAAGCAGAAAAGGAGAACAAAATAGTAAGAGTAGAAGAAAACAGGAAAGGAGAGCAAAACAGAAGGAGTAGAAGAAAACAGAAAAGGAGAACAAAACAGCAGGAGGAAAACAATAGGACAAGATCAACAGAAACATCCCCGCAACCAATCCAACATCAATTTTTCCTCATCCAGACTCTCATTGTGATTGTGGGACTGTGCCTGGCTGGGACCATCTGGGACCCTCGCTGCGCCCCTCCCTTACCCTGCCTACCTGCCTGTCCCTGCACCTGGACCAGCATTCTTAACGAGTCGGCGTCTCAGTTCGTCTGTTTCAAAAGCCCCTTGTAGAAGTTGCCGAGATTTTCATGGACTACTTTGTGATCCCAGTGATAGTTTTACACGACCTAAACTGGAAAATCACCCATGAAAGTCTGGTTAATCTTCTCTGTGGCCTTGGGAAACAGTCTTCATGGGCGTCCGATCCGTTTGATGATATGGACCCTCCCTCCCGGCCACGCCCGCGCCTGTTGCCAACCCTTACCCCTTTGAGCACCCTCCCAGCAGCAGCTCCTCCCTTAACCCTATCCGATCCGACGTTTTCAAATTTTCGCGCCTGTAACACCTAGCGTCGTACTCATTTATCCGAACAACGGTAACGCTCACGAACACTTAAGTACTGGTACCGAGTCAACAGTGTAAAACAATAATGAATAATGAGTGAAAAGAAGCAAGTGGAAAGTAAAAAAAAACGGGGGTATAAAAAGTGAGGGGAGGCCAGACATGTGCCCCTCGGATCGAAAAGGGTTCAAGGGTCCGATGTCGTTTTTTTAGATGGCCAGTTTTTTCCCCTTTTAAGTTGAATAAGCAGTGGCGTTCCGCAGGGCTTTCTTCTACCTCCTCCGGGATAGCGTGCCAAGTTACGAAACCGTGGGCCCGGGTTCGAATCCAGGCCGGGTCAGTCAGCGTGCAGTTCACCCAGCTCTTCATAATCCCTTGCGGGCTGGTAGTTCAATGCGTACCTGGGAAGACCTTGGGAAAGTAAATTATGGTAATCCCGGACGTCACCGCGGCCTGGTGGTGTCCCGCGGTGATGGTTTTCCCACCAAAGGGTCAACGCGACGGAGTTCAGCGCCGGAGCCACGCGTAGCTACGGCGTATGCACACAACCTTACTTGTACCACTCTCTGTATCTCTACTTGTCATCGATGCTCTTCCCCAGACAAACTGTTCTATCCACTCATGCCGATGACTGCTCTGCTTCACTCCTGATCGCCGTGCACTGAGAGAGAGAATAAAAGTTTCGCCCATCCATGTGTCCAGCCCGTAGCAGGGAGCAGGGAGCCGACTCTGAGGCTTGGAGTAATTCTATTTACAATTCAGTTATTTTTTTAGGTTCGGATTAGGTAATTGTAAATCTAATTGGTATACTAGTAATAGAAATTGTAACATTATTTGAGTCTTATGTTTATATTTATATGTCTATAAAGAATTTGTACTTGTAATCTACTGTTCAGAAGCAAAACGATAAATATTAAATCATGTAAATATTACATTGCTATATTAAACCCCTAACTGTCATCCGGCGGTCCGAGGTTCATGCCCTGCTGAGGCCGATGGTGTTATTGTTTTCCCTCCGCCGGGACAGGTTAGTGCCCCCCGGAGGGAGGGGGGACGGGGGCGCCTGCAGCATGAAGCCACGCCCGTACCCTAAGACCTGCGCTCATATTCTCAAGCATTTCAGGGCTCCCACACTTACACTTAATAAGGTTTCCGTGGAAGTTGTGTGTATTTTCATGGCTAGTTTTACAGACCTAGAGATAGTCTGGCCAGGCCTCTGCACCATGACCGTGAAGAACACTCATGGCAACCCGACGAATCTCCTTTGTGGACCTTGGAAATATTTGTTGTGCGAGCCGAGTGTCTCAGAATACGGGCCCAGTGTCGAGGAGGTTTTATCTCTCCTCATCTTTCCTCTATTCTCCTTTCCTTTCCTCTCCTCTCCTTTCCTTTTCTCTCCTCATCTTTCCTCTATTCTCCTCTCCTTTCCTCTCCTTTCCTCTCCTCTCCTCATCTTTCCTCTAATCTCCTCTCCTCTCCTCTCCTTTCCTCTCCTCTCCTCATCTTTCCTCTATTCTCCTCTCCTTTCCTCTCCTTTCCTTTCCTCTCCTCATCTTTCCTCTATTCTCCTCTCCTCTCCTCTCCTTTCCTCTCCTCTCCTTTCCTTTTCTCTCCTCATCTTTCCTCTATTCTCCTCTCCTTTCCTCTCCTTTCCTCTCCTCTCCTTTCCTCTCCTCTCCTCTCCTTTCCTCTCCTTTCCTCTCCTCTCCTTTCCTTTCCTCTCCTCATCTTTCCTCTATTCTCCTCTCCTCATCTTTCCTCTATTCTCCTTTCCTCTCCTCATCTTTCCTCTATTCTCCTTTCCTCTCCTCATCTTTCCTCTATTCTCCTCTCCTCATCTTTCCTCTATTCTCCTTTCCTCTCCTCTCCTGATCTTCACACGCCTTTTATTCCCTTCTTCATAATTATTCCCTGTTCATGTTTTTTTTTTTTGTGGTCATCTCAGTCATTTTTTTTCTCGCTCATCAATTATGTGCATTTTTTTGTTTTCACTCTCGACCTTTCCTTTCCATTCCTTCATACTTTCTCTTAATTTCTCTTCTTCCTTCTCTTACGTGTACGTCCACTTTCTCTCTGGTTAATCTCTCTCTCTCTCTCTCTCTCTCTCTCTCTCTCTCTCTCTCTCTCTCTCTCTCTCTCTCTCTCTCTCTCTCTCTCTCTCTCTCTCTCTCTCTCTCTCTCTCTCTCTCTCTCTCTCTCTCTCTCTCTCTCTCTACCTATCTACTCATCTTTAACATAATTACGAAATATTAATGATACGAAAATAGTCATAGACAACAATTATAATGATGAAAAATACTAATGTTAGGCTATAGTATTTTTAACGAGAGTGAGAGAGGTGAGTCATGGTGAGTCTTGTCAAATCTGGCTGTAGCTGGTACTGGGCACCTGCGGCTTTAAGTGAGGGTGTCTCTATAGCCTACCTGGACGGTCATAGGAACATAAGAACATAGGAACGTAGGAGTCTGCAAGAGGTCGGTAGTCCTGTACGAGGCAGCTCCTTTGACCCTAAGCTCCCGTGTATCTAACTCCACCTAATATCGCTGTCCATGAATTTATCTAATCTATTTTTTAATGTGACAATTGTATTGGCACTCACCACATGACTGCTCAGCCTATTCCACTCATCCACCACTCTGTTAGTAAACCAATTTTTGCCAATGTCCCTGTTGAATCTGAATTTATCCAGTTTAAACCCATTGCTACGTGTCCTACCCGGTTCTCTTACCTACAAAACCTTATGAATATCCCCCTTATTAAAGCCCTTCATCCATCCATCCATCCTTTGAGCATCGTCAAATCCTTTACCCCCCAATCTCGTGTCGGCGGCAGCCCTTACAGGAAAGAGCCAGGAAGGTCAGTTCGTCTTTCTTCCTTCCCTTCATCTCTTCTTTTATTTCATGTTCGTCCACTTCCTCTTCCATGTTTATCGTCTTGCTCTTTCTCTTTTTTTTTTCTCTCTTTTTCGTGTTTTCTCGAATGATGTTTAAGAGGAGGACAGATATTGCACAGGAAGTGGGCGCTTCAAACTGGCTAACCACACTACCTATCAGGGCAAAAGGCTTCAACTTAAACAAAAAAGAATTCACTGATGCCCTTGGCCTCAGGTATGGCTGGCCAGTGGATGGGCTCCCAAACATGTGTAACTGTGGCTCACCCTTCAACCAAAATCATGCCATGACATGCAAGAGAGGAGGTTTCGTCTGCATGAGACATGATGAAGTAAGAGACGTAACAGCTCAGATGCTGAAAGAAGTCTGCCACGACGTGACTGTGGAACCCATGCTGCTCCTTCTGCAAGGCGAACACCTCGCCAGACGCACCGCTAATGTTTCGAACGAAGCACGAGTGGATGTTAGCGCCAGAGGGTTTTGGACTCGTGGACAAAGGGCATATTTTGACATAAGGATCTTTGATCCCATGGCCCATTGCCACAGAGACCTGACCCTTGATGCAGCCCACAGAAGAAACGAACAGGAGAAGAACAGAGCATATGAAGAAAGAATACAGAATGTGGACCAGGGCTCCTTCACCCCGGTAGTATTCACGACGGCAGGAGGGATGGGACCAAGGGCGCAGAGCTTCTACGCAAGACTCGCCGAAACACTGGCGGATAAGAAACAGCAGCCAAGAAGCAGTGTGGTCGCCTGGATGAGATGCAGGCTGTCCTTCTCCCTCCTGAGGTCAGCCTTGGTCTGCCTGAGAGGAACCAGGTCACCTGCACCCAAAACAACCCGCATTGCCGACCTGGACTTTGAGGCGACGGTGGTTGATAGTCGTATCAACCACAAGCTCTGTTAGCTTAAAAGTAATATGTTTAGTAAGGTTTGTAATATTCAATAAAGATGGTTGTCGGCCACAGTCATTGGCGAGGTGGGGCCAATGAATTGCTTTGTGAAAGGATATGAGAAAAAATACCGCTCACAACGCAACTCTAATGGATGGAGGCCCGTTCAAAAAAAGAAAAAAAGAAGAAAAGTAGTGGTAGTAGTAGTAGCAGACTCATAATAACCTTGAGGTGTGCACAGCAAGCAAGCAAAAGACAAACACAACCTTCCATTTCTTTATTAATAACATTCCGGGTATAAAAAAACATTCAAAACAATTTCACACGTGTAGCGCCAGGCTGCAATAAATAACACTAATTTATCGTCGATTCAGAACGCTCTCAGCACCAAAACCTCAGTGGTGGTGGTGGTGGTGGTGGTAGTGTCCGTGTCCGCCGTAGCCGCCGTAGCCGCCATGTCCGTAGCCTCCATGCCCGAAGCCGTGTCCTCCATGTCCGAAACCGCCGAAACCACCACCAAATCCACCAAACCCATGTCCACTGTGTCCTCCATATCAACCATAGTACCCCATGCGGCTTGGGTCAGCCTCTGCGTCAACCTCTGCGTCAGGGATTGCGACAGCCACGGGGATGGGCAGGGCTTCGGGGTCGGGGTATGGTAGTGCCGCCGCGAGGGTCACCAGCAGGCACAGTCCCACGATCAGAGTCTGCGGGAGAGGAGAGGGAGGTTAGGTTAGGTTAGGTTGGGTTAGGTTAGGTTGGGTTGGGTTAGGTTAGGTTGGGTTGGTGGTGTGCTGTGTGTTACTTTTCATCTTTTTCTTCTTGTTCACTTCCTATTGTTCTCTTCTCCTTTCCCTCTTTCTTCTACTCCTCCTGTTATTGTTTTCTTCTTCTTGGCCGCTTCCTACTGTTCCTTTTCCTAAATTTTTCCCTTTTCTTCTTTCTTCTACTCCTACTGTTATTGTAGCTATTTTTCCCTCCTCCTAGTTCCTTTATACCACCTCCCTACTGGTTCACCTTCTCCTATTATCTGTCTTCGTTTTATCCTCTTCCTCCTTATTCTACTGATCTTCGTTCCTTTCCTCCTACGACCAAATCCCCATAACCAAAGCAAGTTTTTTTTTTTAATGTTAACATCTTTGCTCGTCCTTACACAACTCTTGTAGGTGAAAACTAACACGGAAAACATTGAACTTAACCTTTCTTCTTCTAAAGCAAACACTAAGGCAACATAACAAACAAACTAGAGAGAGAGAAAAAATGTTAAGGATACTAACCTTCTGCAGACGAGGACCAAATGATTCTCCTTGAGCTACAGCGCTTCCTAGGTCTGTCTGTCTCTGGAGGTGTCAAAAAGGTGTCTGGCCTCTGCACATGTTCAAAATTTTATATACAGCTGGGAAAGGCAGGGGGAAAGCTGGGTGAGAGTCGGGGGCGGACGGGAAAACAACAGCGAGGGAAATAAAAGTTGTTGCTGTTTAGTCTTCTTGTTCCTATGCCGTCTGCTCTTCTCCTCTTTCGCCTCCTCCTCTTGCACATTCTCCTCCTCCTCCTCCTCCTCCTCCTCCTCCTCCTCCTCCTCCTGGAACTCTTCTGGCGGTCTTTCGATTTCTTTCTACTTGTATCTTTCTCCTTTTTCTGTTCTTACATATTCTAAACGGATAATTTTTCTTCTTTCTTCCTCTTCTTCGTCTTATTCTTCCGCTACTGTGGCCTCTGCTTTTTTCTTCTTCTCCGTCTTCTTCTGCATCTCCTTCTTCTTTTTCTTTTTCTTCTTCATCTACTTCTTCTTCTTCATGCTGTTGTTGTTGTTGTTGTCGTTCATCTTCCTCTTCCTCTTCATCTTTCTTCTTTTTTTTTCCTTTTTTTCTTCTTCTATTCTTCTTCTCCTTCCTACTTCTTCTTCTTCTTCTTCTTCTTCTTCTTACTATTACTATGCAAATACCATCTCGCTCTGTCTCTCCTCTGTCGCTTTCCTCCTCCTCCTCCTCCTCCTCCTGATGGGGCAAACCGTTGAACTGTCATACAGGGCTCGACCTGTATACAAATTTACTAGAAAGTGATTTACATTACCACGTTCAAGAACCGACTCGGAAAAATAATATATTTGACCTTATCTTTTCAACGACAGCTGATCTAGTTAACGAAGTAAATGTTGGTCCAATTTTTAGTTCTAGCGATTACCGAACACTCACGTTCAGCATCAAGATGAAAGAAAGGAAAGTAACTTCTAGCAGGGTTGGCATGATTAAAATCAAATGATTTTAATCATGCGATTATAATCGATTATAATCACAGAAAAAATCACCGATTAAAATCAAAATCCTTTAATTTCAAATATAATGAGCATTGTTTGCTCATTATATTTAAAATTACAAAACATTACATTTAAAAGTACAAAACTGGGATATCTTAGTTAAAATATGTAGGGAACACAGTGATGACGCTGAGCAACAGATAATTAGGAAGGTCAATGACAAGGCATTGAAGAGATCTGCTGAAGATTATTTTGAGAGACTCAAACCAATTGCAGTGACAGACTTCAACGTGAAGATCATTAGCGATGCAGTAGAAGTTTGGTTCAAACTTGAATGTGATTTGCAGGAATGTTTAACAGAGCAGAAAGATTTGGATAAGTTACTAAAGAGGAAAAAATCAGCACTAACACTTGCTCATTACTTAGCAAATTTGGTTGACCCTTGGTATCAGGGTAAGTGTCTCACTGCTGAGGAGATTGATAGAGCAGAACATTATGTGGAAGAAAATTTTCCCCCAGTTTCTTTCAACATTAATGAGCTATCGAGGAGAGTTCATGCTTTTCAAGCATATGCATTTTAAACCTGATGTAAATACCCTATCACCACTTGCTTGGGGCAAACATTTTCATGAGATATTAAAGACTGTGTGGTGGTGCCTACCCAGTTACATACAGCTGTTGCTTCCTCAGCAGGAATTGAAAGAGTCTTTTCAACCTTTGGACTTGTGCAATAAAAAAATGGAAACCGTCTAGGTAATGAAAAAGCATCAAATCTTGTTTCTGTGTTCAGCCACTTTAACAAAAACAGAATCATTTCCTCTGATGCCCCAAACTTATCTTGGTACCTTCCATGTATCTGATAGAAATGATGAAAGAAAGTGTAACCCTGCCTGTTATATCTTTTATATTTTGCATAAATATCACATGTGTATAATGTATTTCATAATGAAACAAAGTGTTCTTTTACACAGACAATAACTAAAATGCAATGTGTTAACATTTTATAAACTTGTAGCCGAATGTAAGCTCATATATATTGTTGCATCTTTTTTCAAGCGTTTATGATTTTCAAAGCTCAATATTTTTTTTAGTAAATATCCTACAATATTAGAATGGATAAAAAGTTTACAGTAGTCATTTCTTTCCTTATGGTCATCTTCAGTAAATAATGCAGGTATCAAGTGTATAATAACCTTTTCATACATATTCGGGCCAAATTATTCCCACAGCAAAAAGAGAGAAAAAGCATGTTTTACACATAAACACGAAAAAATTCATTACCAAACAACAGATTAAATGTGAATTATTGAAAAACGCAAAAATATCAATTATAATAAAAAAATCGATTACAAAAAAAAAATCTGATTTTAATAAAAAAATCTGACTTTTTATTAAAAAAATCTTATTTTTTTCCAACCCTGATTCCTAGTAAAGAAAAGGTACCTGATTATCAGAGAGCGAATTTCGTAATACTCCGATCAATCCTAAGTAATTCTGGCCGGACTGTAATTTCGACGGGAACAGATATTGATAAGTCTTGGGGGGCCTTCACCACAATATTGAACAATGCCATAAGCAAATGCGTACCCTATCGTAACTGATGTTCAACTTTTAAGAAGAAACCCAAATGGTGGAATAACGAACGAAATTCAGAATAGCCTATCTCTTAAAAAACGCGTATACAGTAGATACATATCAACTCAGAATGAGACTGACAAACTAGAGTTGGACAGAATTCGCTGCACAACCAAGAAATTAATAAAACGAAGCAAGAAAAATCTTGAAGAATATATAGCGGAAACGAGTAAATCTAATCCTAAAGAATTTTTTAGCTATGTAAATAATAAAAAGTCACTCACTTGTAGTATCGGACCGCTTGCTAATGATAATGGTAACCACACAAACGATGAAAATGAAATGGCTACAATCCTAAATAACTTTTTCGCATCCGTATTTACAGACGAAGATTGTTTATCACCTCAACCGCCGGAGGTTAAAAGGACCGAAAAGATTTTAAATGGCGTGCTCATCGTAGAAAGTGACATTTTACGCACAATTGAAAAGATTAAAGTAAGCAAAGCTCCTGGTCCAGACAGAATTACCCCTAGGATCTTAAAAGAAATCAAACATCAAATTTGTAAACCGCTCTTTACCATATTCAATAAATCTTTAACAGCTGGAAAAGTTCCGTCGGATTGGAAACTAGCAAATGTCACACCAATTTTCAAAAAGGGGGACAAGTCTCATCCAGGAAACTATCGACCAATTAGCCTGATATCGATTGTTTGTAAGTTAATGGACTCTATCATTCGCGACAACATGGTAAAATTTTTTGAAGAAAATAATGTAATAAATAATTCGCAACATGGCTTCCGTAGTAAACGTTCGTGTTTAACTAACTTACTTGATTTTTTTCATTATATTTTTGAGGTGTTCGATGAAAACAGAGCAGTAGATATAATATATCTAGATTTTCAAAAGGCATTTGATAAGGTCCCCCACAAACGGTTGCTCAGCAAACTATTGGCGCACGGTATCTCGGGTAACATTCACAATTGGCTTGTGGACTGGCTCTCTGAGCGGAAACAGAGAGTAGTTCTGAATGGTGTTTCATCTACCTGGCTCGACGTCAGAAGCGGGGTACCTCAAGGATCAGTGCTTGGTCCCATGCTCTTCTTAATTATGTTAATGATATCGATGATGGCCTCACTTGCAAAGTATCAAAATTTGCTGATGACACAAAAATTGCTAGTAAAGTAACTGCGATACTCGACGAAGAAGCTTTACAATCAGATATAGATCGACTTGCACGTTGGGCCAATCAATGGCAAATGAAATTTAACGTTGACAAATGTAAAGTGTTACACATCGGAAACAATAGCAATCGCGTTCGGTACGTAATGAATGGCCAACAACTTTCTGCAGTAAGTAAAGAAAAGGATCTTGGAATCACTATATCAAGCGATTTAAAGCCCAGTCAGCATTGTTCAGAGGTAGTTAAAACCGCAAACAAACTGGTTGGCTTCATCGGACGAGTCTTTAGTAATAAATCGGAAAAAGTAATATTAAAACTGTATAATTCCCTGGTTCGACCCCATCTAGAGTACTGTGTACAGTTTTGGTCTCCTTATTACAGAAAAGACAGAAAAGTTAGAACGGGTTCAACGGAGAGTAACAAAAATTATTCCTAGGTTGAGAAATTTGTCATATGAACAAAGGCTAAAAGAAGTAAAGTTATTCAACCTATCAAAACGAAGAATGCGAGGCGATCTAATAGAAGTATTTAAAATGTTTAAAGGATACAGTAATATTAATATTACAATTGATCGATCAAATAGAACAAGAAGAAATCACAATTTGAAGATAAGTGGTAAAAGATTCTCGTCGCACGAAGCCAAACACTTCTTCAATCGAGTCGTTAATGTTTGGAATTCTCTACCCTGTGATGTCGTTGATAGTATAAGAGTTACGGCCTTCAAGAATAGATTAGACAAGTATTTTGAATCCAACCAGCAACTAAGATATTATTCATTGTCGTAAGAACGTTAAATTCTTTCGAATACTGGTGTCCTTGTCCGTTTTTATCGCCCGGTTAGTGGTAGCAGTAATGGAAGCTCTTTCCTCTTCCCTACATAAATTCCATGCAGTTTTTCCATGCTGCATGTTTTTTTTGTCCTTTCCTGCCAGCTTTGGCTGGAGGGATGGGGGGGTGGGAAGGAGCCTTCGCCTTTGCTGTCCTTCATCTTCCACCTTTGATTAGATAGTCAGTGTAGCTTGTCACAAACAGACTCGTAAGGACCATAAGGTCTGCTGTTGTTTGTTCTTCGTTTGTGTTTCTTTGTTCCTCCTCCTCCACCTCCTTCTCCTCCTCCTCCTCCTCTTGCATTATCAAGTGACCTGTGTATGCGCTTTGCATCCTCACCCCCCCCCCACCCGAGAGAGAGAGAGAGAGAGAGGGGGGGGAGGGGGGAGGGGGGGGGATACCCAGAAGGCTTCTGGCCCCGATGACCTCAGCCCGCACCTGCTGAAGCAGTGTGCCCACGAGCTGGCTGCCCTCTCACCACAGTCTTCTCTGCCTGCCTCCGGGAAAACATCTGGCCATCAACGTGGAAAGAGGCTCGAGTGGTTCCCGTCCACAAGAGGAGCTCCAGGTCTGACCCCAAAAATTACCGGGCCATTTCCCTGCTTTCTGTGGTGGGGAAAGTGTTCGAGAGGGTTGTGGCAGACGTTGTCTGTCGCCATCTCAAGGACAATTACCTCCTCTCGGACCAACAGTTTGGGTTCAGACCTGGCCGGTTCGCCTCTGATCTGCTCATGCTTCTTACCAAGAGCTGGCAGGACGCCCTTGACGACGGCCTGGACACTGTCGTGGTGGCCCTGGACATAGCGGGTGCTTTCGACAGAGTTTGGCACGGTGGCCTCCTCGAGAAGCTCCGCGCTAAGGGCATCCAAGGCGACCTCCTTCAGCTCCTGGGAGACTACCTGCAAGGAAGGACGCTCCAGGTCGTCGTTAACGGGCAGGCGTCCGAGTCCTTGCCAGTGGAGGCATCAGTGCTACAGGGTTCAGTGGTGGGGCCAGTCCCGTGGAATATTTACGTGGACGACCTTCTCCAACAGCTGCCGGCAATCTCAGCTTACGCTGATGATTGCACTCTCTCCTGCACCTACCCCCGGCAAGACAGTGGGCGAGCTGCTGATGAGGTCAATCAGCAGCTGGAAGTGCTACAGGAGTGGGGTGCCCGCTGGCAGGTGACCTTTGCCCCGGAGAAGACCCAGGCAATGGTGGTCTCTCGATCCCCCACTGCCGGGCCAGCAGTGGAGGGGAAGCTAAGCTTTGGTGGCGTACCCCTCCCACTCCAGGAATCCGTCAAGATTCTGGGAGTGGAAGTGGATCGAGGGCTACGGTTTGACAGCCACATCAAACACATTGCCCAAAAGGCCTCCCACAGAGTCTCCTGCCTGCGAAGGGTGGCCAGCTTCCTCGACAGAAAAGGGAGGCTCCTGCTCTACAAGGCCCAGATACGGCCTTACCAAGAGTACGCTGCCCTCTCTTGGATGTCGTGTGCTGCCTCGCACAGCGGGAGACTCGACAGCATCCAGCGACGGGCGCTGCGACTGGTGGATGCTGCAGACCCCCCAGCCCAGACGGAGACTCCCAGCTCCGTCGATTCGCTGGAACACCGCAGAGACGTCGCAGCGCTTGTTGTTCTCCACAAAGCACAGGTGCAGGAAGTGCCACACCTGGCGGGACTACGTCAACCTCCGAGAGTCACCACGCGGGACACGAGAACGGTGCTATCCCGTGGTGACGCAGTGGAGGTGCCACGTTCCCGCACCAGCCAGCACCAACGCACCTTTGTGAGTAGAGTCTCCCGGATGTGGAATGTGTTCACGGCCACCGTCCCTCACGTCCGTGGGATGAAGACACAAGAAGTTAAGCTGGCGGCCCACCACTGGAGAAGCACACTTCCTACCCCAATGACACTTTAATAACAGTGCAGTGTGTATATATGACAGTGCAGTGTGGATATATGTGAATGTTAATAATGTATGTTTTTATTTTTAGATATTTTTTCTTTTATATAGACTATGCCCTTTGAATAGGCAGTACATGGCAGTGCACCTTTGAGTCTGTAAATATATATGTATGTTTAAAAAAGAGAGAGAGAGAGAGCAACAAATTACACCTCCTCCCTTTTTGTGCCTTCGGGAAAAATTTCATATCCCGGGAGTGAGAGTTCGGATATTAGATGTATAGAGTTGGCCCAAGTCTCCGTAATGGCCAGACCGTCGGGTTTTTCTACTGCAATATACGCACTAAATTCGTGCCTCTTGGGTATCAAGCTACGAGCGTTCGTGTACAGGACAGAGATATGACTCCTGTTTTTTTCGCCTCGAGCAACTGTGCTTCGCCTACTGGACATGTTTCTGGTGCATTTGTTCTTATGTGTCCCGTCGTCGCTTCGGTTTGAATGGTCAAGGGCTGCCGGTGCCGCTCCCTCGGATACCGTTTTTTCCAAGTAGCCGGAGGTTGCCTCGTTCAACAGTCTTCCAAGTCGCGCTGATCCCACCTCACTCAAGTGGAGGCCGTCCTCACGGAATAGGTACGGGCGCTAAATGAAGTGATCCCAAGCATTAACGAAAGCTACGTCTTCGTCGACGCAAAGCTTTTCTAAACTAGTGTTGACGCTGAATGCCTTGTTATAAAAACTGGGAAGCGCGTTTACTTTAGGGAGAATCCCGGACATAATATTGTTACGTGACTTTTCTTTGTATACGCGAATGACTCGTCGATATTTAAACACAATGTCTTCAGGTCGCGCTGTCTGAATGTTATTTGTACCCGCGTGAATCAAATACAGAGTGTCAGGTTTCGCGCGTTCCGTGACGACGTCTACGGCGGATGCTATATCCTCCAACCTAGCACCTGGCATGCAAAATCGCTTCCTTGTCTTTGTGCTGCGTCCGCAGAACTCGGACAACTGTCCACGTACAACGCTGTCACCAATGAGCCGCACATCGATGTTTGGCTCGTCCGCGGTGCCGCAGAACTGACTTTGATCTCTACAAACCGTGACGGGAGAAGCGACTTTTGACGTCTGATGGACGCGCGGGTGGAAGAGTGGGTAGATGCGGAGGAGGAGGCGACGGTCTGGGTGGAGGAGGAGGAGGAGGAGAGCGACAGAGGAGAGACAGAACAAGAAGGAATTTGCATAGTAATAGTAATAGTAAGAAGAAGAATAATAATAATAGAAGAAGAAAAAAGAAAAAAAAGAAAAAAAAATTATGATAAAGAGGAAGATGAACGAGACCATCACCACCACCACCAATAACAACAACAACAACGACAACAGCATGAAGAAGAAAAAGCAGAAGAAAAAGAGAAAGAAGAATGAGATGCAGAAGACGGAGAAGAAA